>NC_057803.1:109910240-110216481 GCF_018294505.1 Triticum aestivum
TGGTTTCCTGACCATGGACATTGGATGTCATTGATAACGGGATCACATCATTAGGAGAATGATGTGATGGACAAGACCCAATCCTAAGCCTAGCACAAAGATCGTGTAGTTCGTATGCTAAAGCTTTTTCTAATGTCAAGTATCATTTCCTTAGACCATGAGATTGTGCAACTCCCAGACACCATAGGAATACTTTGGGTGTGCTAAACGTCACAACGTAACTGGGTGGCTATAAAGGTACACTACAGGTATCTCCGAAAGTGTCTATTGGGTTGGCACGAATCGAGACTGGGATTTGTCACTCCGTGTAAACGGAGAGGTATCTCTGGGACCACTCGGTAGGACATCATCATAATGTGCACAATGTGATCAAGGAGTTGATCACGGGATGATGTGTTACGGAACGAGTAAAGAGACTTGCCAGTAACGAGATTGAACAAGGTATCGGGATATCGATGATCGAATCTCGGGCAAGTACAATACCGCTAGACAAAGGGAATTGTATACGGGATTGATCGAATCCTCGACATCGTGGTTCATCCGATGAGATCATCGTGGAACATGTAGGAACCAACATGGGTATCCAGATCCCGCTGTTGGTTATTGACCGGAGAACGTCTCAGTCATGTCTGCATGGTTCCCGAACCCGTAGGGTCTACACACTTAAGGTTCGATGACGCTAGGGTTATAGGGAATAGATATACGTGGTTACCGAATGTTGTTCGGAGTCCCGGATGAGATCCCGGACGTCACGAGGAGTTCCGGAATGGTCCGGAGGTAAAGATTTATATATATGAAGTCCTGTTTTGGTCGCCGGAAAAGTTTCGGTGTTTATCGGTAACGTACTGGGACCACCGGGAGGGTCCCGGGGGTCCACCAAGTGGGGCCACCAGCCCCGGAGGGCTGCATGGGCCAAGTGTGGGAGGGTACCAGCCCTAGGTGGGCTGGTGCACACCCCACCAAGGCCCAAGGCGCAAGGGAGAGTGGAAGGGGGCAAATCCTAGGCTCAGATGGGCCTAAGGCCCACCTAGTGGTGCGCCTCCCTCTCCCCCCCCCCCTTGGCCGCCCCCTAGATGGGATCTAGGGCTGGCCGCCACCCCTAGGGGTGGAAACCTAGATGGGGGCGCAGCCCCTCCCCTCCCCCTATATATACTTGAGGTTTTGGGCTGCCAGAGAGACAGATTCAATCTCCTTCTTGGCGCAGCCCTACCCCTCTCCTTCCTCGTCTCTTGCGGTGCTTGGCGAAGCCCTGCTGGAGTACCACGCTCCTCCACCACCACCACGTGGTTGTGCTTCTGCTGGATGGAGTCTTCCTCAACCTCTCCCTCTCTCCTTGCTGGATCAAGGCATGGGAGACGTCACCGGGCTGTACGCGTGTTGAACGCGGAGGTGCCGTCCGTTCGGCACTAGGATCTCCGGTGATTTGGATCACGACGAGTACGACTCCTTCAACCCCGTTCTCTTGAACGCTTCCGCATAGCGATCTACAAGGGTATGTAGATGCACTCTCCTTCCCCTCGTTGCTGGTTTCTCCATAGATAGATCTTGGTGACACGTAGGAAAATTTTGAATTTCTGCTACGTTCCCCAACAGTGGCATCATGAGCTAGGTCTATTGCGTAGATTCTATGCACAAGTAGAACACAAAGTAGTTGTGGGCGTTGATTTTGTTCAATATGCTTACCATTACTAGTCCAATCTTGTTTCGACGGCATCGTAGGATGAAGCGGCCCGGACCAACCTTACATGTACACTTACGTGAGACCGGTTCCACCGACTGACATGCACTAGTTGCATAAGGTGGCTAGCGGGTGTCTGTCTCTCCCACTTTAGTCGGATCGGATTCGATGAAAAGGGTCCTTATGAAGGGTAAATAGCAATTGGCATATCACGTTGTGGTTTTTGCGTAGGTAAGAAACGTTCTCGCTAGAAACCCATAGCAGCCACGTAAAACATGCAAACAACAATTAAAGGACGTCTAACTTGTTTTTGCAGGGTATGCTATGTGATGTGATATGGCCAATAAGAATGTGATGAATGATATGTGATGTATGAGATTGATCATGTTCTTTTAATAGGAATCACGACTTGCATGTCGATGAGTATGACAACCGGCAGGAGCCATAGGAGTTGTCTTTATTAATTGTATGACCTGCGTGTCATTGAACAACGCCATGTAATTAATTTACTTTATTGCTAACCGGTAGCCATAGTAGTAGAAGTAATAGTTGGCGAGCAACTTCATGGAGACACGATGATGGAGATCATGGTGTCATGCCGATGACAAGATGATCATGGAGCTCCAAGATGGAGATCAAAGGAGCTATATGATATTGGCCATATCATGTCACTATTATTTGATTGCATGTGATGTTTACCATGTTATTGCATCTTGTTTACTTAGAAAGACGGTAGTAAATAAGATGATCCCTCATAATAATTTTAAGAAAGTGTTCCCCCTAACTGTGCACCGTTGCGACAGTTCGTTGTTTCGAAGCACCACGTGATGATCGGGTGTGATAGATTCTAACGTTCACATACAACGGGTGTAAGACAGATTTACACATGCAAACACTTAGGTTGACTTGACGAGCCTAGCATGTATAGACATGGCCTCGGAACACAGAAGACCGAAAGGTCGAACATGAGTCATATAGAAGATACGATCAACATGAAGATGTTCACCGATGTGACTAGTCCGTCTCACGTGATGATCGGACACGGCCTAGTTGACTCGGATCATGTAATCACTTAGATGACTAGAGGGATGTCTATCTGAGTGGGAGTTCATAAGATGAACTTAATTATCCTGAACATAGTCAAAAGGTCTTCGCAAATTATGTCGTAGCTCGCGCTTCAGTTCTACTGTTTAGATATGTTCCTAGAGAAAATTTAGTTGAAAGTTGATAGTAGCAATTATGCGGACTAGGTCCGTAAACTGAGGATTGTCCTCATTGCTTCATAGAAAGGCTCATGTCCTTAATGCACCACTCAGTGTGCTGAACCTCGAACGTCGTCTGTGGATGTTGTGAACATCTGACATACACATTTTGATAACTACGTGATAGTTCAGTTAAACGGTTTAGAATTGAGGCACCGAAGACGTTTTGAAACGTCGTGCTGAAATTGGGATTTCAGGCTCATGCCCATGTCAAGAGGTATAAGACCTCCGACGATTTTCTTAGCCTGCAAACTAAGGGAGAAAAGCTCAATTGTTGAGCTAGTGCTCAGATTGTCTGAGTACAACAATCATTTGAATCGAGTGGGAGTTGATCTTCCAGATGAGATAGTGATATTTCTCCGAAGTCATTACCACCAAGCTGCTAGAGCTTCATGATGAACTATAATATATCAGGGACATATATGATGATCCTTGAGATATTCGCGATGTTTGACACCACAAAAGTATAAATCAAGAAGGAGAATCAATTGTTGATGGTTGGTGAAACCACTAGTTTCAAGAAGGGCAAGGGCAAGAAGGGATACTTCATGAAACGGCAATTCAGCTGCTGCTCTAGTGGAGAAACCCAAGGTTGAACCCAAACCCGAGACTGAGTGCTTCTGTAATAAGGGAAACAGCCACTGGAGCAGAATTACCCTAGATACTTGGTAGATGAGAAGGCTGGCAAGGTCGGTAGAAGTATATTGGATATACATTGTGTTAATGTGTACTTTACTAGTACTCCTAGTAGCACCAGGGTATTAGATACCGGTTCGGTTACTAAGTGTTAGTAACTCGAAATAAAAGCTACGGAATAAACGGAGACTAGCTAAAAGGTGAGATGACGATATGTGTTGGAAGTATTTCCAAGGTTGATCAAATATCGTACGCTCCCTCTACCATCAAGATTGGTGTTTGCGTTGAGCATAGACATGATTGGATTATGTCTATCGCAATACGGTTATTCATTTAAGGAGAATAATGGTTACTCTGTTTATTTGAATAATACCTTCAATGGTCTTGCACCTAAAATGAATGGTTTATTGAATCTCGATCGTAGTGATACACATGTTCATGCCAAAAGATAGTAATGATAGTACCACCTACTTGTGGCACTGCCACGTAAGTCATATCGGTATAAAACGCATGAAGAAGCTCCATGTTGATGGATCTTTGGGCTCACTCGTTTTTGAAAAGTTTGAGACATGCAAACCATGTCTATTGGTGTATATGCATGAAGAACTCCATGCAAATGGACCGTTTGGACTCACTTGATTTTGAATCACTTGAGACATGCAAATCATACCACATGGGCAAGATGACTGAAAGCCTCGTTTTCAGTAAAATGGAACTAGAAAGCAACTTGTTGGAAGTAATACATTTTGATGTGTGCAGTCCAATGAGTGCTGAGGCATGTAGTGGATATCGTTATGTTCTTACTTCACAGATGATTTGAGTAGATGTTGAGTATATTTACTTGATGAATCATGAGTCTGAATTATTGAAAGGTTCAAGTAATTTCAGGGTGAAGTTGAAAGATCGTCGTGACAAGAGGATAAAAGATCTATGATATGATCATAGAGATGAATATCTGAATTACGAGTTTGCACAGAATTAAGACATTGTGGAAATTGTTTCACAACTAATACAGCCTGGAACACCATAGTGTGATGGTGTGTCCGAACATCATAACTGCACCCTATTGGATATGATGCATACCATGATGTCTCTTATCGAATTACCACGATAGTTTATGGGTTAGGCATTAGAGACAACCACATTCACTTTAAATAGGGCACCACGTAATTCCGATGAGATGACCCGTATGAACTATGGTTTAGAGAAACCTAAGCTGTCATTTCTTAAAAGTTTGGGGCTGCGACGCTTATGTGAAAAAGTTTCAGGCTGATAAGCTCGAACCCAAAGCGGATAAATGCATCTTCATAGGACACCCAAAACAGTTGGGTATACCTCCTGTCTCAGATCCGAAAGCAATAAGGGATTGTTTCTAGAATCGGGTCCTTTCTCGAGGAAAAGTTTCTCTCGAAGGAATTGAGTGGGAGGATGGTGGAGACTTGATGAGGTTATTGAACCGTCACTTCAACTAGTGTATAGCAAGGCACAAAGAGTTGTTCCTGTGGCACCTACACCAATTGAAGTGGAAGCTTATGATATTGTTCATGAGACTTCGGATCAAGTGACTCCCAAACCTCGTAGGATGACAAGGATGCGTACTACTTCAGAGTGGTATGTAATCCTGTCTTGGAAGTCATGTTGCTAGACAACAATGAACCTACGAGCTATGGAGAAGTGATGGTGGGCCCGGATTCCGATAAATGGCTCGAGGCCATAAAATCCGAGAGAGGATCCATGTATGAAAACAAAGTGTAGACTTTGGCAGAACGGCTCGATGGTCGTAAGGCTATTGAGTACAGATGGATTTTAAAGGAAGACGGACAATGATGGTAAGTATCACCATTAAGAAAGCTCGACTTGTCGTTAAGATTTTTTTCCGACAAGTTCAAGGAGTTGACTATGATGAGACTTTCTCACTCGTAGCGATGCTAAGAGTCTGTTGGAATTATATTAGCGATTACTGCATTATTTATGAAATCTTGCAGATAGGATGTCAAAACATTGTTTCCTCGATGATTTTCTTGAGGAAAGGTTGTATGTGATACAACCGGAAGGTTTTGTCAATCCTGAAAGATGCTAATAAGTATGCAAAGCTCCAGCAATCCTTCTAAGGACTGGAGTAAGCATCTCGGAGTTGGAATGTATGCTTTGATGAGATGATCAAAGATTTTGGGTGTATACAAAGTTTATGAGAAACTTGTATTTCCAAAGAAGTGAGTGGGAGCACTATAGAATTTCCGATGAGTATGTGTTGTTAACTTGTTGTTGATCGGAGATGATGTAGAATTTCTAGAAAGCATGCAGAGTTATTTGAAAAGTGTTTTTCAATGGAAAGCCTGGATTAAGCTACTTGAACATTGAGCATCAAGATCTATAAGGATAGATCAAAACGCTTAATGGTACTTTCAAATGAGCACATACCTTGACATGATCTTGAAGGTGTTCAAGATGGATCAGTCAAAGAAGGAGTTCTTGCCTGAGTTGTAAGGTATGAAGTTAAGACTTAAAGCTTGACCACGGCAGAAGAAATAGAAAGGATGAATGTCGTCCCCTATGCTTTTGTCATAGGCTCTATACGGTATGCCATGCTGAGTACCGCACCTGATGTGTGCCTTGCCACATGTCTGGCAAGAGGGTACAAAGGTGATCCAGGAGTGGATCACTAGATAGCGGTCAAAAATTGTCCTTGGAGTAATAAGGACATGTTTCTCGATAAAGAGTTCGACGTAAAGGGTTACATCGATGCAAGCTTTAACACATATCCGACTGACTCTGAGTAGCAAACCGGATACGTATAGTGGAGCAACCATTTGGAATAGCTCCAAGTGGAGCGTGGAAGCAACATTTATAATATGACCTAGAGATTTGCGAAGTACATACGGATCTGAATGTTGCAGACCCGTTGACTAAAACCTCTCTCACAAGCAAAACATGATCAAACCCAGAACTCATTGAGTCTTAATCACATGATGATGTGAACTAGTTTAGTGACACTAGTAAACTCTTTGGATGTTGGTCACATGGCGATGTGACCTGTGAGTGTTAATCACATGACGATGTGAACTAGATTATTGACTCTAGTGCAAGTGGGAGACTGTTGGAAATATGCCCTAGAGGCAATAATAATATAGTTGTTATTATATTTCCTTGTTCATGATAATTATTTATTATCCATGCTAGAATTGTATTGATAGGAAACTCAGATACATGTGTGGATACATAGACAACACCATGTCCCTAGTAAGCCTCTAGTTGACTAGCTCATTGATAAATAGATGGTTACGGTTTCCTAACCATGGACATTGGATGTCATTGATAACGGGATCATATCATTAGGAGAATGATGTGATGGACAAGACCCAATCCTAAGCCTAGCACAAAGATCGTGTAGTTCGTATGCTAAAGCTTTTTCTAATGTCAAGTATCATTTCCTTAGACCATGAGATTGTGCAACTCCCGGATACCGTAGGAATACTTTGGGTGTGCTAAACGTCACAACGTAACTGGGTGGCTATAAAGGTACACTACAGGTATCTCCGAAAGTGTCTGTTGGGTTGGCACGAATCGGGACTGGGATTTGTCACTCCGTGTAAATGGAGAGGTATCTGTGGGCCCACTCGGTAGGACATCATCATAATGTGCACAATGTGATCAAGGAGTTGATCACGGGATGATGTGTTACGGAACGAGTAAAGAGACTTGCCAGTAACGAGATTGAACAAGGTATCGGGATACCGATGATCGAATCTCGGGCAAGTACAATACCGCTAGACAAAGGGAATTGTATACGGGATTGATCGAATCCTCGACATCGTGGTTCATCCGATGAGATCATCATGGAACATGTAGGAATCAACATGGGTATCCAGATCCCGCTGTTGGTTATTGACCGGAGAACGTCTCGGTCATGTCTGCATGGTTCCCAAACCCGTAGGGTCTACACACTTAAGGTTCGATGATGCTAGGGTTATAGGGAATAGATATACGTGGTTACCGAATGTTGTTCGGAGTCCCGGATGAGATCCCGGACGTCACGAGGAGTTCCGGAATGGTCTGGAGGTAAAGATTTATATATGGGAAGTCCTGTTTTGGTCGCCGAAAAAGTTTCGGGGTTTATCGATAACGTGCCGGCACCATCGAGAGGGTCCCGGGGGTCCACCAAGTGGGGCCACCAGCCCCGGAGGGCTGCATGGGCCAAGTGTGGGAGGGGACCATCCCCAGGTGGGCTGGTGCGCCCCCCACCAAGGCCCAAGGCGCAAGGGAGAGTGGAAGGGGGGCAAACCCTAGGCTCAGATGGGCCTAAGGCCCACCTAGTGGTGCGCCTCCCTCTCCCCCGCCGCCCCCCTAGATGGTATCTAGGGCTGGCCACCACCCCTAGGGGTGGAAACCTAGATGGGGGCGCAGCCCCTCCCCTCCCCCTATATATACTTGAGGTTTTGGGCTGCCAGAGAGACGGATTCAATCTCCTTCTTGGCGCGGCCCTACCCCTCTCCTTCCTCGTCTCTTGCGGTGCTTGGCGAAGCCCTACTGGAGTACCACGCTCCTCCACCACCACCACACCGTTGTGCTGCTGCTGGATGGAGTATTCCTCAACCTCTCCCTCTCTCCTTGCTGGATCAAGGCATGGGAGACGTCACCGGGCTGTACGTGTGTTGAACACAGAGGTGCCGTCCGTTCGGCACTAGGATATCCGGTGATTTGGATCACGACGAGTACGACTCCTTCAACCCCGTTCTCTTGAACGCTTCCGCATAGCAATCTACAAGGGTATGTAGATGCACTCTCCTTCCCCTCGTTTCTGGTTTCTCCATAGATAGATCTTGGTGACACGTAGGAAAATTTTGAATTTCTGCTACATTCCCCAACAGGAAGCAACGACCAGAATTGCACCAACCCATCAACCCCAGCCAAGAAGGACCTGAGCCAAGTCACTTGCTTTAAGTGTCAGAAGACCGGACACTATGCCAATGAATGTCCTGAAGGCCAAAATGGCAATGGAAGTTCTGGGAAGAAGCCGAACCCTTTCAACAGGGGACAGGTGAACCACGTTAGCGTGGAGGAGGTTGAAGCTCAGCCTGATGCAGTAATAGGTAAGTTTTTGGTTAAGTCATTTACTGCACTCGTTCTTTTTGACACTGGTGCATCGCATTCATACATCTCAAGGGGATTTGTGGATAAGTATAACCTATCAACCCAAGCCCTTAGGTCACCCATGTTAGTAACCTCGCTTGGAGCAGAATATATGGCTAGTCTATGGTGTGATCGGTTACCATTAAGGATTGGTAACTATGTTTTTCCCTCAGACCTAATAGTATTGGGATCACAAGGATTGGATGTGATATTAGGCATGGATTGGTTATCAAAGTATGAAGGGAATACTGAATGTGCTAGTAAGTCAATTTTGCTTACCACCCCAGAAGGGAGAAGGATCAAGTATGTATCCCGGCATGGCTAAAGAGGACTCAAGTAAATTGCCTAACAGGAGTTGTGCAGGAGGAAGTACCAGTGGTAAGGGATTTCCCTGAAGTATTTCCAGAGGAGTTGCCAGGCATGCCACCGGATAGAGATATTGAGTTTTTGATTGAGCTATTGCCAGGCACAGGGCCAATATCAAAGAGACCATATAGGATGCCAGCAAAGGATTTGGTGGAAATTAAGAGGCAGATTAAGGAGTTACTGGATAAGGGATATATTCGCCCAAGTTCTTCACCTTGAGGATCGCCAGTACTTCTAGTGGAGAAGAAGGATGGATCGTTAAGGATGGTTGTTGATTATCGAGGATTGAATGAAGTAACGATCAAGAACAAGTACCCACTACCGATGATCAATGATCTGTTCGATCGATTGCAAGGAGCTATGGCATTTTCCAAGATCGATCTGCGATCAGGATACCACCAGTTGAAGATTCGAGAACAGGATATTCCGAAGACAGCTTTTACCACCAGGTATGGGCTATACGAGTATACCGTTATGTCATTTGGTCTGACTAACGCACCTGCCTATTTTATGAACATGATGAACAAAGTGTTTATGGAGTTTCTGGATAAGTTCGTCGTGGTGTTCATTGACGATATCCTGGTTTACTCAAAGAATGAAGAGGAACATAAGGAACATTTGCATTTGGTACTTGGAAAGCTCAGAGAACATCAATTATATGCCAAGTTTAGTAGATGTGAGTTTTGGTTGAAGGAAGTAGGATTCCTCGGACATGTTATATCTAGAGAAGGTATAGCAGTTGATCCCACTAAAGTTGATACCGTGACCAAGTGGGAAGCACCAACTACCGTTGGGGAGATCCGGAGTTTTCTTGGACTCGTAGGGTACTACTGGAGATTTATTGAGAATTTCTCAAAGATTGCGAAGCCTATGACTGAGTTGTTAAAGAAAGATACCAAGTTCATATGGACGGAGGAATGTGAAGCTAGTTTCCAAGAGTTGAAGAAACTTTTGGTTACCTCACCAGTGTTGATTTTGCCAGACCAGACCAAAGATTATGAGGTGTATTGCGATGCTTCACGTCGAGGACTTGGAGCAGTGCTTATGCAGGAAGGGAGAGTTGTTTCATATGCCTCAAGACAACTGAAGCCTCATGAGTTGAATTATGCCACGCATGATTTGGAGTTAGCAGCCGTAGTGCATGCTTTGAAAACATGGAGGCATTTCCTCATTGGAAACCATTGTGAGGTGTACACGGATCATAAGAGTTTGAAGTACATTTTCACACAGAAGGAGTTGAATCTTAGGCAAAGGAGATGGTTGGAGCTCATCAAGGATTATGATATGAAATTGCATTACCATCCTGGAAAGGCTAATGTAGTAGCTGATGCCTTAAGCCGTAAGAGCCATGTCAATACGTTAATGACGGGAGAAATACCCAAGGAGTTAGCAGAAAATCTTTGTGAACTATGTTTGGAAATAGTTTCGAGAGGCTATGTAGCCACATTGGAGATTCAGTCAACTTTTATGGATAGAATCAGAGAAGCTCAAAGGACTGACAAAGAGATTGCCGCTATAAAGGAGAAACTTAGTAAAGGAAAAGCTAAAGGATTTCGTGAGGATGAGCACGGCACCCTATGGTTTGAAGACCGTGTTTACGTGCCCAATGACCCGGAGATCAGGAAGTTGATTTTGCAAGAGGCACACGATTCACCATATTCAATTCACGCAGGAAATACCAAGATGTATTTGGATTTGAAAGATATTTTCTGGTGGACCGGAATGAAGAAGGATATTGCAGAGTATGTAGCAGTTTGTGATGTATGCCAGAGAGTAAAGGCAGAGCATCAGAAGCCAGCAGGATTGTTACAACCATTGCCGATACCCGAATGGAAGTGGGATAAGCTAGGCATGGATTTTATCACGGGATTACCCAGGGCCCGTTCAGGCTATGAATCAATTTGGGTTGTAGTTGATCGATTGACGAAAGTAGCTCATTTCATCCCGGTAAAGACCACTTACAACAGTGCTAAGTTGGCAAAGATATACATGACCAGGATCGTATGTTTGCATGGAGTTCCAAGGAGTATCGTATCAGATAGAGGAACCCAGTTTACCTCAAAGTTCTGGAAGCAGTTGCACAAAACCTTGGGAACTAGGCTAGAATTCAATACAGCTTTTCATCCACAGACAGATGGACAGACCGAGAGAGTCAATCAGATTTTGGAGGATATGCTGAGAGCTTGTGCGCTAGATTATGGATCTAGTTGGGACGAAGATTTGCCATATGCAGAGTTCTCTTACAACAACAGTTACCAAACCAGTTTGAAGATGGCCCCTTTCGAAGCTTTGTACGGGAGGAGGTGCAGGACACCGTTGTCATGGGACGAAGTTGGAGACCGCCAGTTGTTTGGTCCTGACTTGATTAAAGAGTCTGAACAGAAGGTGAAGTTGATTCGCGATAGGCTCAGGATAGCCCAGTCCAGGCAGAAAAGTTATGCAGATTCTAAACGCAAGGAGACAGTTTACGAAGTCGGAGATAGAGCTTATCTTCGAGTATCTCCACTTCGGGTAACAAAGCGTTTTGGAGTTAAAGGGAAGTTAGCGCCACGATTTGTAGGACCATATCGAGTTTTGGAGCGTATGGGAGAAGTGTCCTACAAGTTGGAATTGCCCGAAGGATTGTCAGGAGTTCATGATGTGTTCCACGTTTCTCAGTTAAAGAAGTGCCACGCGGAGATGGCTGACATACCTTTGAGAGACACAGTGCCATTGGAAACTATTCAGTTGGATAACAATTTGACCTATGAGGAGAAACCAGTTAAGATTCTTGAGTTTGCCAGCCGAGTTACTCGCAGCAAGGTTATCAAGTTTTGCAAGGTTCAGTGGAGCCACCACATGGAGGATGAAGCCACCTGGGAACGAGAGGAAGATTTGCTCAAGGACCACCCTCACCTATTTTCTAGCCAACCCGAATCTCGAGGGCGAGATTCATCTTAAGGGGGATAGGTTTGTAACATCCCAAATTTTCAATTTGGAATGTTATACATTAGATCATCTATGCATATCATATTTTATTTTGCATTTTGGTTGATCCTAGAAATCCTAAGCAACTCAAGGACCCACGGAGAGAGTTGGGGGTTTCGTTATTTTCATATTTGAGTTTTCTCAAATTTTGAGAATAGGATCATTTGATTTTATTTATTTTATCATCAATTATTTCTATTACAAAAATATGAGAGAGGGAATAAAAATGACTTTCCCAAAATAAAGAAATATTGAGGATCAAATGATAAAATCAAATAAGATTTTATTTCGGAGTTTTTCGGTGTTTTTTTTAATTTAGGAAAAATGTGCATTTTTCAAAATTGCATTTAGGTCCCAAATAAATGTTCACCTTGTGCGGCTTGATTTTAGAAGCCCTTGAAAATTTATTTTGGAATTTTTGGAGTCCGTTTAGTATTTCTTTTTATTTTTCTTCTGCGCGTTAAAAAAACGAACCGACCTACGGGCCGTGTCCGGCTAGGACTCCGGCCCGAGGTGGTTTTATAAGCCGGCCCAGCCCCGGGGGAACCCTAGCCCCGAGCCGCCCCAGCCGCCCGACCCCGCCGCCGCCGCCCGACCCTGCCGCCGCCTGCCCCGACGGAGCCGCCGCCCCGCGCTCGCCGCCGCCGCCCACGCGCCGCCCCGCCGGAGCCGCCGCCCCGCCCACACGCTCGGCGAGGTTCGCCGCCGCCTCGAAATCCGTGCCCGGTTTTTTTAGAAAACCGATCGGTTTTCCATCGGTTTTTTTAGATTCAGTTTTTTCAAAATAGATCGGTTTTTCCGGTTTATTTAAACAGTGAGCGTTCTTCTGTTCGTTCGTTCTAGCGAACGTTCGTCATTTTTCTTTTTCTCGGATTAAATCCGCGATTTTTCTGATCGCGATTCCTGATCCGATTTTCGTTTTAGTATAACTTTTCGCTCATTTATCGGAATCAGGCGATTCAAGCGCCTGGAGTTTCATCTCGAAACCCTCTATCCATTTAACCAACTTAAACAAGATTTTGCTACTATAAAATATGCCCTAGATCCAGATTAGTAGAACAAAGTTGTTTTCTTTCGCCGTTTGCCTTTCGTTGCTTCGTTCGATTTGATTCTTTTTGCCAACCGGAGTTCTTAAGTTGAACCTTCTGGTTAGATCTCTTATTTGAGTTTTACCCGTGCATTAGATGAGTACTTATTGTATGCTTGTTTGTTTGTCTGCGATAGAATACCCGGAGTGCGCCGCTTGTTACTTCGAATCGCTAGGTTTTCCGGATCATCAGCAAGGCAAGTAACACTTTGATCATACCTTTCCTACTACCCAGTTTTATTGCATTAGATCAATCCTCACACATTGAATGATTAGGATCTAATTAAATTGTGGGATGGGAAGTAGTTGAGGTAGTACCTATTACCTGTTTATTATCAAACCTTTGGGAGTTACTTCTACATTTGCTTATTATGCCATGCTATGCTAGTAGACGTGGATTGGGTGAGTGATATCCATGACAGATGTGAGTTTGGTTAATTAATGGTTTATCTAAGGTGGCAACTTAAACACACATCTGGGTGGATTGAGGCACCTGGGTATTCCAGGACTTGCCTGTTTTCTTTTGGACCGCCACCCAGGCTCAAAGGGATCATGAGATTATTCATGCTAGAAACTTCCGTGTGCAGCCACAAGCTATTATGGGCTCTAGCATAGTTGACTAAGTCGTGCGAACTCTTACAGTGGTAGACTAGCAGATGTAGGGGATGTAGGTGGTACGGTCTACCCGATTGTAAGGTGCTAGCGCTTCTGAAAGACTATGTCTCGATCATCCGTCTTCTCAAACACCTTGTAGTGCGAGAAACCAAACGGAGGCGATCAAGTCTTGTGGGGAAAAGTGCGCAAACCTCTGCAGAGTGTAATAAACTAATCATGATTAGCTGTGTCCCCAGTTATGGACATCTTGAGTATCTAGTACCTGGATTTTCATGTGAATCTCAACATGTTACTCTAAATTAATTTTGCTGGGTTTTGTTTAATGATGATGCTTAATTGGGATTGAGAATGCTGTCAACCATTCTCAATGTTTAACAACTACCATGATAGATAAATAAATTGTATTCCTTTGAAGTAGGGAAAAATTGGCTTTACGCAAAACCTTAACCATAGAGCTTTCCACCAGCCAAATATGCATATAGTATAGCTGTTTCATTCCATTACTCTCTATGTGTTACATTGCCAGCATATTCCATGTGCTGACCCGTTTCGGGCTGCAACGTTAATGTTGCAGACTTTTCAGATGACAATTAAGGAGTTTTTAGGTCGTGGTTCTATACTCAGTGATGTCGTTGGAGTTGATGGACTCACTTAACTTCCAAGCCTTCCGCTGTTATCATTATTAGATGGCCTTAAGCCATACTTATTGTATTAAGTTCTCTATGAGACACTCGATGTAATAAGTGTGTGATTGCTACTCTGTTATAAATCCTCCGAGTACTGTGTGGTGTCAGCATTACTGATCCAGGGATGACACCGGAGCACAGAGATCAGACTGTTTGAGGTCTGGTCACTATAGGTGACACCGTCTTGGGCTCCACCGCGAGCTCCGTCCTGCCGCTCTGCTGGTCTTGGTCTCGTTGCACCGGAATGGTAACCTTTGCCTGATGCCTTGGCATGTGCTTGCCCCTTTGCACCAAAGGGGAAACAAGGACAATGCACAGGCTGGCGCCCGCCTGGTCTCGATCGTCATGGCTTGCGTCACGGGCTCCTTGCGAGGTACCCCCGCCTTGATCTCTCCGCCACCTTGCGAGCCCGCCCGAGGAGGCTGCCTCTGAGGAAGCTTTCTGTCGTACGCCCCGCGAGGCTCGGCCCCTCGCGAGGGTCTTGAGCTTGAGCTGATGAAGATGGGCCGCGTTGGGCCCCCACTTGAGCCATGCCACAGGCAGGCAAGTCTGGGGACCCCCGTTCCCAGAACGCCGACAGTAGCCCCCAGGCCCAAGGCATGCCCAGGCTTGGCCTAGCAGGGAAGCGAAGAGGCAAGCGCGAAGTGCCACGGGCCCCAATAGCCTGCGGCCTTGGGCGCCGCATGGCGATTGATGGGACGTGGGCGTCTGCGCTTCCCCACGACGCCTCGGCAACCGCACGACTTGACAAATCCCTGCATGTAGAGAAACCGGTCATGATTACCTGCGATCGTGGTGCTCGGCGGTTGGCCTCCTCCGGCCATAAGTACGGGACTGCGCGAGCCCCTTCAGCCCATCCCTTCTTGCTGCTCCTTTTCTTCTTCTTGGCTAGTCGCTGTTACCATGGCTCCAAAGAGATTCTCGGCCGCGGAGAAAGGAAAGGCCTGCCAGGCTGGGCCTGACTCTCCCCTGACGAAGTGCGGCCGAGGCCCACCCTCGCAAGTATTCCACGGTCCCTGTAGTGGCCTCCCGCGGCCATGGAGGCGGTTCCCTGTGCGGTGGTGAGCGCCCGGCCGCCGATGGGGGGCACGCCGTGGCTGCACGCCCCCCTAGGCCACGCTTTCGCTCTGCAGAGGTGCTGCCGGAGTTCGTCGTGTGGTCAGCGGACCCAACTAGCACCTGGCTCCAGCTCCCCCATTTCTTCGTAGGTGAACTGCCGGCCAGCGCCCGGTGCGGCCTCTGGCTCCAGGCAGACGGATGCTGCAACAGGGCCTCCTGGGCTTCGCTGGAGGTCTCGGTTTCTGGGAATGGGGCCCTGACCCGCGACTGGCAAATGTTTGCCCGCGCGTGCGGCCTGGGCCGGTGGTGCACCTTGCACTTCAAGTTCGATGGCGACGCCACCCTCTACGTGAGGGCGTTCGGGGAAGACGGTCATCATGCTGGGTGCTGCCCCGAAGACAACGACCGCGGCCGCCTGCCTAGCCCCAGTACTGACCAGGATGAAGACGGCGACAGGCGTACAGGCGGCGGTGCTCGGGGTTCGCTGAGCTTCGGTGACTCCCTCTCAGGCAGCAGCTCCTCCAGCGGTGGCCACGACCAGCCCCCGTGCCATCACGCCCGCCTGGGTGAAGGTAGCGGGTCAGCCCGCCGTCGCGCTCCGGCGAAGCGAGAGGAGGGATCCGCCTGAGCCCCAGGAGCAGCTCGAACCTTCGCTGTGGGTTGGTGCAGGACGAATCGTGCCCATTTTGTTTCCTTCTTTTCCTGCGCAAAAATAGAAGGTAGTATAGGGCCCTGCAGGGGCGTGTTAGCACTGCTGCTGTTAACCATCGCACTGCTTCCGCTATTTCTGCGCTGTGTTTCCGCGCCGTGCACCCATGTGCAGGAATTATTTTAGCTCGGTGGGGCTTGACGCAGTCCTCGCCTCCCGAGGCCGTGGCCTCGCCGTGCGCTTTGTGCCCTGCAGGGATCAGTAGGAGGGGTAACTTTCGGTCTTGGTTGTGGGGGCGATCGGCCCAGGTCCTGCGCTCGTGTCGCAATGCCCGTGGGGCACTGACTGGGAGGGGTGCTCCCGCAGAGGACTCGGATAGGAAAGCTCCAAATGATCGGGGCAGAAAACACTCACGAGGGCGCCCGCGAACCTCCCTCACGAGACTTTTTTGAGAGAAAACGAGGCAAGCGAGTGAAAATGATAAAGAGTGACAAGCCAGGAACGTCAACAGCTTCAATAAAACTTCAAACAGGAATAAACAAGCCAACTGCAGAAATCAAATGGAAAAGCCGCGTCCGGCACCTATTCTAGTCTTCGACGTCTTCTCACCAGCAAGGAGCTAAGTGCTGCCACTGGGCGTGGGCGGGAGCCCCCGAGGCCCGAGGGCGACACTCCGGAGACTCCGGGGCATGTACAACCCCACTCATTATTACGTGAGAGTGTCACGGGCGGCAAGCTTCAGAGGCATTGGCCTTCTTCACAGGCACCGGGCCTTTCCCGCAATGCGGCAGCTTCACAGGCATTGGCCTTCTTCACAGGCACCGGGCCTTTTCCAAAACACGGTAGCTTCACAGGCACCGGGCCTTTCCCAAAACACGGAAGCTTCACAGGCATTTGCCTTCTTCACAGGCACCGAGCCTTTCCCAAAACACGGCAGCTTCACAGGCATTTGCCTTCTTCACAAGCACCGGGCCTTTCCTAGGTGCTAGGCCTCGCTCAGGGATAGAACCTCCGAAGATGTTGAATGTTCCATGCGTTCTGGATGGGTACCCCCTCCGTGGTCTCCAAGCGTGCGGAGCCAGGCCTGGAGACATGAACAACCTTGAATGGGCCCTCCCACATGGGAGAGAGCTTGTGCAGCCCCTCCCTGGAGAGAACCCGTCTGAGCATGAGATCCCCTACCTCAAGAGTTCTGGGGCGGATGTTGCGGCAGTGGTACTGTCGCAGCGCCTGTTGGTACCTTGTCGCTCGCAGTGCGGCTTCTCGGCGGCGTTCCTCCCCCGGCACAAGATCCACCCCCCGCATGGCATCCTGCTACGTCTCGTCAAACGCCAGGACCCGTGTGGAGCGACGCCTGACCTCATGAGGGAGAACAGCCTCTGCTCCATAGACGAGGAAGAATGGGGTCTACCCAGTCGGCTTGGTCGCAGTTGTGCGGATTGACCACAGCACGGACTAGAGCTCGTCGTACCAGCCCTGCCACAGGCCTCCAGCTTCTTCTTAAAGGTCCTGGCTTTGAGGCCCCTCAGGACCTCCGCATTAGCTCGCTCGGCCTGGCCGTTGCTCCGGGGGTGTGCTACCGAAGCGTAGCATATCTGCGTTCCAAGGTTAGCACAGTATGTTTTGAAGAGATTACTGGTGAATTGCGAACCGTTGTCGGTGATGATGCGGTTGGGCACCCCAAATCGGCTCACGAGGCCCTTGATGAACTTGACCGCGGAGCCTGCCAGGATTGTGCGGACGGCTTCCACCTCAGCCCACTTGGTGAACTTGTCCGCAGCGAGGTAGAGGTAGCGATAGCCCCCTGGCGCCCGAGGAAACGGGCCCAGAATGTGCAGCCCCCAAACTATGAACGGCCATGAGAGGGGTATAGTCTGTAGACCCCCCGCAGGCTGATGGATCTGCTTAGCGTGAAACTGGTAGGCCTCGCAAGCCTTCACCAGCTCAACGGTGTCAATGAGCACCGTGGGCCAGTAGAATCCACTACAGAACGCCTCGCCGACGAGGGTTCGTGATGACGAGTGGTGCCCCTAGTCTCCGCCGTGTATGTCCGCCAGTAGCTCCTTCCCTTGCTCTCGGGAGATGCAATGTAGGGACACATCATTTGGTCGCTTCCTGTAGAGCTCTCCATCCCTGATGCAATAAGCTGTGGCCTGCCACGCCACACGCTCCGCTTCCTCCTCCCTCTCTGGCAGAGTCCCTTGCATCAGGTAGTTCTTGAGCTCCGGGATCCAACACCCTTCCTGAGGCTCTAACGCCAGGAGCAGGCGTGCCCCTGAGGCCGGGCCGCAGACCGGGGCTCCTGAGGCAGGCGGCTGAGGGAGCTCCTCTCTTGGTTGCACCGTGCTCGACAGTGACGGCACCGCCGAGGGTTTGAAGAGCCGCTCCTCGAAGACGCCAGGCTCCTGAGGCAGCCGCCGAGATGCCCTCTTGGCAATGTCATCAGCTTCCTGATTGGTGCCGCGGGGCACGTGTTGCAACTCCAGCCCCTAGAACTGTTTCTCCATCTTGCGAACCTCAGCGAGGTAGGCTTCCATGTGCTCGTCCTTTGGCTCGTATATCTTATTGGAGAAGTTGACGAGGAGCTGCGAATCGCCCTTGATGATGAGGCGCTTTACCCCTAAGGCCATTGCGGCCTTCAAGCCTGCTATTATGCCTTCGTACTCCGCTATGTTGTTGGAGACCTTTTCTCCGTGCTGGAAGCAGAGTTGTACGACATAGTAGAGTTTGTCCTGGGTAGGGGATACGAGCACTGCGCCAGATCCCGCACCGTGTCGGGAGAACGCCCCACCGAAGTACATGACCCAGCCGTCCGGTGCTTCACTTCCCGAGGAAAGTGATTGGTCTTCGCCTGCCTCGAGACCCGGCGCTTCTGCCCATTCTTCCACGAAATCCGCAAGTGCGGCTCCCTTGATGACTCTGGTCGTACTGAATTCTAGCTGAAATGCCCGTAGTTCAATGTTCCATTCAGCAACCCTCCTAGCTAAGTTGGGGCTCCTGAGTACTCTTTCCAAGAGGTATGCTGAGACGACTTTGATGGGATGGCCTTGGAAGTAGTAGCGTAGCTTGCGTGAGGCCACTAGCAGCGCGAGGAGGAGTTTTTGAGGCATGGGATACCGTGCCCTCGCGTCCCGTAGCACCATGCTGATGAAGTACACGGGATGCTTGACGAGGTTGAGGGTGCTGGCGCGGCTTGCGTCCTCCAGAGGTAGAGGCGTCTCTTGAGACGACGGAGCCCCCAGCGCTTGGTCGCCTGAAGAGGCCTCCCCTGCCCCGGGTGCGTTCTCCTGCTGCGGCTGTTCCTTTCCGGCTGCGGTTGCAGCCTTTGCGAGGCCCTCCCAGCTCTGCTTGGCTTCAGTTCGGATGGTCGATGCGGCCTTGGCACAGCGCTCCTCCCCGACCGCCACCAGGGTTGCGCTAGCGGAGTAGGGGGTGGCCGCAAGGTAGAGCACCAGGGGCTCCCGAGGACGCGGAGCTACCATCACTGGTGGGCTGGTAAGGTACCTCTTGAGGTCTTGGAATGCCTTATCAGCCTCTTCAGTCCATTCAAAGGGGCCCTTTTTCTTCATTAGCTTGAAAAAGGGCAGCGCTTGTTCCCCCAGCTTGGAGATGAAGCACCCCAGTGCAGCTACACGCCCGGTGAGCTTCTACATTTCTCTGAGGGTCCTTGGCGGGCTCATGTATTTGACTGCCTTGACCTTCTCCGGGTTGGCCTCGATGCCCCTGTGGGACACGAGGAAACCCAGGAGCTTGCCCGAGGGGACTCCAAACACGCACTTCTCTGGGTTGAGCCGTAGGTCCACTTCGTTGAGACTCGCAAAGGTTTCTTCCAGGTCATGTATTAGGGTTCTTGCCTCATGAGACTTCACCACAATGTCATGGACGTAAGCTTCAGCGTTCCTCCCGAGTTGCCGGCCTAAGGCAATGTGCATCAGCCGCTGAAAGGTCGCGCCTACGTTGCACAACCCATATGGCATGCACGTATAGCAGTACACTCCACACGGGGTCAGGAAAGCCGTCTTCTCCACATCTTATACCGCATCTTGATCTGGTGATAGCCCGAGAAGGCATCTAGGAAGCACAATAGGTCACACTCTGTGGTGGAGTCGACTATCTGGTCAATGCGGGGGAGCGCAAATGGATCCTACGGGCAGGCCTTGTTGAGGTTGGTGAAGTCGACACACATGCGCTCCTTTCCTCCCTTTTTTGGCACAACGATCGGATTAGCCAGCCAATCAGGGTAGCGGACCTCGCGGATAACTCCTGCCGCCTCTAGCTTCCGGGTCTCTTGAATGATGAAAGCCTGTTTCTCAGTGGACTGACGCCTCGCCTTCTGCTTCACGGGGCGCACATTGGGGCACACATTGAGGTGATGCTCAATCACTTTCCTTGGGACCCCTGCTAATTGATCAGGTTCCCATGCGAACACCCTCTTGTTCGCACGCAGGAACCTCACCAGGGCCTCCTCCTGCTCGGGCTCGAGATTGGCCCCTATGGTGAAGGTGGCACCAGTGGACCCGTCCTCGTCGACTGGTACCTGCTTGGTTTCCGCCTTGTCTTGGCTGAATAGCTGCTTCTTTTTAGCCGGTGCAGCCCCCTTGGGCTCAAGGGCGTCGGTGCTAGTGGGCTGTGCCACCGCGGCCGCCCTGAAAACAAGCTGGAGCACCTGCAGTGCATCCCTTGTGTCTCCTGACATGGTGAGGACGCCGCTGCTCCCAGGCATCTTCATGAGGTTGTACGCCGGGTGAGTTGCTGCCATGAACCGAGCCAAGGCCGGATAGCCGAGGATGGCGTTGTAGGGGAGGCCAATGGGGGCGATGTCGAAGTCGATCAGCTCCGTGCGGAAGTTGTCGTAGGTGCCGAAGGTCACTGGGAGGTGGATCTGTCCCAAGGAGGCGGTGGAACCGGCTCCGACGCCCGAGAAAGGCCTGCTGGGTTGGAGCCGCTCCAGCGGCACATGGAGGAGGCTGAAGGCCTCCACCGAGAGCACGTTGAGGCCGGCACCACCGTCGATGAGGGTCCTGGTGACGGCCACTTGGCAGATGGTGGGGGTGCACAGCATCGGGAGCGCGCCCGAACCGATGGGGTTGAAGGGGTGGTCCTCCGAGTCGAAGGTCAGATCGGCCTCGGGCGCCACCCAACCCGGGAGGGCTTCTCGGCGCTTGGAGGCGGTGCTGATCCAGCGGGTGAATGACTTGACATGGTGGCTCGAGGGTGGTGCCTGGGAGCCACCCAGGAGACCTGCGACGACGGGAGGCGCTGGTGCGGCGAAACGGGCGAGGAAGAGGTCGCGCAGCTCCTCCCAGGAGGTGACAGAAGCCGTCTGCAGGTGGAGGAGCCACACGCGCGGGACGCTGGTGAGGGCCATGGTAACCAGTTGGCCATCACCCGGTCGTCGCCCCCGGCTCTGAGGACGGCCTCCTCATACGCCAGCAGGAAAATCATCGGGTCTGTCGCACCGTTGTAGCGCAGCGGCATCTCGAGCTTGAACTTGTGCGGCCACTGCACCTATCGCAAGGTGGGGGCCAAGGCCCGGAGCCCCCTGGCCCCAGTGCCGACATCCGCTGCTGGAGCGGGCGGCGCGTTATCCCCCATGAGGGCGGGATGCGATGTTAGGGGAGAGTGGGTCGTCAGGAGGGAGAATTCCGGCGCACCCCTACCTGGCGCGCCAAATGTCGGATTTCGGGTTCCGGCAGACCCTTGAGGTTCGAACACTAGGGTGCACGCGGAGATCTCTCCCCTACCGATCTACGTCCGATCTCCTCGCGTGATCTAAGCTGGAAACAACGAACAACACAAGGGACATGAGGTTTATACTGGTTCCGGCCACCTTTGTGGTGTAATACCCTACTCCAGTGTGTGGTGTGGTGGATTGCCTCAGGGGCTGATGATGAATAGTACAAGGGAAGAACAGCCTCGCGAGAGGTGTTCTTGAGCTGGTGCGATGAACTGCTTGGGTGAGTTCAGTCGCCGCTCTCTCTCTCTGCTAGGGCTCTATCAGATCTCTAGATGTCTAGGTGTGTCGATCTCTCTCCGTCTCGATGTCTCAATGTCTCCCCTCACTTTGTGGTGGCTAGCTCTATTTATAGAGGCCCTGGGCCTCTCCCCAAATAATGAGTAGGAAGGGTGCCAACAATTGGCCATTCTGAAGGGGAACATCTAGTACAAGTTATCCTGACCAAAGGTGGTCTTCGGCTGCCAAAAGCATTGGTGGTGACGCCGTCTTGGGCTCCACGGTGACCTCCGTCCTGCCGCTCTCCTGGTCTTGGTCTCGTTGCACCGGAATGGTAACCTTTGCCCGATGCCTTGGCCTATGCTTGCCCCCTTTGCACCAAAGGGGAAACAAGGACACTGCACAGGCTGGCGCCCGCCTGGTCTCGATCGTCATGGCTTGCGTCACAGGCTCCTCGCGAGGTACCCCTGCCTTGATCTCTCTGCCACCTCGCGAGCCCGCCTGAGGAGGCTGCCTCTGAGGAAGCTTTCTGTTGTCCACCCCGCGAGGCTCGGCCCCTCGCGAGGGTCTTGAGCTTGAGCCGATGAAGATGGGCCGCGCTAGGCCCCCACTTGAGCCACACCGCAGGCCGCAGGCAGGCAAGTCTGGGGACCCCCGTTCCCAGAATGCCGACAACATCCGAGCCAGGTTTATGTGTAGATGTTATATGCACGACTAGAACACAAAGGAGTTGTGGGCATGGGTATATACATATTGCTTGTCGTCACTAGTTGATTCCTGATTCAGCGGTATTGTTGGATGAAGAGGCCCAGACCGACATTACGCGTACGCTTACGCGAGACTGGTTCTACCGACGTGCTTCGCACATAGGTGGCTGGTGGGTGTCAGTTTCTCCAACTTTAGTTGAATCGGATTCAATGAACAGGGTTCTTTCTGAAGATCAAAAAGCAATCACTATACCGCATTGTGGTCTTTGATGCGTAGTTAAGAACGGTTCTTGCTCAGCCCGTAGCAGCCACGTAAAACGTGCAACAACAAAGTAGAGGACGTCTAACTTGTTTTTGTAGGGCATGTTGTGATGTGATATGGTCAAGACATGATGTTAAATTTTATTGTATGAGACGATCATGTTTTGTAACACAGTTATCGACAACTGGCAGGAGCCATATGGTTGTCACTTTATTGTATGAAATGCAATCGCCATGTAATTGCTTTACTTTATCACTAAGCAGTAGTGATAGTCATAGAAGCAATAGTTGGCGAGACGACAACGATGCTTCGATGGAGATCAAGGTGTCAAGCCGGTGATGATGGTGATGATGACGGTGCTTTGGAGATGGAGATCGAAGGCAGAAGATGATGATGGCCATATCATATCACTTATATTGATTGCATGTGATGTTTATCCTTTATGCATCTTATTTTGCTTAGTTCGGTGGTAGCATTATAAGATGATCTCGCACTAAATTTCAAGGTATAAGTGTTCTCCCTGAGTATGCACCGTCGCTACAGTTCGTTGTGCCAAGACACCACGTGATGATCGGGTGTGATAAGCTCTACGTTCACATACAATGGGTGTAAGCCAGTTTTGCACACGCAGAATACTCGGGTTAAACTTGACGAGCCTAGCATATGCAGATATGGCCTTGGAACACTGAGACCGAAAGGTCGAGCGTGAATCATATAGTAGATATGATCAACATAGTGATGTTCACCATTGAAAAGACCGGACATGGTTTAGTTGATATGGATCACGTGATCACTTAGATGATTAGAGAGATGTCTATCTAAGTGGGAGTTCTTAAGTAATTTGATTAATTGAACTTTAATTTATCATGAACTTAGTACCTGATAGTATTTTGCATGCCTATGTTGTTGTATATAGATGGCCCGTGATGTTGTTCCGTTAAATTTTAATGCGTTCCTAGAGAAAGCTAAGTTGAAAGATGATGGTAGCAAATACACGGACTGGGTCCGTAACTTGAGGATTATCCTCATTGCTTCACAAAAGAATTACGTCCTGGAAGCACCGCTAGGTGACAAACCCGCTGCAGGAGCAACACCAGATGTTGTGAACACCTGGCAGAGCAAAGCTGATGACTACTCGATAGTTCAGTGTGCCATGCTTTACGGCTTAGAACCGGGACTTCAACGACGTTTTGAACGTCATGGAGCATATGAGATGTTTCAGGAGTTGAAGTTAATATTTCAAGCAAATGCCCGGATTGAGAGATATGGAGTCTCTAATAAGTTCTACAGCTACAAGATGGAGGAGAATAGTTCTGTCAGTGAACATATACTCAGAATGTCTGGGTACCACAACCACTTGACTCAACTGGGAGTTAATCTTCCTGATGATAGTGTCATTGACAGAGTTCTTCAATCACTGCCACCAAGCTACAAGAGCTTCGTGATGAACAATAATATGCAAGGGATGGATAAGACGATTCCTTAGTTCTTCGCAATGCTAAAGGCTGCGGAGGTAGAAATCAAGAAGGGGCATCAAGTGTTGATGGTCAAAAGACCACCAGTTTCAAGAAAAAGGGTAAAGTGAAGAAGGATAACTTCAAGAAGAACAACAAGCCAGTTGCTGCTCAAGTGAAGAAACCCAAGTCTGGACCTAAGCCTGAGACCGAGTGCTTCTACCGCAAAGGAACTGGTCACTGGAAGCGGAACTACCCCAAGTATTTGGCGGAAAAGAAGGATGGCAAAGTGAAAGGTATATTTGATATACATGTTATTGATGTGTACCTTACTAATGCTCGCAGTAGTGCCTGGGTATTTGATACTGGTTCAGTTGCTAACATTTGCAACTCAAAACAGGGGCTACGGATTAAGCGAAGATTGGCTAAGGATGAGGTGATGATGCACGTGGGAAATGGTTCCAAAGTCGATTTGATCGCCATCGGCATGCTACCTCTACATCTACCTTCGGGATTAGTTTTAGACCTAAATAGTTGTTATTTGGTGCCAGCGTTGAGCGTGAACATTATATCTGGATCTTGTTTCATGTGAGACGGTTATTCATTTAAATCAGAGAATAATGGTTGTTCTATTTATATGAGTAATATCTTTTACGGTCATGAACCCTCGATGAGTGGTCTATTTTTACTAAATCGTGTTAGTAGTGATACACATGCTCATAGTTTTGAAGCCAGAAGATGCAGCGTTGATAATGATAGTGCAACTTATTTGTGGCACTGCCGTTTAGGTCATATTGGTGTAAAGTGCATGAAGAAACTCCATTCTGATGGACTTCTGGAATCACTTGGTACTTGCGAACCATGCCTCATGGGCAAGATGACTAAAACTCCGTTCTTCGGAACAATGGAGCGAGCAAAAGAGTTATTGGATATTGCACATCTCCGACCTTTCATCATGGCCAAGGAAGCATGGCAACATGTTGTTTCCATTTACAAGGGAAGCGCAAGCATTCAATGCTCCAACTATGAAGTGGTGCAAGATGAAGCCGATGAGTTTGCGATGAATGAAGATGAAGAACCTCGGGAGCTCTACCAGAGATTGACCACTCTCATGGTCTCACTCTGAGATCATGGGAGCAAGGATACAGATGACAATTGGATCAAGCGCAAGTTTCTCAAGGCCATGATGACCTACCATAAGGCCATGTCATCCTTCATCCGTCAAAGGCCAGACTTTCGTACGTCCTCAAGTGAAGTGTTGGATGAGTTTGTTGCTATGAGAATCTTGGACAAGACCGCGACAATGCCGTGTTGCGCTCTCAACGGGTAAAGAAACCCAACCTTGATTTGAAGGCCAAGGCTAGTGTGGAACAATAGGATGAAGAGGAAGAAGAGGAGAGTAACCCCGAAGATACAAAATATGCTTATCATGAGCACATGGCTCTCGCTTCAAGACATTTTTGGAGCAAGAAGAACTCAAGGCCTAACTTCAACAAGAACAACTCAAGTGGCACCAAGGGCAAGCAACGTGTGAGAACATGCTATAATTATGGCAATGTGAGCCACTTTGTTGCGGAGTGCCCATATGAGAAGAGGGAAGACAATGGTGGCTGCTACCTCTTGAGCATGCGTTGGTTTTCCCTTGAAGAGGAAAGGGTGATGCAGCAATGTAGTGTAAGTATTTCCCTCAGTTTTTGAGAACCAAGGTACCAATCCAGTAGGAGACTACACACAAATCGCCTAGTACCTGCACAAACAAATAAGAACCTTGCAACCAACGTGATAAAGGGGTTGTCAATCCCTTCACGACCACTTGCAAAAGTGAGATCTAATAAAGATAATAAGATAAATATTTTTGGTATTTTGTGGTATATATTTTGTCAGATTTCGGGTTCTGGCAAAACCCTTAAGGTTCAAACACTGGGGTGCGTGCGAAGATCTCTCCCTTACCAACTCACACCCTCAACCTCGCCACGATCTCAAAGGTTAGCTCAACGAACTCGCAACACAAGGGACACAAGATTTATACTGGTTCGGGCCACCGTTGTGGTGTAATACCCTACTCCAGTGTGGTGTGGTGGATTACCTCTCAGGCTGAGGATGAACAATACAAGGGGAAGAACAGCCTCCTGAGGAGAGGTGTTCTTGTGCTTGGTGGATGTGACATTGGGTTGGATCTAGTCCAAGCTGAGATGGCTCTGGTTCAAGACGAGGTCGATCCCCCCCTAGCTATGGTGGTGGCTAGTCCTATTTATAGAGGCCCTGGTCCTCTCCCCAAATATTGAGTGGGAAGGGAGCCAACAACGGCCAATTTGAAAGGGGAAAGCTAGTACAAGTTATCCTGACAAAAGCAGTCTTCGCCTGCCAAAGGCTCTAGTGGTGACACCGTCTTGGGCTCCATGGTGACCTCCGTCCTGCCGTCCTGCTGGTCTTGGTATCGTTGCACCGATATGGAAACCTTTGCTTGATGCCTTGGTACTCTTTGTCTACGCTTGCCTCCTTAACACTAAAGAGGAAACAAGGACACTGTGCATGCTGGCGCCCGCCTGGTCTCGATCGTCATGGCTCACGTCATTGGAACCTCGCGAGGTTTGCCTGGCCTTGATCTCTCCGCCCCTCGTGAGCCAGCCTGGTGAGGCCGCTCCTGAGGAGGTCTTATGTCATCCGCCTCGCGAGGCTTGTCCCCTTGGCGAGGGTCTTGAATGCTTGTTGGTGAAGATGGGCCGTATGGGCCCGCATGAAGAACCACGCCGTGGGCCGCAGGCAGGCAAGTCTGGGGACCCCCGTTCCCAGAACGCCGACAGATTGGAAAATAAAGATTTCAAAATAAATAGTAAACTAGAATTGTAGATTGGAAACTTATATGATGTAAAGTAGACCTGGGGGCCATAGGTTTCACTAGTGGCTTCTCTCAAGATAGCATGTATTACAGTGGGTGAACAAATTACTGCTGAGCAATTGATAGAAAAGCGCATAGTTATGATGATATCTAAGGCAATGATCATGAATATAGGCATCACGTCCGTGACAAGTAGACCGAAACGATTCTGGATCCACTACTATTACTCCACACATCGACTGCTATCCAGCATGCATCTAGAGTATTAAGTTCATAAGAACGGAGTAATGCATTAGGTAAGATGACATGATGTAGAGGGATAAACTCAAGCAATATGATATAAACCCCATATTTTTATCCTCGATGGCAATAATACAATACGTGTCGTTTCCCTTTCTGTCACTGGGATCGAGCACCGCAAGATTGAACCCAAAGCTAAGCACTTCTCCCATTGCAAGAAAGATCAATCTAGTAGGCCAAACTAAACCGATAATTCGAAGAGACTTGCAAAGATATCAAATCATGCATATAAGAATTCAGAGAAGAATCAAATAATATTCATAGATCATCAAGTCCATAAACCCACAATTCATCGGATCTCAGCAAACGCACCGCACAAGAGTTACATCGAATAGATCTCCAAGAAGATCGAGGATAACTTTGTATTGAGATCCAAAGAGAGAGAAGAAGCCATCTAGCTAATAACTATGGACCCGAAGGACAGTGGTAAACTACTCACACATCAACGGAGAGGCTATGGTGTTGATGTAGAAGCCCTCCGTGATCGAATCCCCCTCCTGCAGATTGTCGGGAAAGGCCCCAAGATGGGATCTCACGGGTACAGAAGGTTGCGGTGGTGGAAAAGGTGTTTCATGGCTCTCCCCAAAGGTTTCATGGTATAAGAGTATATATTGGCGAAAGAAGTAGGTCGGTGGAGCTGCGAGGGGCCCATGAGGGTGGGTGCGCGCCCACCCCCCTGGGGCGCACCCTCCTTCCGCATGGCTTCCTCGCTGCTTCCTTGACGTCCACTCCAAGTCTCCTGGATTGTGTTTGTTCCAAAAATGATCCTCGCAAAGGTTTCATTCTATTTGGATTCCGTTTGATATTCCTTTTCCGCGAAACACTGAAATAGGCAAAAAAACGGCAATTTGCACTGGGCTTTCGGTTAATAGGTTAGTCCCAAAAATAATATAAAAAGGTATATTAAATCCTATTAAACATCTAAAACAGATAATATAATAGCATGGAAGAATCAAAATATAGATACGTTGGAGACGTATCAAGCATCCCCAAGCTTAATTCCAGCTCGTCCTCGAGTAGGTAAATGATAAAAACAGAATTTTTGATGGGGAATGCTCCCCAACATAATTTTCAATGTAATTCTCTTTATTGTGGCATGAATGTTCAGATTAAAAATATTCAAGATAGAAGTTTAATATTGACATAAAAATAGTAATACTTCAAGCATGATAACCAAGAAATTATGTCTTATCAAAATAACATAGCCAAAGAAAGCTTATCCCTACAAAATCATATAGTTTGGCCATGCTTCATTTTCGTCACACAAAATGCTCCCATCATGCATAACCCCGATGACAAGCCGAGCAATTGGTTCATACTTTTTAACGCGCTTCAGCCTTATCAACCCTTATACAATACATGAGCGCAAGCCATGGATATAGCAGTATAGGTGGAATAGCATATGATGATGGGGGTTATGTGAGAAGACAAAAAAGTAGAAAGTCTCACATTGACGTGGCTAATCAACGGGCTATGAAGATGCCCATAAATTGATGTCAATGTGACGAGTAGGGATTGCCATGCAACGGATGCACTAGAGCTATAAGTGTATGAAAGCTCATCTAAAGAAACTAAGTGGGTGTGCATCCAACTTGCTTGCTCACGAAGACCTAGGGCATTTTAAGGAAGCCTGTCAGTGTCAAAACCGGCGGATCTCGGGTAGGGGGTCCCGAACTGTGCGTCTAGGCCGGATGGTACCAGGAGGCAGGGGACACGATGTTTTACCCAGGTTCGGGCCCTCTTGATGGAGGTAAAACCCTATGTCCTGCTTGATTAATATTGATGATATGGGTAGTACAAGAGTAGATCTACCACGAGATCAGAGAGGCTAAACCCTAGAAGCTAGCCTATGGTATGATTGTATGTTGTGATTGTTGTCCTACAGACTAAAAACCCTTCGGTTTATATAGACACCGGAGAGGGTTAGGGTTACACAAGGTCGGTTACAAAGGAGGAGATATCCATATACGTATTGCCTAGCTTGCCTTCCACGCCAAGTAGAGTCCCATTCGGACACAAGATGAAGTCTTCAATCTTGTATCTTTATAGTCTAACAGTCCGGCCAATGGAGATAGTTCGGCTGTCCGGAGACCCCCTAATCCAGGACTCCCTCAGTAGCCCCTGAACCGGGCTTCAATGACGATGAGTCCGGCGTGCAGTATTGTCTTCGGCATTGCAAGGCGGGTTCCATCTCCGAATACATCACAGAAGAACTTGAAAACGATGATAGTGTCCGACCCTGCAAAATAAGTTCCACATTCCACTGTAGAGAGAATAATATTTTCGCAGATCTAATTTGCTGGCTTGTTTTGGCAGCATGACGTTATGTCATGGCCCAGTGATTATTCGAACCATTTCTTTTAACCAGCCCCGCACATAACGCGAGGCAGTTTTTCGACACGTCTTGTCAAAGCAGAGATCGTGTCCACTTTTTACGGGATTCTCATCAATACGGGCATGGGTAACCCAACCGCGCCATCAATTGCGGTGCTTGGGGGATAAGCGAGTTTTATCAGGCAAGTGGGGACGCTTAGTTTCGTCCGCCCATATAAAGGGATAAGGATTCACCTTTCTATCCAGGCCTTCTTCCTCCTCTGCTCATCCGTTTTCACACACTCGAGCTCCAGCGCCCAAGTCCGCACTTCCCACTTCGACCTTCTCCAACCATGTCTGGAGCGGGAGGCAAGTGGATGGTCTCCTCCATCACGGAGGGAGACATCAAGAAACTGAGGAGAGTCGGATACTTGCCCGATGACATCGCGCACCGGCTCCTAGATGAGGGGCAGCTCATCCCCACCCCCAGGCTCCATGAGAGGGTAGTATTCCTCACCCATTTCCTCCGTGGACTGGGATTCCCTCTCCATCCATTCATCCAGGGGCTCATGTTCTATTACGGCCTGGATTTCCACGATCTGGCCCCGAACTTCGTCCTCAACATCTCGGTGTTTATCGTCGTGTGCGAGTCCTTCCTCCGCATCAAGCCCAACTTCGGCTTATGGCTGAAGACCTTCAATGTCAAGCCGAAGGTGGTGGGCGGCCGCCAGGTGGAGTGCGGAGGCGCCATGGTGGGCAAGATGCCCAACATAACATGGCTCGAGGGCTCCTTTGTGGAAACCATAAAGGGGTGGCAATCGGGGTGGTTCTATATCACCGAGCCGCGCGACCCCGCATGGGTAGCGGCCCCCGAGTTCCGATCTGGCATCCCCATACGGCTCACCTCCTGGAAAGAGAAGGGCATGTCCTGGGGTAGTTCGAAAGAGCTAACCAGACTCCAAACATGTATTCAAAACATGCTGGACAAGAAGCTCAAGCTTGTCAACATAGTCCAAGTCATGCTCATCCGCCGGATACTCCCGTGCCAACAACGGGAGTTCAACTTGTGGGAGTTCAATCCGGCGCAGCATCAAACTCTGAACAGGCTCTTCGACACGACTCATGAAGACGCCTGGAGGGTGCTGTTCAAAAGCGCCGAGGTCCCCCCTATTACCGAGGATCGCGGATTCAGCGCGAAGTGCCAAGCCAGTGCGGTAAGCTGCTTTGCCTTTCACAGGATACTTATTTTTTATACAGATTGACTCTATGCAGGATCTAAACTCTCGTACCTTTGACAGGACTGGCAGAAGATGGCCGGACAGATCGACTGTCCGGCTCCTTTGCCCGAAGGCCCCGCGGATGCTCTTCTGGCGAAGATGTTGACTCCGGCCCCTTATAAGGTTCCGGAGAAGACCAAGAAGGCTAAGGGAGCTCGAAAGAGTTCCCGACGCCAGGCGTCGTCGGACTCACCGTCCGATGACTCTGCGGCGCACTCTTCCCCCGAAGACGAGGAAGAAGAAGAAGAAAATGCTCCCCCACCGACTGGGGGAGACAAAAAAAGGAAGGCCGCCCCAACTGGGGGGCCGAAGGGTCCAAGAAGGGAAGGACTCTCCTTCTGGACAGCTCCACCGCCGCCGACGAAGGCGAAGACGAGTAGTTGCCCAGGGCCAAGCCCCCGGGGAGATCATAAGTATTCGGATACCAAAGTAACCCATAAGATTCCTTGGTCGCACTGCTTTCCCTAATCGCCGAACATAATTACGCAGGCCGCCATGAGCCAATATCGAGGTATCATCGGACGGCTCCCTGGGCTCGTCGGACATGGATAGCGATCCAGTCCCGACCGCCACCTCCCCTCATCCTGCCGATGACGCCGAGGTGTTGTCTCAAGAGGCACTGGATCGAGGGGAGACAGTCCCGGAGGTGACTCAAGGCGACCTTCCGGACTCCGGGAGCCGAGGGGACGGGGCCCCCGAGAGCTTCGAGCTCGGCCCTCAGCCGAACACCGCGCCGGACCCTCCAGCGGTTCCGGGCTCGGGCAGGCGGCCTCCTTCTAAGAGGGGCAAAACGCCTGTGCCGGTGACCTCTGCCCATCCAGAGGCGCCGGACAACCTGCTGGAAGCGCTTCGCAGCGCTTCCATGGACGAGGAGCACCACACCATTATGAGTGTGGTGATCCAGAAGGTTCAGTCCGCCAAGAGCGGATTGACTGAAGCCTGTGCCAGCCTTCTAACAGGCTTCGAGGTAAGTGTTTTAAAATGTAGTAGAAATATTACCGCACAGCCAGTAGCCCTTGATGCTTTGTTCGGTGTTCACAAAGAAAAGCTGAATAGAGGATCAAATAATATCGCAGGAGTCTAATATAAGTTTGTCAATATGCATATGCAGGCTTCACTGCTGGCATCCGCCGCACTAACTGTGGAGGTCGTCGTACTCAAGCAGGACCTCGAGGGGTCCAAGAAAGAGCTCGGCCTTGCCAAGAGGCAGCTCGAGGAGAACAAGGGTAAGTAATACCCCATCTATAGATATGTGTATATAAAAAAAGACGCGATTGCAAAATGACAGGATCATCGTATGTTTGCCAGGGGCCATGACCGAGGTGGTGACCCTGAAGCAAGCGCTAACCGAGGCCGAAGATAAAGCGGCCAAGGAGCGCACCGAGCGAGAGAAGCACGAGGCTCGGGTGGGCAAGGTGCGGCAAGAGCTCTAGGCTCTCATGAGGAAGCACGAGGCGTTGGAGCTTGACTCGAAGACGCGAGAGTCTGAGCTTGCCGCGGCCCTTGAGAGCGTAAAGAGCGCCAAGGCCGAGGCCCAGAAGGCCCTCCAAGAGATCGACGCGATGAAAAAGATAGCGGCGGGTAAGGCTTTCTATATGCAAAGTAAGCATGTAAAAGTAAATTACCGATTACTTACCCGGATCCAGAGCTCTTCAGGAGCATTCGTAGATTTGCCCCGCAGTGTGTCCGATGCCGCACAATTTTACCAGGTCGAGGACAGAAACTCGACGGAGAAGCTGCTCTGGTCTCAGTATGCTGAGGCCGAACATCCGGTGCCGATGAGCGACCAACCGAAGCAGATGGTCGAGCTACATAAGGCGGCCAATCAGGCCATGAAGGGCTTTATAGTCCGGCTGTGGCCAGGCAACGCCCTTCCAAACAGCTTCTTCGGCCTGGTGAGGTGACTTGTGGATGCCTGCCCACGGCTGGAGGTCGTCAAGCGATCCGTCTGCATTGAAGGTGCACGCCGGGCTTTCGCCCGTGTGAAATTGCAGTGGGTCAAGCTAGACGCCATGAAGCTGATCAGGGAGGTGCCGCCAGAGGGCAAGGAGCACCGCCACCCCGAGATGTACTACAAGGGTGTTCTGTCGGGTGCCCGTCTTATCGCGGATGAGTGTTTGAAAGATGTAAAATTTGAGTAAACTTGCTTGTTTTATCCTGTATTTATGAAAACTTGTTTCATATGCGCTATGCAACGCTTGTTTGAATTTAAAATATTACCTTCTGTTTGGCTTTTTATCCAATCTGAGAGATGGCTAGTCCTCGGCTTCTGCCCCCATGCCACGAGTGCTGGGGTGTTCGGGATAAACCTGAGCACTCTTGTTCCCATATTTGGGTCCTTCGAGGGAGGTGTTCAGCACAACGAACAAGACAACCAGACTAATAGTGCTTTATCACTCTCACTTAGCCATAGAATTCTATAATTTTAAATTTCGGCGAAGCCCCTGGTATTCGGAAGGCCGAATTCGGGGCGCGATACATGCCTTTTAGCCGAACAGGGCCGGCCCCTCGCCCTAAGCGGCATAAGTTAGGGACTCGAAAAACCTCGCCAAACAGCGACCAGTCTCTCGCCTTATCATGACAGTCAGTTTTAGCTTTCTCTACTGAGGTGCTCAGCCCGGCAGAACCGGGGCACAATCGCAGTAGTTCTCCTAGCGCTACCTTAGCCGATAGAGCGGAACGTAAGGTACCAAAACATAGGAGCCGGGCAAACCCAACATTTGACCAAAGACATGATTCGGAGCTGATGCATATAATGTTATAAGTTCGGGGTGCCGCACTTGTGAAAGTGTTCGGACTTTTCACACCGCATTGTGGGGTACGTGAGCCCCTGGTGTATTGGCCGTACCAAAGTGTACGGTTGCAAGGCGTCGTTAATTAACACACACATATATATAACAAAAATGCAATAATAGTCATAATGTCATGCATTGTTTATTAAAAAACTGCGTTAAAGCAGAGTGATACAGATAATGCGATAAGCAAAAGTAGGACTAAGTCCCTTCCAAGGGCAAGCTGAGCAATGATATTAAATTGAATATTTCACTCATTACTGTAATCAACCTGGGAATTCCGTGGTATGATGTATCTGTCTGCCTCCTTGGTTGGTGCATCATGTGTTCGGCAATAGTGCTGCCGGACAGTGTTTCCAGAGATTAAGGTCCTGAAAGAAAAAGAAAAATAACGGAATGGGAAGCCCCTAGTGCGGTTTAGGCCGCGTCTTGGGGCGTGCCGTAGTTGTGCCCCCCTCCCCACCTGTGCCCATGGTATTTTTAATGCGTAATTATGTACGCACGACACAAGTTTTGCCGCTGGGCTGGGATTGGGGTGGCCGCCGTATTGCTACGCGAGCTCAGATCGCGCCAGGCGGTCTATTTGCCGATTGCCCCGAGCGTGCTTGAAGGTGCCCGGGCTGTGAAGCGCCGAACTAGTTGATTGCCTTGAGCGGCTGCTTTGCGCTTCTGCTGCGAGGGCTGCGGTGTGCTCCTCTGTTCAGAGAGAGTGCTCTGTGTTTCCATTGACTGTAATAACTCCGCAAGGTCTCGGCATCTTGAGCTTGAGGTATGCATAATGCGGTACCGCATTGAATCTAGCAAATGTGGTTCGCCCGAGCAGCGCGTGATAACCACTGCGGAACGGGACTATATTGAAGATTAACCCTTCGCTTCGGAAGTTATCCGGGGATCCGAAGACCACTTCCAGTGTAATTGAGCCTGTGCAATGGGCCTCTACACCTGAATGACGTCCTTAAAGGTCGTTTTGGTGGGTTTGATCCTTGAGGGGTCTATACCCATTTTGCGCACTATGTCCTGATAAAGCAGGTTCAGGCTACTGCCGCCATCCATAAGGACTCGAGTGAGGTGAAATCCGTCGATGATTGGGTCTAGGACCAGTGCGGCGAATCCGCCATGACGAATACTAGTGGTGTGGTCCCTGCGATCGAAGGTGATCGGACAGGAGGACCAAGGGTTGAACTTTGGGGCAACTGGCTCAAACGCATATATGTCCCTGAGCGCACGCTTCCGCTCCCTCTTGGGGATGTGGGTTGCGTATATCATGTTCACCGTCCACACTTGCGGGGGAAACCTCTTCTATCCTCCAGTGTGCGGCTGCCGGGGCTCCTCCTCGTCGTCGCTATGCGGCCCCTTGTCCTTGTTTTCGGCAATTAACTTGCCAGCCTGCTTGAATACCCAACAATCCCTGTTGGTGTGATTGGCTGGCTTATCTGGGGTGTCGTGTATTTGACATGAGCGATCGAGTATACGGTCCAAGCTGGACGGACCCGGTGTACTTTGTTTGAATGGCTTTTTCCGCTGAACGGGTTTAGAGCCTTTGAATCCGGCATTGACTGCCGTATCCTCGGTATTTTTGCTGTTAATGTGGCGCTTATGCTTGTTGCGACGTGACCTGCTATTGCCGTCCTTGGTATCTGAGGTACCATGGTTCTTTGATATGTTATTACTGCGAGGCAGACAGCTGTCTTCTCCCGCACAAAAGTGGGTCATGAGCGTCGTGAGAGCTGCCATAGATTTCGGCTTTTCCTGACCAAGGTGCCGGGCTAGACACTCGTCTTGGATGTTGTGCTTGAAAGCCGCTAAGGCCTCCGCATCCGGACAATCGACGATTTGATTTTTCTTTGTAAGGAACCGAGTCCAGAATTGCCTGGCCGACTCTTCTGGTTACTGAATTATGTGGCTCAAGTCATCGGCGTTTGGTGGTCGCACATAAGTTCCCTGTAAGTTGTCGAGGAATGCAGCTTCCAGATCTTCCCAACAGCTAATGGAGTCCGCTGGCAAGATGTTAAGCCAATGCCGCGCTGGTCCTTTGAGCTTTAGTGGGAGGTATTTGATGGCTTGTAAGTCATCACCGCGGGCCATGTGGATGTGGAGGAGGAAGTCCTCAATCCATACTGCGGGATCTATTGTGCCATCGTATGATTCAATGTTTACAGGTTTGAAACCTTCTGGGAATTGATGTTCCATTACTTCGTCTGTGAAGCATAAGGGGTGTGTGGCGCCTCTGTATTGGGCTATATCATGACGCAGCTCGAATGGGTCTTGCCCGCTGTGTTCGGCCCGGCTGGATTTGCTTTTACTGTATCCGGCGTGACCTTTGTCATCTTGCAGAGTGGTGCGCCCTCGTGATCCGTAGATCGATCTTGAATGCTTTTCCTTGTCCTCCAATATGTCTTGCAGGTCTGGCATATCTCCCCATGCCTTTTTATTTGAATGGCATTGGGGTGGAGGCTGAGATTTTGGCTGGAATGCCTCTCTATCACGGCCACGAGGTGGCCGATCAGCCATATCATACGCTTCTTCCTCCAGTCGGGGAAGTAACCTGCGCCTTGGGTAACTCTTGGAGGGACACTCGAGTTTATATTCCTCGGCCGCGAGGACTTCAGTCTATTTGTCAGCTAGCAGATCTTGATCAGCTTGAAGCTGCTGCTGCTTTTTCTTCACGCTATTTGCCGTGGCCATAAGCTGACGTTTGAAGCGCTCTTGTTCGACGGGATCCTCTAGGTTAACGAATTCATCGTTGCCGAGGCTTGCTTCGTCTTCGGAGGGGGGATGTAATTGTCATCCTCCTCCTCTCCGTCTGCCGCTCTCTCAGGAGAGCTGGCTCCTTCATCCTCCTGCTCTAAATCTTGCTGGAGGGGCTTGTTGTTGTCTTCAGCACTATCCGGACTGTTATTATCTCCTGTGCTGGTATCGCCACTTTTGCTTTGGCGGGACTTAGAGCGGCGCCGCTGATGTTGGCGCTTGGGTTGCTTCTTGGAGGGGTCATCCTCCGCTATCTCGTCGCCATTGCCTTCGTTGGGTGTATCCACCATGTATATGTCATATGATGAGGTGGCTTTCCAGTTCCCTATAGGTGTTGGTTCATGTTTGTCTCCTACATCGTCGTCCACACCATCGATATCTTCGGAGTCGAAGTCGAGCATGTTGGTTAAATCATCGACAGTGGGTATGAAGTGGGTGGTGGGTGGGCGTCGAATTTCTTTGTCGTCCGCATCCCAATCCTGTTGGCCATAATCCGGCCAGGGCTCTCCTGACAAAGAGAGAGACCTTAGTGAATTTAGAATGTCGCCGAAGGGCGAGTGTTGAAAGATATCTGCGGCGGTGAATTCCATAATCGGCGCCCAATCGGATTCGATTGGCAGGGGCGCGGATGGTTCGGAGTTCGGGAAAGAGTCCAGCACCTTGGAGTCACGGGCTGCGCAGAGGATTATGCTGGTGTTCGGCTCGATCGCCGTTGAGACTGCAGCCCCTGAGGCGGTGTCTAACCACCCGTCCTCGATTGGCGCGGTTGGATCCGAACTAAGGGTCGGAGCTGATGCGGGCGCGGCCTCTGGGGTATTGTTCGGTGGCAGAGCTAGGTCATACCCATCGAGACAGTGCGGCGTGCCCGGCTGTGGCTCGAATCCATCGAAGATCAAGTCTCCACGGACGTCGGCCGTGTAGTTCAAACTTCCAAATCTCACCTGATGGCCAGGGGTGTAGCTTTCAATCTGCTCCAGATGGCCAAGCGAATTAGCCCGCAGTGCAAAGCCGCCAAATACGAAGATCTGTCCGGGGAGAAAAGTCTCACCCTGGACCGCATCGCTGTCGATGATAGTAGGAGCCATCAAGCCTAACAGCGATGACATAGAGGAACTCCCAATGAAAGCACCAACGTCGGTGTCAAAACTGGCGGATCTCGGGTAGGGGGTCCCGAACTATGAGTCTAGGCCGTATGGTAATAGGAGGCAGGGGACACGATGTTTTACCCAGGTTCGGGCCCTCTTGATGGAGGTAAAACCCTACGTCCTGCTTGATTAATATTGATGATATGGGTAGTACAAGAGTAGATCTACCACGAGATCATAGAGGCTAAACCCTAGAAGCTAGCCTATGGTATGATTGTATGTTGTGATTGTTGTCCTACGGACTAAAATCCCTTCGGTTTATATAGACACCTGAGAGGGTTAGGGTTACACAAGGTCGGTTACAAAGGAGGAGATATCCATATACGTATTTCCTAGCTTGCCTTCCACGCCAAGTAGAGTCCCATCCGGACACGAGACGAAGTCTTCAATCTTGTATCTTTATTGTCTAACACTCCGGCCAATGGAGATAGTCCGGCTGTCCGAAGACCCCCTAATCCAGGACTCCCTCAAAGCCCATCATTGGAATATACAAGCCAAATTCTATAATGAAAAATTCCCACTAGTATATGAAAGTGACAAAATAAGAAACTCTCTATCATGAAGATCATGGTGCTATTTTGGAGCACAAGTGTGGGAAAAGGATAGTAACATTGTCCCTTCTCTCTTTTTCTTTCATTTTTTGTTTGGGCTTCTTTGGCCTCTTTTTTTATTTGGGCTTCGTTGGCCTCTTTTTTATTTGGGCTTCTTTGGCCTATTTTTTATTTATTTCATAGTCTCCATCCTTCTTTCCTCACATGGGATAATGCTCTAATAATGATGATCATCACACTTTTATTACTCACAACTCAATGTTAAAACTCGATACTAGAACAAAAATATGACTCTATGTGAATGCCTCCTGCGGTGTACCAGGATATGTGATGAATCAAGAGCGACATGTATGAAAGAATTATGAAAGTGGCTTTGCCACAAATACGATGTCAACTACATGATCATGCAAAGCAATATGACAATGATGGAGCGTGTCATAATAAACGGAACGGTGGAAAGTTGCATGGCAATATATCTTGGAATGGCTATGGAAATGCCATAATAGGTAGGTATGGTGGCTGTTTTGAGGAAGATATAAGGAGGCTTATGTGTGATAGAGTGTATTGTATCACGGGGTTTGGATGCACCGGTGAAGTTTGCACCAACTCTCAAGGTGAGAAAGGGCAATGCACGGTACCGTAGAGGCTAGCTAGCAAATTGCGGAAAGGTAATAATGCGTATGATCCATGGACTCACATTAGTCATAAAGAACTCATATACTTATTGCAAAAGTTTATTAGCCCTCAAAGCAAAGTACTACTACGCGTGCCCCTAGAGGGATAGATTGGTAGGAAAAGACCATCGCTCGTCCCCGACCGCCACTCATAAGGAAAGGACTCAAAGAACACCCTGAGGGAGTCCTGGACTAAGGGGTCCTCGGACGTCCGGCCTATTGGACATGGGCCGAACTGATGGGCTATGAAGATACAAGACCGAAGACTCTCACCCGTGTCCGGATGGGACTCTCCTAGGCGTGGATGGCAAGTTTGGCGTTCGGATATGAAGATTCCTTTCTCTGTAACCGACTTTGTATAACCATAGTCCCCTCCGGTGTCTATATAAACTAGAGGGTTTAGTCCATAGAGGCAGAGACAATCATAATCACATAGGCTAGACTTCTAGGGTTTTAGCCATTACGATCTCCAGGTAGATCAATTCTTGTAATACTCATATTCATCAAGACCAATCAATCAAGAAGTAGGGTATTACCTCCATAGAGAGGGCCCGAACCTGGGTAAACATTGTGTTCCCCGTCTCATGTTACCATCAACCTTAGACACACAGTTCAGGACCCCCTACCCGAGATCCACCGGTTTTGACACCGACATTGGTGCTTTCATTGGGAGTTCCGTTGTGTCGTCATCAGAAGGTTCGATGGCTCCATCCATCATCTACAACAACGCTGCCCGGGGGATGTCTTTCTCCCTAGCCAGATCTTCGTATTCGGCGGCTTCGCACTGCGGGCCAACTCGCTCGGCCATCTAGAGCAGATCGACAGCTACGCCACTGGCCGTCAGGTCAGGTTTGGAAGCTTAAACTACGTCACTGATATCCGTGGAGACTTGATCTTCGAGGGATTTGAGGCCATGGCAGCCACTCCCTACCACCTCGATGAACATGACCTAAATCTGTCATCGGACCATACCCAGGAGATTGCACTTGTAAGCGCTCTGGCCCTAGATCCGGAGCAGCTTGCACCATCCAAAGATGGAAAGCTTAACCCTGCCAGGGAGGCCGCAGACTCAGCAGCATTGGAGCCGCACACAGACCCAGTCTTGAGCGGGGTCTACGTCGCCGGACCCCCGGATTCATCTTCGGCCACTGGTTTCGAACTACGTGCATCCGCGTCCGCCGAGCCTTACCAGGTGCCGATCATTGAATTCAGTTCCGCGGACATCTTCCGGCACTCACCTATAGGCGATGTGCTAAACTCATTAAAAACCCTCTCTTTAAAAGGGGACTCACAACCGAATTATATCCGGTTTGAACTGGGGGCTGATGATGGGGAATTTCGCTTCCCACCCACCTCCCACTTAATAGCCACTGTCGAAGATCTAACCGACATGCTCGACTACGACTCCGGAGACATCGACGGTACGAACAATGATGCTGAAGAGGAGCAGGCCCAAAACCCGCCATTTACCGAGCGCTGGACAGCCACCTCCTCCTACGACGTATACTTGGTGGACACACCCAAAGAAGTTAACGGCGATGACAAAGAAGACCCAGTGGAAGGTAAACCTCCTAAGATACAGCCAAAAGCGCCGACGAGGGCGGCGCCGCTCTAAGTCACGCCATGAAAAAGACAGCAATACCGGCACAGGAGAAAACAATACTCTAGACGATGCCGGAGACAATGAAGACCCCGTTGAGCCAACTTCCAAACAGGATGAACGGGAAGATGGGTGAGTCAGCCCTGATGAACATGCCGTGCATGAAGACTTGGAGGATAGTAATTATCTTCCACTCTCCGAGGATGAGGTGAGCCTCAGCAACGAGGATTTTATCATGCCTGAGGAACCTCTCAAGTAGGAGCGCTTTAAGCGCCGGCTAATAGCCACTGCAAGGAGCCTGAAAAAGAAGCAGCAACAGCTTCAAGCTGATCAAGATTTGCTCAATGGTAGATGGACTAACGTCCTGGCAGCCGAGGAATACAGCCTCGAGCGACCACTCAAAAGTTACCCGAAGCGCAAATTACTACCTCAATTCGATGATGAGGCATTGGAGCTCGTACCATCAGTGCACAATGCGGCTGACCGACCACCACATGGTCGGGAGAAAGCAGCAACCCAAGCCAAACACCAGCCCGTACTACCTCACTGTAAAGGCAGGGATAAAACATCTTGGGCATATACATAGGACCTTCGGCAGGACATGGACAGTAGAGCAGGACATACCAAATCGATCTATGGATCGCGGGTGTGTGCCCCGACATGCGATGACGGCTATTTATTCGGACATGACAAGCCTAATCACACCCGGTCCGAATGCCGCAAACGCACTCCATCCAAGCTACGTCGTGATATGGCCTGATATAGAGGCGCCGCACATCACTGATGAAGTAATGGGGCATGAATTCCCTGAAGGGTTTAAGCCCATGAACATCGAATCATACGATGAAACAACAGATCCCGCGGTATGGATTGAAGATTTTCTTCTCCATATTCATATGGCCCGCAGTGATGACCTTCACGCCATCAAATACCTCCCGCTAAAAATCAAAGGGCCAGCTCGGCACTGGTTAAACAGTCTACCTGAAAACTCTATTGGCAGCTGGGAGGACTTGGAAGACGCCTTCTGTGACAACTTCCAAGGTACATAGGTACGACCTCCGGATGCTGATGACTTAAGTTACATAGTTCAACAGCCCGGAGAGTCAGCCAGGAAATTCTGGACTAGGTTCCTAACTAAAAAGAACCAGATCGTCGACTGTCCGGATGTCGAAGCCCTAGCGGCCTTTAAGCATAGCATCCACGACGAATGACTCACACGTCACCTCGGCCAAGAAAAGCCGAAGTCCATGGCAGCCCTCATGACACTCATGACCCATTTTTGTGCGGGCGAGGATAGTTGGCTAGCCCGTAGCAAAAACACTTCAAGCGAGGCTGGCACCTCTGAGACCAAAAATAGCAACGGCAAGCCCCGATGCAATAGGCACAAGCATCGAAGCAATGGCGACAATACCGATGACACAGCGGTCAATGCCGAATTCAGTGGATCCAAGTCCGGCCAGCGGAAGAAGCCATATAAAAGAACCTATCCGGGCCCATCTAGCTTGGACCGCATACTCGATCGTCCATGCCAGATCCATGGCACCCCAGACAAACCAACCAATCATACCAACAGGGACTGTTGGGTTTTTAAATAGGCCGGCAAATTAAATGCCGAGAACAAGGAGAAGGGGTCGCAAAGCAAGGACGATGACGAGGAGTCCCGTCTGCCGAACACAGGGGGATGGAAGAAGTCCCCCCCCCCCAAGTTAAAGCAGTGAACATGATATACGCTACCCATATCCCCAAGAGGGAGCGCAAACGCGCGCTCAGGGACGTCTACGCGATGGAGCCAGTCGCCCCAAAGTTCAACCCATGGTCTTCCTGCTCGATCACTTTCGATCGCAGGGACCATCCGACCAGTATCCCTCATGGCGGGTCAGCCGCACTAGTCCTTGACCCAATCATTGACGGATTCCATCTCACGCGAGTCCTCATGGATGGTGGCAGCATCCTGGACCTGCTCTATCAGGATACAATGCGCAAAATGGGTATTAATCCCTCAAGGATCAAGCCCACACAGACTACCTTTAAAGGAGTCATACCAGGTGTAGAGGCCCACTGTAAGGGCTCAATCAGACTAGAGTTTGTCTTCGGATCCCCGGACAACTTTTGAAGCGAAGAGTTGATCTTCGATATCATCCCTTTCCGTAGTGGCTATCACGCACTGTTGGGACGAACCGCATTTGCTCGATTCAACATGGTGCCACACTATGCTTATCTCAAGCTCAAGATGCCCGGACAATGCGGCGTCATACCAGTCAATGGAAACACGAAACACTCCCTCCGTACTGAGGAGCACACCGCTGCTTTAGCAGCAGAAGTATAGAGCGGCCTCTTCAAGCAGAACCTCAATTCAGTAGCCGAGCTCCTTGACACTGTTAAACGAGTCTGGACTACTCCGCAGCAAGACAACCCAGCTCGTCAAGAGCTCGACTAGCAATTCGGCCTCCGTCCCAGACCCTACCAAGTGGCGGCGTTTGTGCCGCACGTACATAACTACGCACTCAAAATACCACGGGCATAGATGGAGGCATAACTAGATTGTGATCCATAATACGGCTTGACCTCCCCTGGACACACATACTTTCACTTTTTCTTTTTTTTTCTTTTTTCCCTTTTCAGGTTTCTTTTCTACAGGCCCTTCCTGATGGCCTGATCACAGGTCCTTTTGAAAGGATAGATACACCAAGACGGCAAAAAGCACTGACGTATAAGGGAATTTCTAGATGGTCTCTTTAACGATCACTCTACCTGTTTTCAGGACCCGCACGCAGCTCTCCCTTGGTTGTGGCATATTAAATAGCCCTGTTGCTTATTGCACTACTTGTACAAATATGCTTCGACGTGTCAATCAAACTATAATGGAAACAGTTTGCAGCCCAACTTCTGCGGCACTAGCTTTCTCATTTGATAATCTTATCAAATCGCACCCGTACTGTCACACCCTAGCTAGTTCATGCATTAGAGTGTTGCATCATGTCTATCCTTTCATCAGAAACTTGAAATGGGGATGTCAGAACCCCCAGCCCCCTCTGAAACCAACTAGGGTTTACTAAAAACTTTTTCAATGAACCTGAAATGCCCTTCTAAAATGTCCATCATTTTTGTCTTGGTTCAGAACCTCTGCCAAAAGTGTTGCACAATTTTCTAGGTCATCTTAGGGTCTTTGAATTAAATGATAAGTATTTGAATTTGGGCATTTAAAATTATATAAAATATTTCAAATGCACAAATATTCCTAAACTGAAATGTTTCATATTGGAAATATTCCAACATTGGACCAGGAGCAGTTTGGTGATTTCAGGAGTTGCCTAGGTATTTTTAATAATTCAACAAAGTTGCAGAAAAATAGAAAAAGGAAAAAAAAACAGAAAGGAAGGACTTACCTGGCGCCTGCAACCCGGCCCACCTACCGGCCCAGCCCAGCGCCGCGCCAGCGAGCTGCTTGCCCGGCCAGGCAGGCAGGCAAGGTGCTCGACGGCGAGCACCGCATGGGTGCCACGCACCTGCTCGCCGCCTCGCCGCTCCACTCACCCGGCTAACGAGGTGGATCGACCCCTCTCTCTCCCCCGAACCCCCCAGACGCCCCCTCTCCTCTCCAGCTCCTCCCCCTCGCGCTCCCCATCCATGGTCGATGCCACCGCCGCCGCTCCATCATCGTAGCCGCGCTCCCCGCCGCCCGTGCTCCGTCTCGTGGTGTCCAGGTGCTCCGCCGCCGTCCACTTCGTCGAGCTAACCGAGCCCCGCGTGCTCGTGAGGCCCGAGTCCACTGCACCGACCTCGCCCGAGTTCGCCGTCGCCGGAGATCCCCTTCAACGCCGTCGCCGCATCAGCTCGTCCCCGACCCCGCCGATGGCCTCTACGGGTGCTCTGTGAGCCTAGCTACCCCTCCTACCCTTCCTCTCTCACCCTCGAGCCGTGTAGCCACCGCACGAAGATCACCCGCACGCACCGCCGCGGATCTCGTCGCCAACGTGCTCCCGGCCATCCTCCGGCCACCTCACGGTGTCCAACGCACTCACCATGTTGCGTTGAGTCCAACCGTGCACTCCCCGCACCTCACCGCACACCCTAGCCCCGAGTTCGCCTTCACCCGAACTCCGGTGACCGCCTAGGTCGTCGCCGGCGCCAACTCCGGCCACCCCGACCCCAACTGACTCCACCAAGAGCCGCGGCTCGTCCTCAGCTCCACCCCGATGCCCTCCGCGACCCATTTGGTGGCCGGAACGGCCAAAACCACTTCCGCCGCCGCGTCGGGCTCGCCGGCGGCTAAACGCCAGTGCAGCCATTTTGACTTTGACCACGGGTGGGCCCTGGTTGACTCTGTTGAGTCAATGACAGGTGGGGCCCCTTCTGCTAATTATCCAGATTAGTTTAAACTAAATTAAATTAGTTAATTATCCACTGACACCCTGGACCCACGCGTCAGGTTTGACCTGGACCGGGTCTGTTGACTTGCTGAGGTCAGCATGACCTCATGCTGACGCAGTAAACCTTTTCTGAAATTAAAATAAATCTAAAATGATTTATAAATTCCAGAAATTGTTGCAAACTTCAAAAATTCATATAAATTCAACCGTAGCTCCAAATCAAACAAATTATATATGAAAAATGATCAGAAAAATCCAATCTATCCATCTGTACTAGTTTCATGCATGTTTAAACAAGCTAACTTGAGGTTTAGTGCAGAACAAGATAAAACACTTTAAAGGGCCATTTATGAGTTTGAAATTTGAATCTTTGGTTCAAATTGATTCAAACCCATCTGGTTTTAGTTGCATTAGCCCAACACACTCATATTGCCATGTTTCATGCATGCATCATATTGTCGCACATTGTTTGGTGATGGTTGTGTATCGGTGTTCTTTGCGGCAGGTTCTGCCTCCGAGGAGTACCGTGATTACCCTAGCGAAGAACCGTATCCGTGCATCGATCCATCAGGCAAGCAACCAACCATTTGATCATATCGATACAATCCCATGTTCTCGCTCTTGCTCTCTTTTACTGCATTAAGACAACGCGTTTCAAACTGCTGTGTGCTACGGTAGTTGAACCCATTTCCTCTGCATGACCTGTCATTGCCACAGTAATTAGATGAAACCCACTAGCATGTGTAGGAATTGATTGAGCCATATGTATGTGTTGTTCCTACCTTGCTATGCCTGCTATGCTTAGAGTCGTGTCAGGTCTGGTTCATCTGGGTGATGGGCTAGAGTGAAATGATCATGTCGGTAATGAGAGTGATGTGGTGAACACGATTTGGTAAAGGTATCGATGAGAGGCCATGTAGGAGTACATGGTGGGTTGTTTCATTGAAGCCGACCTTAAGAACTGAGATCTGTATGCGTGATTTAAGATTCAGCTACTACCATGCATTGGGCCCTGAAATATGACCCCGCTCGACTTCTTATTCACCCTAGTCCTCTGTCCAGGAGTTGCAAGTAGTTTCTGGTGTTTGTAGCTTACTGGAGGCCGTGGACAGTGCTGACCCGCGGGGTGGGCTGTGATGCGGTAGGTACGTGGCACGGTGTACCGAATACCCGTTAGGTATCTCGGGAACCCTGTACACATCGTTCGGGGCCGTATGGGAAACCTCGGCCGGACTCCCTGCGGATGGAACCTGGATAGGCGATAAACCTGGACTAGAGACTTAGGTGTTTAGGTAGGTCGTGGTCTACACCCACGTCGGCTTTCGCTTGAAGTCTGCCGAGCACATGTCGTGTGCAGACGCTAAGTGGTGGAAACATGTATGAAGAAGTACACCCCTGCAGGGTTAACATGATCTATTCGAATAGCCGCGTCCGCGGTAAAGGACTACTTGGTTGCTTATACAGTTCATAGACAAGTGAATGGATACTACTAAAAATCTCAAGATAAGCGTGAGTGCCGAGGATGGCTCTTCCGTAGGATGACGGAGGTGGATCCTCGGTGGTGTATTGAAGTGGTGAGTAGTGGACTCGTGTGCGCAAAACCATTTCAAGTTGGAGTCTCGTAGGATAGCTTAGCCAAGAGTCAAAGCTGGCTTGCTGCAATAACTCCACCAACCCTTCTTGATAATGTGCATGTATGTAGGATCTGACGTAAGTCTTGCTGGGTACCTTTGTACTCATGTTGCTATAATTTACATTTTACAGAAGACGCTGCAACCCCTTCTGATGGGTTCTTCGTAGACGTTGACATCGACGAGTAGACTAAGGCCCAGGTGGTAATCCTGAGCTTGTGAAGGTCCACGTAGTATAGCTAGGCTTTCCAAGCCTCTTTTATTTTACTAGTTGTCTGTACTCAGACAAGTTACTTCCGCTGCTGGTTTGTATGACTGTATGACTTGAATGTGGGTCGTGTGACCCGTACTTGTATGTATGTTATGTATGGCTCTCTGAGCCTTTAAATAAAGTACTTGTGTCGTAGAGTCATGTTGTGATGCCTTGTTGTATTTGCACATATCGAGCATATTGTGTGTATGATTGAAATGCTTGGTATGTGTGGGATCTGACTATCTAGTTGTTTATCTTTAGTAGCCTCTCTTACCGGGAAATGTCTCCTAGTGTTTCCATTGAGCCATGGTAGCTTGCTACTGCTCCGGAACACTTAGGCTGGCCGGCATGTGTCCTTCTTCGTTCCTGTGTCTGTCCCTTCGGGGAAATGTCACGCATTGAGTACCGGAGCCCTGTTAGCCCGCTACAGCCCGGTTTACCGGAGTCCTGCTAGCCCAGTGCTACAGCCCGGACCCACTTGCTGATGACCGACACGTTCGATGCTGGGTCATGGATGCCTGTCCCTGTAAGTCTGTGCCACTTTGGGTTTACGACTAGTCATGTCAGCCCGGGCTCCTTATCATATGGATGCTAGCGACATCATCATATACGTGAGCCAAAAGGCGCAAACGGTCCCGGGCAAAGGTAAGGCGACACCCGTGGGAATACCGTGCGTGAGGCCGCAAAGTGATATGAGGTGTTACAGGCTAGATCGATGTGACATTGAGTCGGGGTCCTGACAGCGTTGGCATCAGAGCCGGACTGCCTGTAGGTTCTCCAAGCCAAACTGGTCGATGTTGAGTCTAGAAATGCTTTAGTTATATGTAGGGGAATTGATTGTGGGATGGTACGTAAGGCTCTTTTTACTTCTTTACCTCATGGCATTCTGATCTGAGTCAGTCCATTCTTCTACCGGGGATTAAGGATTAGGATCTTCTCTCTCTATCAGGTTCACGTGTTACGAATCAGTAGTACCTTATAGGTTTGATGACTACAAGCCTAGTTCAGTTCTACTACCTTGTTATGCTGATAAGTTGGACCCAGAACCTTGATATGATATTGTTGAGTGTCTATGCAATTTTTTGATAAATGTCTCAAACCCTTCTTGAGCATTTACAGCCGTTATGCTGTCGAAATTTTGCTAGAAATTCTAATGCCTTTGCATTATGGTTGTGCTTTCAGATGGCCACTCGCGACCAAAATCAAGTGGTTCGCCTGACCCGATGCATTGGTGTGACCGGTCATACGGCCATGTTAGTCCGAGTGATGATCGAGACGGGTTACCGTTGGTATCCCGAATACACGGTCGAAGAGCAGTTTCGAGATTTTAACCAAAGCCAGTATCTTTGCACCGTCCGGATATTTCCCTCTTATCCTGGTTCTACCGAGGCTCTTCACTGTTCCTATGGGCTCGGTGTTACTATTGAGATGGCTGTGCAAGATGCGGCTTATTCTATGATGACCATCATGCGAGTCAGGACTGGCCTGCTTCGCAACACCGACTTCCGGTATATGCCGGCTTCACTTCCTGGAGCGCACGGTTATCTCCGGGCTATCTATGCTGACTCCAGTCAGGAGGACTCACTAACTCGCACCACTGCTGAGTTGCTCGAGGATAAGGACCGAGAGAATCGGGCCTTGAGAATGGAGCTTTTCAACACCCGCGCCGATCATTGGGCCACCTTGACTCGGTTTGCACCGGCTGTGCAAGCTGGATGCATGGATATGAGAGATCTGTATCCTGTTAGGTCTGCTCTGCCGGACATGATGGATTGGCGTGATGTGGGAGGCATCACCCCACCTCGTGGTCCTCGCAGGCCACCGTTTGTTGGTCCAAGACCTCACCCTAGCCCTTTTGGTCCACAGGCTCCTCAGGACCGTTTGTTTCCGGATGCTCACGTTGAACTTCCAGGCTATGGAGGAGACTTCTATGAGAACTACTACGGAGATGACTGAGATAGTAGTAGATCCACTAGGTATTGTAATAGTTGTATTTCCACCGTCCTGCGTGACTTGTGGAATATGACTTAGCGTGTAGTAATTCCGGGGGTGTAGGAAAAATAATGTATAGGAGCTTGGGATGCCTCCGATGATATGTAATCCTCCTCTCACCGTAGTAGTACTTGTTGGTCTTGTACTAAACCTCGTATGGTGTGTATGACGATGGAATAAAAGAAGTAGTTTCTGTATCTACCATGTCATACGGATGATCATCTTGCATTCTGAGTTGTCCATTACATTCTACATTCTATGTCGGAATCTTGTCATTTTGGACTAAACCATTGTCTTGTTTTTCCTAGGATGGTCAACACCCGCAACAACCCTGCTCCCCCAGAGCAGGCCGAAGGCAGCAGAGTTGGGGATACAAATCTGCCTCACCCTCCCTCTCTGGCAGAAGTTATGCTAGAGGCTGAGAGAAACAAGCGGGAGACCAACCGTTTGTTGGAGCGTATTGAACAGAACACAGCACACCATCAGAGGACTAACTTGGTGTCACTCAGTGATTTCATCAAGTTACATCCACCCACGTTCCACCACTCCGTCGAGCCTCTCGACGCTGATGACTGGCTTCGCAGTATTTCTCACAAACTGCGTTCTGCGCTAGTAGCTGAGGCTGACAAGGTCACCTTTGCTGCATATCATCTTGAAGGCCCCGCCAGTCTATGGTGGGAGAATTATGGAGCTATGCGCCCAGCGGACCATGTCACTACTTGGGCTGAATTCAGCGAGGCTTTCCGTGAACATCACATTCGGAGGGTCTCATGGACCATAAACGTGAGGAGTTTTGTAGTTTCACTCAAGGTCGACTCTCTGTTGACGCTTACAGCAGGGAGTTTGGTAACCTTGCCCGTTATGCAACGGAGGAAGTTTCTACTGATGCCAAGAAGCAGGCAAGGTTCCGTAAGGGACTTAGTCCTGAGCTTCGCCGCGACCTCCGTCTGCATGAGTGCACATCTTTTCAGAAGCTTGTTAACAAGGCCATCAGTGCTGAGACTGGTCAGACTGATTATGAAGCAACACGCAAGCATGGCCGTGACTTGGGTTCCTCATCCGGTGCTGGTCCTCAGAAGCGCCGCGTGTGGGTGCCTAACACTGCCCTGCCACCCAGGTTCACACCGAGGCCATCCTTCCAGGCGCCTCGCCCAGCTCAGCCATATGCACCAGCCAAGCCCTATGGTGGTCCAACCAACAATGCTCCTCCACGTACCAGTTCCGTGACTTGTTTCAAGTGTGGGGAATCAGGCCACTATATGCGCGAGTGTCCCCAAACCAACCCCAACCAGACAGCAAAAACTGTTGGCCGCGGCAAGCCGACAGGGAAAGTGTTCTACGCCAAGCCGGCCACCACTGCCCGTGGCCATGTTAATTGTGTTTCTGCGGAAGAGGCTCAAGAAGATCCCAACGTCGTTCTCGGTACGCTCCTTGTTAATTGCCACCCGGCATCTGTTCTTTTCGATACAGGAGCATCTCATTCATTTATATCCGAGAGCTATGCTCGTCTGCATAACACCACATTCTGTGAGATGCCCACCTCTATGGTAATTCAAACTCCGGGATCCAAATGGCAAACTTCTAGAGTAAGCCATGGAAATGAAATTCAAGTCGACAAACTTGTTTTTCTCGCATCTTTGATAGCCCTCAAATCTTCGGATATTAATATCATCTTGGGTATGGACTGGATGTCAGCCCATCATGCCAAAATTGATTGCTTCTCTAGGACTGTTCAACTCACCCATCCTTCGGGGAAGATAGTCAATGTCTTGACCCGAATAGCCAAGCGACAGTTATATTCTCTTAACGCCAGCCCTTTGCCAGACCTTGAGGACGTTCCGGTAGTCCGTGACTTTCCGGATGTCTTCCCAGAGGAATTGCCAGGTGTTCCACCTGACAGAGATGTCGAATTCGTGATAGATCTCATTCCAGGAACTGTCCCGATTTCCAGAAGACCCTACAAGATGGCACCTTTTGAACTAGCCGAGCTTAAGAAACAACTCGATGAGTCCTTGAAAAAGGGTTTCATCCGACCTAGTTCATCTCCTTGGGCTTGCCCCGTCCTCTTCGTCAAGAAGAAGGATGGTACGGACCGGATGGTTGTAGATTATCGACCTGTCAACTTGGTCACAATTAAGAACAAGTATCCGCTCCCCAGGATCAACGACCTGTATGATCAGCTCGCTGGATCCTCAGTCTTCTCTAAAATGGATTTGAGGTTGGGCTACCATCAAATCAAAATCAGAAACGGGGACATTCCGAAAACGGCCTTTGTTACTCGTTATGGCCAATACGAGTACACCGTCATGTCCTTCGGTTTAACCAACGCTCCAGCCACCTTCTCTCGGTTGATGAACTCAATCTTCATGGAGTATTTGGATAAATTCGTCGTGGTTTACCTCGATGATATACTCATCTACTCCAAGAACGAGGAAGAACATGCCGAACACCTAAGGCTAGTGTTGAAGAAACTTCGAGAGCATCGCCTTTATGCCAAATTTTCTAAATGTGAATTCTGGTTGTCAGAAGTGACCTATCTTGGACATGTAATTTCTGGTAAAGGCATTGCTGTTAACCCTGAGCGAGTTCAAGCCGTCCTTAATTGGACTCCACCTGAATCGGTCAAGCAAGTTCGGAGTTTCCTTGGCCTAGCGAGCTATTGCCGTCGCTTTGTCGAGAATTTCTCCAAAGTTGCCAAACCTCTAACTGAACTCCTCAAGAAAGATAAAAAGTTCGAGTGGACTCCACAATGTGAGCACAGTTTCCAGGAACTGAAAAGACGTTTAACCTCTGCTCCCGTACTGGTACCACCGGATTTTTCCAAGGATTTTGTTATCTACTGCGACGCCTCGCGACAAGGACTAGGCTGTATTCTCATGCAAGATCGACACGTAATTGCTTATGCTTCACGGCAATTACACCCACATGAGGAAAACTACCCCACTCATGATCTAGAGCTTGCAGCTGTAGTCCATGCACTCAAAACATGGCGACATTACCTTCTCGGTAATCGTTGCGAAATCTACACTGATCACCAAAGTCTGAAGTATATATTCACCCAACCGGATTTAAATCTCAGGCAAAGACGTTGGGTCGAGTTGATCACAGATTTCGACTTAGGAATAACTTACACCCCAGGGAAAGCCAACGTCATGGCTGATGCGCTAAGTCGTAAATCTTATTGTAACAACCTGATGTTACAACAAAGTCAACCGCTTCTCCATGAGGAATTTCGGAAGCTTAACCTTCACATTGTTCCTCAAGGATTTCTTTCCACCTTGGTGGCGAAACCTACTCTTACGGATCAAATCATCGCTGCCCAAAAGCGAGATAAGGGAATATCTAAGATCAAGGAGAACATTGCTAGCGGAGGTGCTAGATGTTTCTCCACAAATGATCATGGTGTTGTGTACTTTGAGAACCGTTTAGTGGTTCCCAAGAACCAGCATCTACGGCAGTTGATCCTTAAGGAGGCTCATGAATCTCCTCTCACCATTCATCCCGGTAGTACCAAGATGTATCAGGACCTACGCCAGAGGTTCTGGTGGACTAGGATGAAGAGAGAAATTGCTCAGTATATTGCTAATTGCGACGTCTGCCGTCGTGTAAAAGCAGAGCATCAATGGCCTGCTGGCACCCTTCAACCCCTAGCTATTCCTGAATGGAAATGGGATAAAATTGGTATGGAATTCATTACCGGTTTTCCCAGGACCAAGAGAGGGAATAACGCTATCTTCGTCGTTATCGACCGTCTTTCCAAAGTGGCCCATTTCTTACCTGTTCGTGAGAGTATAACTGCTAGTCAGTTAGCAGACTTGTACATCTCCCGAATAGTGTCTCTCCATGGTGTTCCTTTGGAAATTAACTCGGATTGAGGAAGTCTTTTCACCTCTCGATTTTGGGAAAGTTTCCAAAATGCTATGGGAACCCGCCTTTCTTTTAGTACCGCTTTCCACCCTCAATCAAGTGGTCAAGTGGAACGCGTCAACCAGATTCTAGAAGACATGCTTCGAGCTTCTGTTATCTCATTCGGAATGGAGTGGGAGAAATGCCTTCCATTTGCCGAATTTGCTTATAACAACAGCTATCAATCCAGCTTGGGCAAAGCCCCTTTTGAAGTTCTCTATGGACGAAGGTGTCGAACGCCTCTTAACTGGTCAGAAACCGGGGAAAGACAATTCTTTGGCCCGGATATGATTCAGGAAGCAGAAGAGCAAGTTCGCATCGTTCGTGAAAAGTTGAAAACAGCCCAATCTCGTCAAAAGAGTCAATATGACCGAAAACATAAGGCTATGACTTTTGAGGTTGACGAGAAGGCTTACCTTCGGGTTACTCCTCTGAAGGGAACCCATCGCTTTGGTATCAAGGGCAAATTGGCTCCTCGTTACATTGGACCCTTTCGCATTCTCGCAAAACGAGGAGAAGTTGCCTACCAATTGGAACTACCTCCGCATCTCTCCAGAGTCCACGACGTCTTCCACGTTTCTCAACTCAGGCGTTGCTTCTCGGATCCTATCCGTGGAGTAGACCACGAAACGCTTGATCTCCAAGATAATCTCACGTATCAAGAGTACCCCGTTCGTATCCTCGATCAAGCTGAGCGTACCACTCGACGTCATAATATCAAGTTTCTCAAGGTTCAATGGTCGCACCATTCTGAGAATGAAGCAACTTGGAAAGGGAGGATCGTCTTCGACTCGAGTATCCCGCCTTCTTCCCGGAGGAACCCAAATCTCGGGTCGAGATTCTTTTGAGTGGGGGTGAGTTGTCACACCCTAGCTAGTTCATGCATTAGAGTGTTGCATCATGTCTATCCTTTCATCAGAAACTTGAAATGGGGATGTCAGAACCCCCAGCCCCCTCTGAAACCAACTAGGGTTTACTAAAAACTTTTTCAATGAACCTGAAATGCCCTTCTAAAATGTCCATAATTTTTGTCTTGGTTCAGAACCTCTGCCAAAAGTGTTGCACAATTTTCTAGGTTATCTTAGGGTCTTTGAATTAAATGATAAGTATTTGAATTTGGGCATTTAAAATTATATAAAATATTTCAAATGCTCAAATATTCCTAAACTGAAATGTTTCATGTTGGAAATATTCCAACATTGGACCAGGAGCAGTTTGGTGATTTTAGGAGTTGCCTAGGTATTTTTAATAATTCAACAAAGTTGCAGAAAAATAGAAAAAGGAAAAAAAATAGAAAGGAAGGACTTACCTCGCGCCTGCAACCCGGCCCACCTGCCGGCCCAGCCCAGCGCCGCGCCAGCGAGCTGCTTGCCCGGCCAGGCAGGCAGGCAAGGTGCTCAACGGCGAGCACCGCATGGGTGCCACGCACCTGCTCGCCGCCTCGCCGCTCCACTCACCCGGCTAACCACATGGATCGACCCCTCTCTCTCCCCCGAACCCCCCAGACGCCCCCTCTCCTCTCCAGCTCCTCCCCCTCGCGCTCCCCAGCCATGGCCGACGCCACCGCCGCCGCTCCATCGTCGTAGCCGCGCTCCCCGCCGCCCGTGCTCCGTCTCGTGGTGTCCAGGTGCTCCGCCGCCGTCCACTTCGTCGAGCTAACCGAGCCCCGTGTGCTCGTGAGGCCCGAGTCCACCGCACCGACCTCGCCCGAGTTCGCCGTCGCCGCATCAGCTCATCCCCGACCCCGCCGGTGGCCTCTACGGGTGCTCTGTGAGCCTAGCTACCCCTCCTACCCTTCCTCTCTCGCCCCCGAGCCGTGTAGCCACCGCACGAAGATCACCCGCACGCACCGCCGCGGATCTCGTCGCCGACGTGCTCCCGGCCATCCTCCGGCCACCTCACGGTGTCCAACGCACTCACCATGTTGCGTTGAGTCCAACCGTGCACTCCCCGCACCTCACCGCACACCCTAGCCCCGAGTTCGCCTTCACCCGAACTCCGGTGACCGCCTAGGTCGTCGCCGGCGCCAACTCCGGCCACCCCGACCCCAACTGACTCCACCAAGAGCCGCGACTCGTCCTCAGCTCCACCCCGATGCCCTCCGCGACCCATTTGGTGGCCGGAACGGCCAAAACCACTTCCGCCGCCGCGTCGGGCTCGCCGGCGGCTAAACGCTGGTGCAACCATTTTGACTTTGACCACGGGTGGGCCCTGGTTGACTCTGTTGAGTCAATGACAGGTGGGGCCCCTTCTGCTAATTATCCAGATTAGTTTAAACTAAATTAAATTAGTTAATTATCCACTGACACCCTGGACCCACGCGTCAGGTTTGACCTGGACCGGGTCTGTTGACTTGCTGAGGTCAGCATGACCTCATGCTGACGCAGTAAACCTTTTCTAAAATTAAAATAAATCTAAAATGATTTATAAATTCCAGAAATTGTTGCAAACTTCAAAAATTCATATAAATTCAACCGTAGCTCCAAATCAAACAAATTATATATGAAAAATGATCAGAAAAATCCAATCTATCCATCTGTACTAGTTTCATGCATGTTTAAACAAGCTAACTTGAGGTTTAGTGCAGAACAAGATAAAACACTTTAAAGGGCCATTTATGAGTTTGAAATTTGAATCTTTGGTTCAAATTGATTCAAACCCATCTGGTTTTAGTTGCATTAGCCCAACACACTCATATTGCCATGTTTCATGCATGCATCATATTGTCACACATTGTTTGGTGATGGTTGTGTATCGGTGTTCTTTGCGGCAGGTTCTGCCTCCGAGGAGTACCGTGATTACCCTAGCGAAGAACCGTATCCGTGCATCGATCCATCAGGCAAGCAACCAACCATTTGATCATATCGATACAATCCCATGTTCTCGTTCTTGCTCTCTTTTACTGCATTAAGACAACGCGTTTCAAACTGCTGTGTGCTACGGTAGTTGAACCCATTTCCTCTGCATGACCTGTCATTGCCACAGTAATTAGATGAAACCCACTAGCATGTGTAGGAATTGATTGAGCCATATGTATTTGTTGTTCCAACCTTGCTATGCCTGCTATGCTTAGAGTCGTGTCAGGTCTGGTTCATCTGGGTGATGGGCTAGAGTGAAATGATCATGTCAGTAATGAGAGTGATGTGGTGAACACGATTTGGTAAAGGTATCGATGAGAGGCCATGTAGGAGTACATGGTGGGTTGTTTCATTGAAGCCGACCTTAAGAACTGAGATCTGTATGCGTGATTTAAGATTCAGCTACTACCATGCATTGGGCCCTGAAATATGACCCTGCTCGACTTCTTATTCACCCTAGTCCTCTGTCCAGGAGTTGCAAGTAGTTTCTGGTGTTTGTAGCTTACTGGAGGCCGTGGACAGTGCTAACCCGCGGGGTGGGCTGTGATGCGGTAGGTACGTGGCACAGTGTACCGAATACCCGTTAGGTATCTCGGGAACCCTGTACACATCGTTCGGGGCCGTATGGGAAACCTCGGCCAGACTCCCTGCGGATGGAACCTGGATAGGCGATAAACCTGGACTAGAGACTTAGGTGTTTAGGTAGGTCGTGGTCTACACCCACGTCGGCTTTCGCTTGAAGTCTGCCGAGCACATGTCATGTGCAGACGCTAAGTGGTGGAAACATGTATGAAGAAGTACACCCCTGCAGGGTTAACATGATCTATTCAAATAGCCGCGTCCGCGGTAAAGGACTACTTGGTTGCTTATACAGTTCATAGACAAGTGAATGGATACTACTAAAAATCTCGAGATAAGCGTGAGTGCCGAGGATGGCTCTTCCATAGGATGACGGAGGTGGATCCTCGGTGGTGTATTGAAGTGGTGAGTAGTGGACTCATGTGCGCAAAACCATTTCAAGTTGGAGTCTCGTAGGATAGCTTAGCCAAGAGTCAAAGCTGGCTTGCTGCAATAACTCCACCAACCCTTCTTGATAATGTGCATGTATGTAGGATCTGACGTAAGTCTTGCTGGGTACCTTTGTACTCATGTTGCTATAATTTACATTTTACAGAAGACGCTGCAACCCCTTCTGATGGGTTCTTCGTAGACGTTGACATCGACGAGTAGACTAAGGCCCAGGTGGTAATCCTGAGCTTGTGAAGGTCCACGTAGTATAGCTAGGCTTTCCAAGCCTCTTTTATTTTACTAGTTGTGTGTACTCAGACAAGTTACTTCCGCTGCTGGTTTGTATGACTGTATGACTTGAATGTGGGTCGTGTGACCCGTACTTGTATGTATGTTATGTATGGCTCTCTGAGCCTTTAAATAAAGTACTTGTGTCGTAGAGTCATGTTGTGATGCCTTGTTGTATTTGCACATATCGAGCATATTGTGTGTATGATTGAAATGGTTGGTATGTGTGGGATCTGACTATCTAGTTGTTATCTTTAGTAGCCTCTCTTACCGGGAAATGTCTCCTAGTGTTTCCATTGAGCCATGGTAGCTTGCTACTACTCCGGAACACTTAGGCTGGCCGGCATGTGTCCTTCTTCGTTCCTGTGTCTGTCCCTTCGGGGAAATGTCACGCATTGAGTACCGGAGCCCTGTTAGCCCGCTACAGCCCAGTTTACCGGAGTCCTGCTAGCCTAGTGCTATAGCCCGGACCCACTTGCTGATGACCGACATGTTCGATGCTGGGTCATGGATGCATGTCCCTGTAAGTCTGTGCCACTTTGGGTTTACGACTAGTCATGTCAGCCCGGGCTCCTTATCATATGGATGCTAGTGACATCATCATATACGTGAGCCAAAAGGCGCAAACGGTCCCGGGCAAAGGTAAGGCGACACCCGTGGGAATACCGTGCGTGAGGCCGCAAAGTGATATGAGGTGTTACAGGCTAGATCGATGTGACATTGAGTCGGGGTCCTGACACGTACACTTTGGTACACTTTAATCTGGCAGGGGCTTCATTGCACCCCACAATACGGCAAAAAAGTCCGAACACTTTTTACAGTATAGTTCGGCACCCCGAATTTAGCATTATATGCATTGTCTCCGAATCATATCTTTGGTCAATTGTTGGGTTGCCCGGCTCCTGTGCTTACTACCTTACATTCCACTATATCGGCTAGGGTAGTAAAGGGAGAACTATTGTGATTGTGTCCTGATTTATCCGGATGAGCACCTCAGTAGAGAAAGCCGAAAACTGACTGTCATAATGCGACGTGAGTCGGTCAGCTCTTCGAAGGTTTCAGATCTTTAGCGATTTTTCCGCATTATGCGATAAATCGGTTCCTATCTGATCAGGTGTTTACAGCACACTAGTTCGGATACTAGGGGCTGCGCCCAAATTTTCATTGCCAGACTCCTATGCCTAAGTGAGGGTGATAAAGCCACATAGTCCAATTGCCTGGTTCGTTGCGCTAAACACGTCCTTCAAGGACCAAATTCTTGGATAAAGAGTGATTCATCCCGAACACCCTCGTACTACCTACGTGGGGGCTGAAGCCGACGACTGGCCAACTCTCAGATTTGATGAAACGGCCGCACAAGAGGTAAAATTTTAAATAAACAAAACAACAAAGCATTATATTACATATCAAGCCTTGTTTTCATCATGCATGACGGGATTACATGAATGTATTCATTCAAAAATAATGTCCTTAGCACATTGCTCCGCCACAATACGGGATCCCTTCAGAACATCTTCAAAATACCGCTCGGGCATGCGGTGGTCCTTGCCCGTGGGCGGTCCTTCGGTCGCGAGCTTGACGGCGTCCATCTTCGCCCATTGGATCTTGACACGGGCAAAGGCCATCTGCGCACCTTCTATGCGGACCGACCGCTTGATGGCGTCAAGCCGAGGGCAGGCATTGACCAGCCGCCTCACGAGTTTGAAGTAGCTGCCGGGTATGGCTTCTGCAGGCCACAGCCGGATTATTAAATCCTTCATGGCTAGTTCGGCCACCCTATGCAGCTCGACCAGCTGTTTTAGCTGGTCGCTAAAGGGCACCGGATGTTCTGGCGCAAGGTATTGCGACCAGAATAGCTTCTCCGTTGAGCTCCCCTCTTCGGCTCGGAAGAATTCCGCAACGTCACAAGCACTGCGTGGCAGATCCGCAAACGCCCCTAGAGAACTCCAAATCCGGGTTAGCAAGAGATATCTCTTCTTCACATACTTGCTCTTCATAATAAAAGCCTTACCCGCCGCAATTTTCTTCGCCTCTTGGATTTCCTGGAGGTCGCCCTGGGCTTTGACCCGGGCCTCTTGTGCACTTTGATGGGCCTTGGCAAGTTCGGACTCTTGGTCTGCATTCTTACACTCCAATGACTTGCATTTCTTCACGGCGTCCTATAGCTCCTGCTGGACCTCACCGACCCTGGCCTCGTGCTTTTGGCGGGCAGCCTATTCATCTGCTGCCCTCTTCTGGGCTTCGGCCATCGCTGCCTTGAGGGTTTCCACCTCGGACGCCGCCCCTACAAATTATCATACGATCAACACAAGCAATTCGTATCGTTCTATATCTAAATAGGTCATTACATACCCTGCTTGTCCGCCAGCTGCTTTTTCACTCGGTCGAGCTCTTCCTCGGCCCGCTCTAGACTTTGCCTCAGTCCGGAAACTTCGGCAGCATGAGAAGTCGCGGCTAGCAGCAACGCCTGCTTATTCACATAGACATATCCGGTTAGTCTCCTGCGAAAAAATATTTGATCCTTTGTTCGGCTCTTCTTTCTGAACACCGGACAAAGTCTCAGGGGTACTGTCTATACTGTGACTTTCTTTTCACAAATTGCATTGCTTACCTCAAAGCCTGTTAAAAGGCTTGTGCAGGCTTGGGCCAGTCCGCTCTTCACGGAGTGAATCTTCTCAATCACCACACCCATGAGGGTACGGTGTTCCTCAACGATGGAAGCATTTCGCAGCGCTTCCAGTATAGTATCCGGCGCCTCTAGTTGGACAGAGGTCACCAGCGGAATGGGCACACCTCCTTCCGATGAAGGAGGCTACTTGCCGGATTCCGGAGCCATATAGGTCTCCGGGACCGTATTCGACTAGGGGCCGAATTGGACATGGCCCCCATCGCCAGTCTCCATGGGGATCTGCTCCCACATGTGTCCGGCGGCCGAGGTCTCGCCCTCTGGCGCCGCCCTGATGGCCTCCTGCGTCTCTCTCTAGCCTGGGATCCTTTGGGATAACACCTCGGTGTCATCCATGGCCCTGGGAGAGTAGGCCGTCGGAAGGGACCCGCTGTCCATCACCTTCGGGTCCAGGGAGTTCCCCGAAGACGAGGATCGCTCGAGGGCAGAACGAGCCGGACTGCAAGTGCATGATTCAACATGTTAAAATTATGAAGTAAAGAGGCTGATGTATGAATGCGTCAGGGTCTTCGGATACTCACGATTCGGCCAGGGGCTTATCTCGGGGGAGTTGTTCTGGGCTGCTGTCAATGTCCCATGTGGAGCTATCCGCGAGGGAGGCCTTCCCCTTCTTGGACGCCTCCGCCTCCAGATTTGTGGAGGCCACCCTCTTCTTTCCCCCCTCGGGGAGGGGGGAGTTGCTTTCTTCTTCCTCTTCCTCCTCCTCATCATCTTCGGTGGTGGAGGAGTGAGTTTCGGCGTCTTCGGACGCCATGTCCGAAGTACCCTTGGGACGGAGGCCACCTCTGGTCCCCTTGGCCTTCTTCTTCGGCGCCTTGTAGGGCACCGGAACTAGCATCTTTGTCAAAAGCAGGATGGCTGGTTCCTTGGGCAGTGGATCCGGACACTGAATCCGCTCCGCCTTCTTTGTCCAACCTTGAAAAAACAAATGGGGAAGTTTGGACATCCTCCTTGAGTAAGCAAGTAGGGATACACCTTGAAACATGGAAAACTTACCGAACTGGCAGGATGGGCCAGGTCATGCCCATGGTCCTCGGTCGTCTTCGGCCACGTCTCGTTGGCCTTGAAGAGCACCTTCCAGATATCTTCGTGCGTAGTTCCGAAGAACCGTTGCAAGGTCTTGTGCTCGGCCGGATCGAACTCCCATAGGTGGCAAGTCCGGCTCTAGCATGGAAGGATCCGGCGAACTAGCATCACCTGAATCACATCGACAAGCTTGACATTCTTGTCCATCGAGCTCCTGATGCGCGTCTGAAGCGTTGTCAGCTCGTCCGACGAGGACCAATCCAGGCCCTTCTCTTGCTAGGAGGTAAGCCTCATTGGGGCCCCGGATTTGAATCTGGGAGCCGCGGCCCTGGTAGTGTCGCGGGGCTCTGTGCTGTAGAACCACAACTTCTACCACCCCTTGACGGTCTCCACGAAGGTGCCTTTGAGCCATGGGACATTGGACATTTTGCTCACCATGGCGCCTCCGCACTCTGCGTGTTGGCTGCCCACCACCTTTGGCTTCACATTGAAGGTCTTCATCCACAATCCAAAGTGGGGTGGGGTGCAGAGGAAGGCCTCACATACGACGATGAATGCCGAGATAGTGAGGAAGGAATTTGGGGCCAGATCATGGAAATCCAGCTCATAGTAGAACATGAGCCCGTGGATGAAGGGGTGGAGTGGAAATCCCAACCCGCAAACGAAGTGGGGGATGAAAACTACCCTCTCATGGGGCTTCGGGGTAGGGACAATCTGTCTCTCGGTTGGAAGCCGATGGGCTACCTCCTTGGCCAAATATCCGGCCTCCCGAAGTTGGGTGATGTCCTTCTCCTTGACGGTGGAGGCCATCCACTTACCCTGCGCTCCGGACATGGTCAGAGTGCTTTCTTGAGGCAAAAAAGATGAGAACTTAGGCGCTGGAGCTCGAGAGTGGGTAGGCGGAAAGAGAGAAGGCGTGGGTGAAAGATGTGAATCCTTATCTCCTTATAAAGGCAGTGAATATCAAGTGCCTCCCCGCTCACGATAAAACTCGCCTATTCCCTAGGGGCCATGCTGGTGGCACGGTTGGATTACCCATACCCGTATTGAAGACAATCCCGCAATAAGGGGACATGATCTCTTCTTTGACAAGATGTGCCAATAAACCCGCATCTCGAACGGAGGGGCAGGCCGAAAACAGTTCGAAATAATAATCGGGCAGGGACGTGATATCACGTTACCAAAAAGTTATCAGCAGATTGGACTCGTGAAATATTATACTCTTTGTGGTGGTGTGTGGTACTTGTTTTGCAGATCCGAACACGTTCGTTGTGTTCGAAGACTGCGTTGGAGTATTCGGAGGAGGAACCCGCCTTGCAATGCCGAAGACAATCTGCGCACCGGACACCTCGTCATTGAAGCCTGGTTAAGGGGCTACTGAGGGAGTCTTGGACTAAGGGGTCCTCGGGCGTCCGGCCTGTTGGACATGGGCCGAACTGATGGGCTATTAAGATACAAGACCGAAGACTCTCACCCGTGCCCGGATGGGACTCTCCTTGGCGTGGATGGCAAGTTTGGCGTTCAGATATGAAGATTCCTTTCTCTGTAACCGACTTTGTATAACCCTAGTCCCCTCGGGTGTCTATATAAACCGGAGAGTTTAGTCCTTAGAGGCAGAGACAATCATAATCACATAGGCTAGACTTCTAGGGTTTTAGCCATTACGATCTCGAGGTAGATCAACTCTTGTAATACTCATATTCATCAAGATCAATCAAGCAGGAAGTAGGGTATTACCTCCATAGAGAGGGCCTAAACCTGGGTAAACATCGTGTTCCCTGTCTCCTGTTACCATCAACCTTAGACACACAGTTCGGGACCCCCTACCCGAGATCCGCTGGTTTTGACACCGACACACCCCATGCCTCAAATTTGTCACACAACATTTACCATACGTGCATGCTACGGGACTTGCCAACTTTAACACAAGTATTTCACAATTACCCAACTAGCATGACTCTAACATTACCACCTTTATATATCAAAACAACTATCAAGTATCATAGTATTCAATGCACTCTATATAAAGTTTTTATCATACCCATCTTGAATGCCTATCATATTAGTACTAATTTTATAGCCAAAGCAAATTACCATGCTGTTCTAAAATACACTCAAAATAATATAAGTGAATCATGAGATATCAATAATTTCTACAAAATAAAACCACCACCGTGCTCTAAAAAATATAAGTGAAGCACTACAACAAAATTATCTAGCTCAAAAGATATAAGTGAAGCACATAGAGTATTCTAATAAATTTCGATTCATGTGTGTCTCTCCCAAAAGGTGTATACAGCAAGGATGATTGTGGTAAACTAAAAATCAAATACTCAAATCATGCAAGACGCTCCAAGCAAAACACATATCATGTGGTGAACAAAAATATAGCCTCAAGTAAAGTTACCGATAGACGAAGACGAAAGAGGGGATGCCTTCCGGGGCATCCCCAAGCTTAGGCTTTTGGTTCCCCTCGGATTTTACCTTGGGTGCCTTTGGCATCCCCAAGATTAGGCTCTTGTCACTTCTTGTTCCAAAATCCATCAAATCTTTACCCAAAAACTTGAAAACTTCACAACACAAAAGTCAATAGAAAATCTCATGAGCTCCGTTAGTATAAGAAAACAAATCACCACCTTAAGGTACTGTAATGAATTCATTATTTATTTATATTGGTGTTAAACCTACTGTATTCCAACTTCTCTATCGTTCATACCCCCCGATAGTAGCCATAGATTCATCAAAATAAGCAAAAAACACACGAAAAACAGAATTTGTCAAGAACGGAACAGTCTGTAGCAATCTGTAGGTTTCGAATACTTCTGTGACTCCAAAAACCCTGAAAAATTAGGACGTCCTAAATAATGTTTATATTGATCTACTGCAGTTTGAATTGGTATTTTATCGCTCTGTGGTAAAAAATGAAAATTATTCTCGTGAGCGCATACTTTCTGTTTTTTCAGCAAGATCAAATAACAATCACCCAAGAAGATCCTAAAGGCTTTAATTGGCACAAACACTAATTAAAACATAAAAAACACAATCATAACAGAGTATAGATGATTTATTTATTAATAAACAGGAACAAAAAGCAAGGAATAAAAATAAAATTGGGTTACCTCCCAACAAGTGCTATCGTTTAACGCCCCTAGCTAGGCATAAAAGCAAGGATAGATCTAAGTATTTTCATCTTTGGTATGCAATCCATATGTGGCTCTCATAATAGATTCATAAGGTAATTTAAATTTATTTCTAGGGAAGTGTTCCATGCCTTTCCTTAACGGAAATTGGAATCTAATATTTCCTTCTTTCATGTCAATAATTGTACCAATCGTTGTAAGGAAAGGTCTACCAAGAATAATTGATAATGCAAATGCTACTAACCCGTTTTGTGAGCATGTGCATCTTGTGGAGGAGAGTGCCAAGTTAAAGGAGCAACTTGATAAAGGCCTTGTGTCTTGCATACAAGGAGAAAAGAACCTCAACGACCTTTTGAGCAATCAAAAGGAAGTTGTGGGCAAGGAGGGAATTGGGTTTGCACCCAATTCCAAGAATAGGAACAAGAATGACAAGGCCAAACGACCTCCTCCTCTCAAGCAAACTTTTGTGAAGGAGGGAGAGGGTGCTCCTAAGGAGAAGAAGAACAATGTGAAGGGTGGTGGTGTCAATAAGGGCAATGCCACCCCTTCCAACAAAGCCGACGACTTTAACCCTTCTTATGTGTTACGCTTGCTAGTGATGGGCATGTTTATGCCAAATTTGTTGGTTCTCCTTATGAGTACATTGAATGGTATATTGGGGTTCCAAAGACCCTTGTTACCAACATCAAAGGACCCACTACAAAATGGGTACCTAAAACCAAGCATTGATCTCTTGTAGGTGTTTGCTTCCGGTGGGGGATCATGGTTGCTCAATAGTGGAGGCACAAATCATATGATCGGAAGCAAGGACTTGGTGGTGGACGTGCACAAGATTTCATCTATGCCCACCAATGTCGAGTGGGGTGATGCCTTATCTTCTAAGGTATTGGGTCTTGGCAAGGTTGTCATTTCTCATGATCTCATGATCGACAAAGTCATGCTTGTTGAGTCCCTTGCGTATAATTTACTTTTTGTTCGTCAACTTGCAATCATGGGCTTTGCCACTTTCTTTGATACTGATACCGTGGCCCTCTTGTGGAGAAATACTCTTAAAGTAGCCTTTGTTGGGCATGTCGAGAATGGTCTTTATGTGATTAACTTTTCGGAGCGACCCACTAAGACTGCGACATGCCTAATGGCTAAAGTTGACGTGGGATGGCTTTGGCATCGCCGTTTGGCCACGTCAATATGAGATCTTTGCAAAGTATTCTCAAGGGGGAACATGTCTCTGGACTAACAAATGTTAGTTTTGCCAAAAATCGTGCTTGCGGTGCTTGTATCGACGGAAAGCTACATGAAAAGGCTCACCATCCCACTACTATCATCTACTCGAAGAGGCCCTTGGAGCTCCTTCACTTGGATCTCTTTGGACCTCCATCCTTTGATAGTCTTGGGGGTAGAAAGTATTTCTTGGTGATTGTGGATGATTATTCAAGATACACTTGGGTATATTTCTTCAAGAGGAAGGGTGAGACCCAACAAACTATCATCGACTTTGCAAATGAAGCTCAACGTCAACACAACGTAAAGATCATGACAATAAAAAGTGACAATGGCACCGAGTTCAAGAACTATACCTTGGATGAGTTTCTTAGTGAGGGGATCAAGCATCAATATTCCGCACCTTACACCCCTCAACAAAATGGTGTTGCGGAGAGGAAGAACCGGACGTTGATGGACGCGGCAAGGACCATGATGGCGGAGTTCAAGTCTCCGTACAACTTTTGGGCCGAAGCCATCAACACTGCTTGTCATGCATCCAATAGGCTCTATCTCTGCAATGTCTTGAACAAGACTCCATATGAGATACTTACCAGCAACAAGCCCAACCTCAAGTACTTCCGGGTGTTCAGTTGTAAGTGTTTCATTCTTAAGAAAGGTGTTCGTTTGTCTAAATTTGAGGCTAGATCTCATGAGGGCATATTTGTTGGTTATGCTACAAACTCTCATGCTTACCATGTCCTCAACAAGTCCACCGGACTCACTGAGGAGACGTGTAACATGGAGTTTGATGATAATAATGGCTCCCAAGTGGAGCAAAGTGATACTTGTGATGTAGGCGATGAAATTCCTCCCCAAGCCATAAGAACAATGTTCCACTCAAGTGGAACCATCACCAACCCAAGACCCACACGCTTCCGAAGAACAAAGTGAAGGCCCTCAACCAAATGAACAAGATCAAGGGCAAGATAAACTTCAAGATGGTGGTGAACCACCAAGTGATGCCCAAGGTCAAGTTCTCACCATTGAGCAAGTTCAAGATCAAGAGCAAACTCAATATCAAGAACAAGAACAAGCTCAAGACGACGCTCAAGATGATCAAGTTACCGCTCCTCAACTCTCTCTTGAGGAGGAATTGGAGCGTCGTGCGCCAAGATTGCCTCCAAGCTCACTACCAAAGATCATCTCATGAAGAATGTGCTTGGAAGCGTAAGAAAGGGGGTAAGAACTCATAGAAAATTAGCAAACTATTGTGAACATCACGCGTTTGTCTCTTGTGTTGAACCCCAAAAGGTCTATGAGGCGCTCGAGGATCCGGATTGGCTCAATGTCATGCACGAAGTGAAGGAAATATGAGCTAGAGGCAATAATAAAGTTGTTATTTATATTTCCTTATATCATGATAAATGTTTAGTATTCATGCTAGAATTGTATTAACTGGAAACTTAGTACATGTGTGAATACATAGACAAACAGAGTGTCCCTAGTATGCCTCTACTAGACTAGCTCGTTAATCAAAGATGGTTAAGTTTCCTAGCCATAGACTTGTGTTGTTATTTGATGAACGGGATCACATCATTAGAGAATGATGTGATGGACTAGACCCATCCATTAGCTTAGCACTATGATCGTTAAGTTTATTGCTATTGCTTTCTTCATAACTTATACATGTTCCTATGACTATGAGATTATGTAACTCCCGAATACTGGAGGAACACTTTGTATCTCTGGGCCCTCTCAATAATGCACATCACTATAAGCCTTGCAAGCAATGTGACTAATGAGTTAGTTGCGGGATGTTGTATTCTGGAATGAGTAAAGAGACTTTCCGGTAACGAGATTGAACTAGGTATGATGATACCAACGGTCGAACCTCGGGCAAGTAACATACCAATGACAAAGGGAACAACATAAGTTGTTATGTGGTTTGACCGATAAAGATCTTCATAGAATATGAAGGAACCAATATGAGCATCCAGTTTCCGCTATTGGTTATTGACTGGAGATGGGTCTCGGTATTGTCTACATAGTTCTCGAACCCGTAGGGTCCGCATGCTTAACGTTCGATGATGATATGTATTGTGAGTTATGTGATTTGATGTATCTAAGGTTGTTCGGAGTCCCAGATGCGATCACGGACATAACGAGGAGTCTCAAAATGGTCGAGACATGAAGATTGATATATTGGAAGGTTCGAACATTTTCCAAGAGGAGGGGCGCGCCCCCCAAGCCCAATCCGAATTAAGGAGGGGGCCGCCCCCTTTCCTTCTTCCCCTCTTCCCTTTCCTTCCCCTCCTAGTTGGGCTAGGAAAGGGGGGGAACCTACTCCTAGTAGGAGTAGGATTCCCCCCTTGGGGCGCGCCCTATGAGGCCGGCCGGCCCCCTCCTCCACTCCTTTATATACGGGGGAGGGGGGCACCCCATAGACACACAAGTTGATATCTTAGCCGTGTGCGGTGCGCCCCTCCATAGATTTCCACCTCAGTCATATTGTCGTAGTGCTTAGGCGAAGCCCTGCGTCGGTAACTTCATCATCACTATCACCACGCCGTCATGCTGACGAAACTCTCCCTCGGCCTCAGCTGGATCTAGAGTTTGAGGGACGTCACCGAGATGAACATGTGCAATTCACGGAGGTGCCATCCGTTCGGTACTTGATCGGTTGGATCGCGAAGACGTTCTACTACATCAACCGCGTTACTTAACACTTTCGCTTTCGGTCTATGAGGGTACTCTTCCCGCTCGTTGCTATGCTTCTCCTAGATAGATCTTGCGTGATCATAGGCAAATTTTTGAAATACGACGTTCCCCAACACGAAGAACTCAACAACTTCGAGCACAACAAGGTGTGGAGATTGGTGTCAAGGCCAACAGGGAACCATAATGTCATTGGAACCAAGTGAATATTCAAGAACAAGCAAAATGCTCATGGGATTATCGTTCGCAACAAGGCTTGTTTGGTAGCACAAGGCTACTCCCAAGTCGAGGGTATCGACTACGGTGAATCCTTCGCTCCCGTTGCTCACCTTGAATCTATTTGTTTGTTGATTGCTTATGCTTCTCATCATAACTTCAAGTTGCAACAAATGGATGTGAAGATTGCTTTTCTTAATTGTCCTATTAATGAGTTGGTGTATGTGATACGTCTCCAACGTATCTATAATTCATGAAGTATTCATGTCAATATACTATCATTCTTGGATGTATTACAATCATTTTATAGCAAATTTATATCATTTTTTGGGACTAACCTATTGATCCAGTGCCCAGTGCCAGTTGCTATTTTTTGCTTATTTTTTACATCGCAGAAAATCAATATCAAACGGAGTCCAAACACCGCGAAACATTTTGGAGATTTTATTTGGACCAGAAGGAACCCAATCGGCCAGAGCTGCACCTGGGGTGCCCCGTGGGGGGCACAACCCACCAGGGCGCGCCAGGGCCCCCTAGCGCGCCCAGGTGGGTTGCACCCACCTTGGTGGCCTCCCATACCCCTTCTTTGCACTATAAATTCCCAAATATTCCGAAACCCCTCGGGGTTAACATAGATCAGAAGTTCCACCGCCACATGGCTCCGTAGCCACCGAAAACCAATCTAGACCCGTTCCGGCACCCTGCCGGAAGGGGGAATCATCTCCGGTGGCCTTCTTCATCATCCCGGCGGCCGCCACGATGAGGAGGGAGTAGTCCACCCTCGGGGCTGAGGGTTTGTACTAGTAGCTATGTGTTTAATCTCTCTCTCTCTCATGATCTATATCATGGGCTTTGTTAATATAGTCGGATCATATGATGTTTCCCCCCCCTCTATACTCTCGTTGTGATGAATTGAATCTTTGCCCTTTGAAGTTTTGTCTTGTTGGATTGAATATTCAGATTTGAGAACACTTGATATATGTCTTGCAATTGAACACTCGTGGTGACAATGGGGTGTCGTATTGATTCACTTGATAAATGTTTTGGCACTCAACTTGCGGATTCCCGAGGTGACATTGGGGCAATCTGTGCATAGGGGTTGATGAACGTTCTTGTCTTTGTTTCTCCGGTAGAAATCTTGGGGCACTCTTTGTAGTTCTTTGTGTGGATTGAGTATTACGAATATGAATATGCTTTGGTGTTATTCTAGTACGAACTCTAGGATAGATCGAACGGAAAAATAGCTTTGTATTATTTTAGTACGAATTCTTGAATAGATCGAGCGGAAAGAATAGCTTTGAGGTGATTTCATACCCTAAAAACATTTCCTATCTTTTGTTATCCGCTAATAGGAACTCGGGAGTGATTCTTTATTGTACTTTGAGGGATAATCATATGATCCAACTATGTTAGCACTGTTGAGAAATTGCACTAGCGAAAGTACGGACCCTAGGCCTCATTTTTAAGCATTGCAACACCGTTTTTGTGCCCATTTACTATTAGTTACCTTGTTATTTTTATAATTTCAGATTACAAAAACCAATATTTACTATCTGTATTACACTTTTATCACCATCTCTTCCCCGAACTAGTGCACCTATACAATTTGCCATTGTATTGGATGTGTTGGGGAGACAAGATATTTCTTGTATTTGGTTGCAGGGTCATTTGAGAGAGACCATCTTCATCCTACACCTCTCACGGATTGATAAACCTTAGGTCATCCACTTGAGGGAAAATTGCTGCTGTCCTACAAAACTCTGCGCTTGGAGGCCCAACACGTGTCTACACGAATAAAGTTGCGTAGTAGACATCAAGCTCTTTTCTGGCGCCGTTGCCGGGGAGGTGAGTGCTTGAAGGTATATCTTTAGATCTTGCAATTGAATCTTTGAGTTTCTTGTTTTATCACTAGTTCGGTTTATAAAAGAAAACTACAAAAAAATGGAATTTAGGTTGCATTATATTATTGATCATCTTTATAATATCTTTCTTGAAAATGATGGTTCAAAAATTATGCTCTATTGTTAGAAAAAGAAGTCAATAAAATGCTCGGCACAAAATATTTGAATGATGAGCATGATTGCAATTTTTGCTAGTATGAATTCTTTGAATAGCCACGATGCTAATGATATGCAAAGCCATAAGCTTGGGGATGCTATATTTGATGAATATGATATTTTTAGCTCCCCAAGTTTTGATGAGAAAATTTATTATGATGAAAGCATGCCTCCTATCTATGATGATTATGGTGATGACATGTATCCTATAAAGAATAATTATAACCATGAAACTTGTCATCATGATTTTAATTTTCACTCCCATGATAGTTATTTTGTTGAGTTTGCTCCCACTATTATAAATGATAATAAATTTTCTTATGTAGGGAGTAACAAAATTTCTATGCTTGTGAATCATGAAAAGAATGCTTTATGTGATAGCTATATTGTTGAATTCATTCATGATGCTGCTGAAAATTATTATGAGAGAGGAACATATGCTTTTACGTATTGCAATAATATCAAGTTTCCTCTCCATGTGTTGAAAATCTTGAAGTTTTGTTTATTTTTGCCTTCCTATGCTAGTTGATTTTTGTTCCCATAAATTTTTTGCTCAAAAAATCCCTATGCATAGGAAGTGGGTTAGACTTAAATGTGCTTGTCATGTGCTTCATGACGCTCTCTTTATGTTTCAGTTCTAATCTTTTATGCGAGCATCATTGAAAGCATCATGCCTAGCTAAAAGGCACTAAAGAAAAGCGCTTGTTGGGAAACAACCCAACACTTTTACCTACTGTTTTTGTGTGTTCACATGATTATGCTACTGTATTAATCATGTTTTATTGCTTTTGTTTCAATAAAGTGCCAAGTAAAGCCTTTAGGATCTTGTTGGGTGATAGTTGATTTGATCTTGCTGAAAAACATAAACTTTAACGCTTAGGAAAATAATTCTCATTTTTAATAGAAGTGTGATAAAATGCTGATTCTTTTAGAACAATATTAATAGTAAAATTTCTCAGTTTTTCCTAATTTTTCAGAATTTTTGGAGTAGGAGAAGTATGGTTTGTGTACAGATTACTACAGACTGTTCTGTTTTTGACAGATTCTGTTTTCAATGCATAGTTTGCTTGTTTTCTAGTTTCTATGGCTTATATTGCTTAATATAAATTTTTAGAAATGATATGATACAGTAAGAATTGCATGGAAATAATTATGAATCTTGTCTTTGATAGTACCAAAGTGAAATGGTTTGCTCTTTATCATACTAACCTATCTCACAAAGTCCCGTTAAGTTTTGTGTGATTGAAGTTTTTCAAGTTTTGGATGAGATATCGATATGAGGAGAATAAGGAATGACAAGAACATAAGATTGGGGATTCCCAAGTCACCCCAAGTAAATATTCAATGAATATCCAAGCAACTAAGCTTGGGGATGCCTCGGAAGGCATCCCCTCTTTCGTCTCCAACATTATCGGTAACCTCACTTGGAGCTATGTTTTCATTCGTCACATGATATGTGTTTTGCTTGGAGCATCAATTTATTTTGTTAGGATTTTCTTGCTTTTATTTAGAATAATGTTTTGCATCTTTTATTTCAATAAAAGTGGCAATGATAGCTTTTGCAATGCTTATTTTGCAAGTATACATGTTGCTGTTTGAAAACAGAAAGTTTACCTCTGTTGCAACAATTCCCTAGAAAAGTACGAATGTGATAAAATGTTGAAACTTTTTGCAAAATCAGATCTGACGATTTTTTTTACAGTTTGTAAAATTTTCATAATTTTTGGAGTTAGGGAAGTATTGATACTCTTGCATTCTTAACAGACTGTACTGTTTTGGCAGATTGCTATTATGTTTGCATTGTTTGCATATGTTTGCTTGTTTAATGATTCTATTTGAGTATAGGAGTATTAAATATGCAGAGGAATTTAGTATGCAATTTTGAATAATAATTTTATTGATTTTCTACAGTAGAGAATGATAAGGTTTTTGGATTGGTTTATACTAACCTATCTCACGAGTTCTTGTTGAGTTTTGTGTGGATGAAGCTTTTGAGAATTAGGAAAACCGTGATATGAGAAGAATTAAGGAGACACAAAAGCTCAAGCTTGGGGATTCCCAAGGCATCCCAAAATAATATTTCAATAAGTCTCAAGTATTTAAGCTTGGGGATGCCCCGGTAGGCATCCCACCTTTCTTCTTCAACAATTATCGGTTAGTATCGGTTGATCCTAAGTTGTTGCTTCTTCACATGACGTGTGCTATTGTAGAATTGTCATTTTGTTTTGTTTTTCTTGTTTTTTAATAAAATACTTAGATCTGAAAGTTTTAAATAAAATACAGTCATCAAATAGTTGCCAAGGCAGCTAAGTAAGCGGCATTCACATCCCGTCAACAAAGCTCTTTCCTATGTCATTTACTCTAGTGCTTCACTTATATCCTATGAGTAAATTGTTGAATAAATTGAATGTCATGAAATTGAAATCATATCATGCCTAGTGGTAGCTTCACATTGGGCTTAGAAAGTGAAATATTTTGAGGCTTGACAATCACAATATTGGTCATACAAGCAATTCACGAATAATTAGTATAAGGAAGAGAACTTTCACATGCAAATACACTATCATGGAGATATTTTGTGACTGTGAGCCCCCATCAAAATATTATATGCCAAAATTGTTGATGTTAGACAAGGAAGACAACGTAATGGTTTATGTTTGTTCATATCCACATAGAAGTTATATTTTCATAGATCCTTCAACATGTGGTGCTTGCCCCCCATCTTTGCTAGCCAAAAATTCCGCACCAAGTAGACATACTACTTGTGCATCCACAAACCCTTAAACCCAAATCTTATTTTCAAGAGTCCACCATACCTACCTAAGGATTGAGCAAGATCCTTCAAGTAAGTTTTCATCGGTGCAATAAGGCAATAAAAATTGCTTCTAAAAGTGTAAGATCATTTAGTGTAAGAGAAAATTGAGTGTTGTATGAACTTGTGATGGCAAAGTAATAAAAGCGATGGACTGCATAATAAAGGTTGCTATCATAAGGGGCAATATAATGTGATGTTTTTTGCACTAAGGGGTTGAGCATGCAAACAAATAAGCGCATGGTAACCTCTGCTTCCCTCTGCGAAGGGCCAATCTTTTACTTTCCAGTATTTACTTTTATGCAAAGAGTCAAAGTATTCCTCTCTATTCCTTTTTATTTTCTCTTTTGGTAAGCATCATGTGGTGAGGAAAGATCTTGGCACATATGTCCAGTTGAATATGGGTAGCATGAGTTATTATTGTTGACATCAGCCTTGAGGTGAATACGTTGGGAGCCAAAACAATAAGCCCCTATCTTTCTATGTGTCCAGTTGAAACGTTTTGCTCATGTGTATGCGGTGAGTGTTAGCAATCACAGAAGACTATATGATGGTTGAGTATGTGGAGCTCTTACTTAAACTCTATTGAATAAGTTGAATCACAATTGCTTGGTGACTAACAACATAGGTTGTTGGGTTTCAAGAGAATTCATTGTTTGAACCTTAACATGTGAATTGGTTGCCACTATAACATGAGAAGTTTCATAAGAAAGAATTGCTGTTATGATGCTAGGAAAGTGATTAAATTGTCATTGACCAAACTTTTGCACTTTGCTAGCATTCACACTTCATAAATTATTTCTTTATCATTTACCTACTTGAGGACGGGTAGGAATTAAGCTTGGGGATGCTGATACGTCTCCAACGTATCTATAATTTATGAAGTATTCATGCCAATATATTATCATTCTTGCATGTTTTACAATCATTTTATAGCAACTTTATATCATTTTTTTGGGACTAACCTATCGACCCAGTGCCCAGTTCTAGTTGTTGTTTTTGCTTGTTTTTTACATCGCAGAAAATCAATATCAAACGGAGTCCAAACACCGCAAACTTTTTGGAGATTTTTTTGAACCAGAAGGAACCCAATGGGCTAGAGCTACACCTAGGGGGTGCCCCGAGGGGGGCACAACCCACAAGGGTGCGCCAGGGCCCCCTGTCATGCCCAGGTGGGTTGTGCCCACCTCGGTGGCCTCCCGTACCCCTTCTTTGCACTACAAATTCCCAAATATTCCGAAACCCATCGCGGTTAACCTAGATCAGAAGTTTCAACGCCGCAGGGCTCCATAGCCACCGAAAACCAATCTAGACGCGTTCCAGCACCCTGCCGGAGCTCCGGTGGCCATCTTCATCATCCCGACGGCCACCACGATGAGGTGGGAGTAGTCCACCCTCGGGGCTGAGGGTTTGTACCAGTAGCTACGTGTTTAATCTCTCTCTCTCTCTCTCTCGTGATCTATATCATGGGCTTTGTTAATATAGTCGGATCATATGATGTTTCTGCCCTCTATACTCTTGTTGTGATGAATTGAATCTTTGACCTTTGAAGTTTTGTCTTGTCGGATTGAATATTCATATTTGAGAACACTTGATATATGTCTTGCAATTTAATACTCATGGTGACAATGGGGTATCATATTGATTAACTTGATATATGTTTTGTCACTCAACTTGCGGATTCCCGAGGTGACATTGGGGTAATCTATGCATAGGAGTTGATGCACGTTCTTGTCTTTGTTTCTCCGGTAGAAATCTTGGGGCACTCTTTGTAGTTCTTTGTGTGGATTGAGTATTACGAATATGAATATGCTTTGGTGTTATTCTAGTACGAACTCTAGGATAGATCAAACGGAAAAAGCTTTGCTTTATTTTAGTACGGAATCTTGAATAGATCGAGCGGAAAGAATAGCTTTGAGGTGATTTCGTACCCTACAAACATTTTCTATCTTTTGTTATCCGCTAATAGGAACTCGGGAGTGATTCTTTATTGTACTTTGAGGGATAATCATATGATCCAACTATGTTAGCACTGTTGAGAAATTGCACTAGCGAAAGTACGGACCCTAGGCCTCATTTTTAAGCATTGCAACACTGTTTTTGTGCCCGTTTACTATTAGTTACCTTGCTGTTTTTATAATTTCAGATTACAAAAACCAATATCTACTATCCATATTACACTTTTATCACCATATCTTTGTCAAACTAGTGCACCTATACAATTTGCCATTGTATTGGGTGTGTTGGGGACACAAGAGATTTCTTGTATTTGGTTGCAGTGTCGTTTGAGAAGACCATCTTCATCCTACACCTCTCACGGATTGATGAACTTTAGGTCATACACTTGAGGGAAAATTGCCACTGTCCTACAAAACTATGTGATTGGATGCCCAACACATGTCTACAGAGTAAAGTTGCGTAGTAGACATCAGTATGTCAAACAACACCCGGGGTTTGAGGATCCCGAGTTCCCCAACCATGTGTACCAACTCGATAAGGCACTCTATGGCCTTAAACAAGCCCCACGTGCATGGTATGAGCACCTTACCGAGTTGTTGCAAGATCGTGGGTTTGAAATTGGGAAAATTGACCCCACTCATTTTACTAAGAACGTCAAAGGGGAGTTGTTTGCATGTCAACTATATGTTGATGATATTATCTTTGGTTCCCCTAACAAAGCTTTCAATGAGGAATTTGCCACTCGCATGACCTCGAAGTTCAAGATGTCCATGATGGGAGAGTTGAAGTTCTTTCTCGGGTTCAAAATCAAACAAAGAAGAGAAGGAACCTTCATCAACCAAGCAAATACACTCAATACATGCTCAAGAGATTAAAGCTAAATGATGTCAAGCCGGCTTCCACTCCAATGCTCGTCAAATGCCAACTTGACATAGATCCCAATGGTAAAGCGGTGGATCAAAAGGTATATCGCTCCATGATTGGCTCCTTGCTTTACCTTTGTGCACCTAGATCGGATATCATGTTGAGTGTGGGAATCTGTGCATGGTTTCAAGCTGCACCCAAGGAAAGCCACTATGTGGCGGTCAAGCGAATCTTTCGATATTTGGCTCATACCCCAAACTTTGGCTTATGGTACCCAAGAGGAGCTAACTTCAACCTTGTGGGCTTTTCAGACTCGGATTGGGCAGGAGACAAAGTGGATAGGAAGTCAACTTCTGGAGGGTGCCAATTTCTTGGTTGCTCTTTGGTGAGTTGGTCTTCTAAGAAGCAAAGTTGTGTGTCTATCTTGTCCACCGAAGTGGAGTATGTGGCCGCCGGTAGTTGTTGTGCTCAACTTCTTTGGATGAGGAAAACTTTAAAGGATTATGGTGTCATCTGTGACAAAGTGCCTGTTTGGTGTGACAATGAAAGTGCCATCAAGATTTCTCTCAACCCGGTGCAACACTTCAAGATGAAGCATATTGAGATTCGGTATCACTTCATCCATGATCACATTAGGCGAGGGGAGATCGAGCTCAACTATGTCAACACTCATGATAACCTTACAGATATCTTCACGAAGCCTTTGGATGAAGCAAGATTTCGCGAGTTAAGGCATGAGCTAAATATCATTGATTTGAGCAATGTGGCTTGAACCTTTGCACACCCTACCTCTGTCGTCTTGATGTCTTGTTCTAGATGTAGGCATGGACATAGGGGGGGTATTGTTCTCTCAATGAACTCTTCCTCCCCCCATTATGCGTAAATTGACAGTCTTTCACATTATCCATCTTTGATGGCACTTGTGCTTTAAAGATGAGTTTTGGTCATGGACCCAAGGTTAAAATCTTCGCGGTGCCATACCTTTACACTCAAACATAGGTGGCCTCGGCCACCACCCTTTTTCTTAAAAAGGGGAGTTGGTTTCTTTGGATCTTATTTGCTCTGCTAGTTCTCTGTTAGGTCCTAGGTGTTGTGATCTCCAAGTGGGGTTTTCTTCGTTGGTTGGTTCTTGCTCTCTTGGAGGCCACCACACCCTAATTCAGTGTCTTGCTCCATCCCAAGCCCTCCTCTACCTCTTAACCATCTAATCCAATTGCACACAACTTGATCTTGGTATGGGTGATGTTGACTGGGTGGTACAACCGGTGTCCCAAGCAGTTCAACCGCTAATACACTATTTTTTGTTATCCCAGGAGTACTACCAGGGGTGTCTGGGCGGTTCCACCGCTGGCCCCCAGGTCATGCTCCTAGCTGGTACTACTGCTTGGTTATAGGCGGTACTACCGCTGCCTTCCAGGCAACAGAAGTACCGCCCGCAACCACTGGTATGTGCCAGGGAGGGGTACAACCGCTTCTCAGAGCAGTACAACCGCTTCGCGTCTATGGGCAGATTTAAGGGTCGGGGCCGAAGGCGTTTTCTCTTTTCCCTTTATCCCCTTTCCCTTCTCCTGCCCTAGCCGCCAGTCGCCATTGCCCCTGCCCTGGAGTGCTCTTAGGCGCTCCGGATCCGTGGGCTCTCAGTGGATCCGCTCCATGGAGGCCCCCTCCTTCCCGATCTCTTCCCATGGATGCCGGTAATGCCCCTTTTTCTTCTTTCTATGGTTTCTTTTCCCTCCTCCTAGGGCATTGCTTGACATTCCGCGTTTATTGTTCAAACTATTGGGTGGAAGAGATCTATATGCCTCCTATTTTGTTTGCATTGCCTTGGATCTTAGAATATTGTTACGTTGATTCAAATCTCATGGGTAGTTGTTCTCAGGTTGGTAGTGCTACTCATCCAGCGGTTCTACCGCCCCTATGGGCGGAACAACCGCTTGGGCGGTACTACCGTCTGTAGAACTGGTACAGCCGTGATTTCTGAACCACATAGCACTATTCTACCTTCTCTGATTCACAAGAAATTTATTCCTCCGCTCTTGTGTGCAGTCGTCTCATCTTTGCTGGGTTTCTTGTGTTCTTCCCGTGTGTGTGTGTAGGTGGCTCTGGTTCTCGCTCTGCTCCTCGTAGCAAGACCAAGAAGAGGGTTCGGAGATGCAAGCGCCTGGTTGAGACTGATGGAGAGGAAGAAGTTGTGATTCCCACCAAGCCTACTCACTGTGAGAAGTCTGCCGCTACCAAGCAACGTGTGGTCATGCCTCTGCACAAATGGAAAGCCAAGGAATGGGAAGCCTTCCGGACAACGAATACATACTTGGTTCCTGTTGTGCCTCGTTGGACCACTGTTCAGGTTCGGAATGAGATGCAAGTAAGGATTGTTCATGAGTTGTTTGAGCATAACAAGAATCAGTACGCCAAGCAGTGGACTATTGATCTTGACCACTGGAGGAACAATTTGGACTACTATTGGGGAATGGAGCATGCAATTTCAAAAAAATTCCTACGATCACACAAGATCTATCTAGGAGATGGATAGCAACAAGACGGGGAGAGTGTGTCCACGTACCCTCGTAGACCGAAAGCGGAAGTGTTAGGTTAACGTGGTTGATGTAGTCGAATGTCTTCATGATCCAACCGATCCAAGTACCGAACGTACGACACCTCCGTGTTCAACACACATTCAGCTTGATGGCGTCCCTCGAACTCTTGATCCAGTAGAGGGTCGAGGGAGAGTTCCGTCAGCATGACGGCATGGTGACGGTGATGGTGATGTGATCCACGCAGGGCTTCGCCTAAGCACTACAACGCTATGACCGGAGGAGTAAATTGTGGAGGGGGGTACCGCACACGGCTAAGAGAACAATTGATGTGCTTTGGGGTGCCCCTACCCCCATATATAAAGGAGGAGGGGAGGAGGCCGGCCACAAGGGGCGCGCCAAGGAGAGGGGAGTCCTACTAGTACACCAATCCTAGTAGGATTCGCCCCCCTTTTTTTCCTTCTACCGGAGGGGTAAAAGGGGAAGGAGAGGGAGTAGGAGAAGGAAAGGGGGTGGCGCCCCCTTCCCAAGTCCAATTCGGCCTCCTCCCTTGTGGGGGGCGCACCAGCCCCTTGTGGGCTGGTTAGCCTCCCTCCTATGGCCCATATGGCCCATATCTTTCCCCGAGGGGTTCCGGTAACCCCTTTGGTACTCCGGTATGTACCCGATACACTCTGGTACCCTTCCGGTGTCCGGATACTACCTTCCAATATATCAATCTTTACCTCTCGACCATTTCGAGACTCCATGTCATGTCTATGATCTCATCCAGGACTCCAAACAAACTTCAGTGACCAAAACACATAACTCATAAATACAAATCTTCATCCAATGTTAAGCATGCGGACCCTACGGGTTTGAGAACTATGTAGACATGATCGAGACACCTCTCCGGTCAATAAGCAATAGCGGAACCTAGATGCTCCTATTGGTTCCCACATATTCTATGAGGATCTTTATTGGTTAAACCATTATGACAACATACGTCATTCCCTTTGTCATCGGTATGTTACTTGCCCAAGATTCGATCGTCGGTATCTCCATACCTAGTTCAATCTCGTTACCGGCAAGTCTCCTTGCTCGTTCCGTAATGCATCATCCCGCAACTAACTCATTAGTCACATTGCTTGCAATGCTTATTATGATGTGCATTACTGAGAGGACCCAGAGATACCTCTCCGATACTCGGAGTGACAAATCCTAATCTCAATCTATGCCAACCCAACAAACACCTTCGGAGACACCTGTAGAGCATCTTTATAATCACCCAGTTACGTTGTGACATTTGATAGCACACAAGGTGTTCCTCCAGTATTCGAGAGTTGCATAATATCATAGTCAAAGGAATATGTATAAGTCATGAAGAAAGCAATAGCAATAACACTTAACGATCATTATGCTAAGCTAACGGATGGGTCTTGTCCGTCACATCATTCTCCTAATGATGTGATCCCGTTCATCAAATGACAACACATGTGTATGGTTAGGAAATTTAACCATCTTTGATTAACGAGCTAGTCTAGTAGAGGCTTACTAGGGACACTGTGTTTTGTCTATGTATCCACACATGTATCAAGTTTCCGGTTAATATAATTCTAGCATGAATAATAAACATTTATAATGATATAAAGAAATATAAATAACAACTTTATTATTGCCTCTAGGGCATATTTCCTTCAACTACTTCGGTGAGGCCTTGGCTCTTTGTGAGGAGTTTGATTTATCAAGCTCATGTCTGTCAATTGTGACTTTGATGTTTAGCTTATCCATCAGTTTTATGCCACTGTTCACTTTGGAGAAGATGACGCTCACACTCTCTCTTTCATGTGCCGTGATGAGTTATTTCAAGTGCCCTGGAGGGCTTTCTGTAATGTTATTGGGTATGAGATACCGGTCTTGAGGGAATGGCGGTATTCGTCCTCACGACCACCCCCATCCCATGCCTAAAGAGAAACTTGCTCCTCTGTACATTCATGGACGAGGCATCATTGGAGAGTCCAAGGATCTTGAGAAGGTCTATGATATCATGCATCGTGTGTTTCGCAATGTGCTTTCGCCCAAGGTTGGAAATCAGGATGAGGTCTATGGGTACCTTGTTGACTTGCTTGTTGCTATGAAGACCAAGGTGGGTTCTGGTGCTACTTTTGATGTGTCCAACTGTATGTGGCATGAGATGTACAACATGTTCATCTACAAAAAGGTCCCCATGTATGCTCCTTTCGTCATGTGCTTTCTGAACTCAGTTTGGGTTGTTCGCCGCCCTAGAGAGCTTCTCACTTCTCCAGATAACCTCACTATGCATGAGGTCAAGCAACTCAAGAAGAAGAAGCATGTCGAGCCTCACTTTCCTGCTAATGACCCGAAGGATGTCTATGCCACTTCAGATGATGAGGACTTTGAGATGGAACCAGGGGCCAAGCCTTCATGGGTGACCAAGCTCACTGCTAAAGTGAAGAAGACTTTCTGCCTTCAGACTGACATTCAGAAGAAGATGTATGAGACCCATGTCAATGAGAAGCTTTCCTAGTGTTGTCAGATTGCTATGATGAAGCACCTCAACATGCCTGTAAAGAGTGGATCTGAGAAGAGCATCACCCCTGAGGACTGGTGGATCTCTGCACATAGCACATGGTCGGATGATGAGGCTCCTAGCTAGCCTTCTTCCTCCTTTGCTGTTGTTGATGATATCATGAAGGACAGTGCTAAGGATGATGATGAGGAGTCTGACGATGAGGATCTAGATGCGACCGAGGAGTCAGAGGAGGACTACTGATCTCTGGGGCGCTAGCATCGCTCTTTTCCTTTTTGGTGACTTGATGCCAAAGGGGGAGAGAGTTCTATTAGGTCTCGGGATTTGCATGGGATTTTCTTGGGTTGTGTTATGTTCTTTTCTTTCGTGCTGGGAGTTGAACTTTAGTTTATGGACTGAGGGAGTCCTGGATTAGGGGGTGTCCGGATGGCCGGACTATACCTTCGGCCGGACTCCTGGACTATGAAGATACAAGATTGAAGACTTCGTCCCGTGTCCGGAAGGGACTTTCCTTGGCGTGGAAGGCAAGCTTGGCGATACGGATATGTAGATCTCCTACCATTGTAACCGACTCTGTGTAACCCTAGCCCTCTCCGATGTCTATATAAACCGGAGAGTTTTAGTCCGTAGGACGAACAACAATCATACCATAGGCTAGCTTCTAGGGTTTAGCCTCTCTGATCTCGTGGTAGATCTACTCTTGTATTACCCATATCATCAATATTAATCAAGCAGGACGTAGGGTTTTACCTCCATCAAGAGGGCCCGAACCTGGGTAAAACTTCGTGTCCCCTGCCTCCTGTTACCATCCGACCTAGACGCACAGTTCGGGACCCCCTACCTGAGATCCGCCGGTTTTGACACCGACATTGGTGCTTTCATTGAGAGTTCCTCTGTGTCGTCGCCATCAGGAAGGATGCCTCATCCCGTCTTTAAAGACGACACCGTTGCTAAGGGAGCTTTGGCTGTCGGCCAAACTCTCCGGCTAGGCGATTTCCTTATGACTGCCTGTTCGGCTGCTGCGCCGATGATGACCTCTCGGGTCCTCGAAAGCAATCTTCACGTCAGCTCAGAATTCGCCGAGCAGCTAGATCCAATGGAGCTCTCTTCCCTAAACGAGCTCTTGGATCGCATCGCCGCCCTGGGAGTCGCTACGGATTACGACCAGATTGGGCCTAAACCTGATCTGAGAGAGATTAACTCTCCCCAGATCACCCATCACGTTGCCGTGGTAGAGGGACAGTGCGGCGACCCTTCATCTATCTTAAGGACTAGCTATGTCCGGATTCCCGATCCCTCCAAGCCGGATACCCGCGGAGGGGAGGATATCACTCAAGACCTGAACTTAAAGTCAGGCGACGGACTAGATTCATTGGGCCGCATCCAAGAATCCCAACGCCCGAGTTCGGAAACTCCCTGGTCCCTGGGTCTCAGATTGGGTGACATTTTGGATTTGATTCCACCCACCCACCCGTACATAAGCGATCTATCCCAAATTAGGCAAGAGCTCGAAGAAACAGTACATCATTACTGGGCCAGATTCCTCCTGGTTATGAACCGGATAAAGGACTGCCGCGAGGAAGACGCAATTTCATTCTTCTGCAATAATTGCACGGACAAGGGAATCCTCAACGCCATAAGTCGCCGTGATATTACACGCTTTGCTGACTTGGCGTCCATAGTACGAAAGTATTGTGCGATGGAAAGCGCCTGGAAAACCGAAACAAAATTTTGGGACAATCCGGCCTTGAATACAAACCCGGTCCGAAATAAAAGGGTGCATCATCGTTAGACACCCAGGTTCAATACCAAAAAGAAAAAGCCCTCTACAGGGCACGGAACCATACTGGAAGGATGGCTTGATGGACCCTGTAAAATTCACAGTGTAGAGGGCGCCACACCAACTCACAGCCTTAGAGCATGTTGGATACTCTGGCAGGTGGCAAAAATTGGCGAAGATCTTCTAATTCCAGAAGCCACAGAAAGTCACCCCAGAGAAACCAGTACGGTATTAACAGTCTTTGAGACTTTCGCATCAAATAATATGCAAAAAAGAACACTCCGCGGCCTTGCTGAAGTCTACCAAGTAGCAACAATAAACCCATGGAGTGACACGGCTATTACTTTTAACGCCAGTGACGAACCTAAATTCCGAACAGCCCGAGCACCAGCCGCATTAGTCCTCAATCCAATAGTGGACGGCTTTCGTCTTACTAAGGTACTCATGGATGGCGGCAGCGGATTGAACCTCATTTACGAGGAAACCCTTCAAAAAATGGAAATAGACTGGAACCGCATTGAGCGAAGCAGCACAACCTTTAGAGGAATAATCCCCAGTCAGGAAGCGCGCTGTACAGGAAAAATCACACTAGATATGGTGTTCGGCACGCCGGATAATTACAGGTCCGAAGAGGTCACGTTCCAGGTGGCCCCGTTCAGTAGCGGATATCACACTCTGCTAGGGCGGGAAGCGTTTACAGTCTTCCAAGGAATACCCCATTACGGGTACATGAAGCTCAAGATGCCCGGGCCTAACGGAATCATCACTCTCGTTAGTGATCCGGACATAGCACTCCGCGCCGAAAACAAGACAGCCGCACTGGCCCTCGAGGCGCTATCCGAAGCCCTAGCGGCTAAGGAACTGACTGCGCTGCGCTCCACGGTGAATAGGGACGATGTGATACTCGATAAAAGATCCAAGTCCACCTCCTTTAAACCGGCGGACGAAATAGTCAAATTCCAGGTCCATCCAATGGACCCCAATAAAACAGCTTCCATCGGGGCACAGTTAAACCCTGATGTAGACGCCGCACTGCGAGAGTTCCTATGAGAGAACCGGGACATTTCTGCCTGGCACCCTTCAGACATGCCAGGAATCCCACGCAGGCTGGCCGAACACAGCTTAAATATCCTAAAAGGATTCAAGCCAGTCAAACAGGCTCTTCGGCGTTTTTCCGAACCTAAGAGACATGACATGGGAGAGGAACTAGCCAAGCTATTGGAGGCCGGATTCATCAAAGATACCAAACATCCGGACTGGCTAGCAAACCTAGTGATGGTACCAAAGGACAAATCCTGGCGCCTGTGCGTTGATTTCAAAGACCTTAACAAGGCTTGCCCAAAGGATCCCTTCCCTCTCCCCCGCATCGATCAAATTATTGACGTTATCGCAGGACACGATTCATTGTGTTTCCTCGACGCATACTCCGGCTACCATCAAATAAAGATGCCAGAGTCAGACCAAGCCGCAACGGCATTCATCACACCATACGGCCCATTCTGCTTCAACACAATGCCCTTCAGACTCAAAAACACCGGCGCAACATATCAGCGCATGATTCAGACATGTCTGGCAAACCAGATCGGCAAAACAGTGGAGGCATACGTAGATGATGTGGTCGTTAAAACAAGACATGTCGAATCTCTAGTAGACGACTTGAGGCTAACATTCGATAACCTCTGAACATACGACATCAAGCTCAACCCGGAAAAATGCATTTTCGGTGTTCCAGCCGGAAAGCTCTTGGGCTTCATTGTATCCGGTAGAGGAATTGAAGCAAATCCAGCCAAGATCCGAGCTCTGTCACAATTGGATATCCCGAAGGACCTCAAACAAATACAAAAATTAACCGGGTGCATGGCGGCTCTAAGCCGCTTTATCTCCCGCTTAGGAGAAAAGGCCCTACCCCTTTACCGCCTCCTTCGGCGCACTGAACACTTCGAGTGGACGGATGCAGCCACGACCGGACTCGACAAAATAAAAGCCATCTTGGCAACAAACCCAGTCCTGGCCGTGCCAAACATTGGCGAACCAATGCTATTATACATTGCAGCAACCCATCAGGTCGTAAGCGCAGTGCTCGTCGTCGAACGAGAAATGGACGGACACAAATTCCCCCTTCAAAAGCCGGTCTATTATGTGTCCACTGTCGTTACTCCGTGCAAGTCACGGTACCCGCACTATCAAAAGATTGGGTATGTGGTGTTTATGGCATCCCGGAAGCTGGGACACTACTTTCAAGAGTGTTCAATAACAGTAGCCTCGGAAGTGCCACTTAACGATATTATAAATAACCGCGACGCGATGGGCCGGATTGCAAAATGGGCGATTAAGCTCCTCCCGTTTGACATAACTTACAAGCCACGGCGAGCTATCAAGTCGCAAGTTTTGGCCGACTTCGTCGCAGAATGGACGAAGGCCGAACTCCCTAAAGAGTACATCACATATTCAAACTGGGTCATGCACTTCGACGGCTCCAAAATGTTGGCCGGTCTAGGGGCTGGTGTCATTTTGACGTCCCCCACAGGAGACACAGTTCAATATGTACTCCAGATAATGTACACAGACTCCAACAACGCAGCCAAATATGAGGCCCTTTTACATGGTCTCCGGATGGCAGTATCCATGGGCATTCAACACCTAGAGGTGCGCGGGGACTCGAACCTTGCAATATCCCAAATAAATGGAGACTTTGATGCCAAGGATCCAAAAATGGCAGCTTATCGCAACGCCGTCTTAAAAATGTCAACTCGTTTCGAAGGGCTCGAATTTCAGCATATAGCCCGGGAAAATAATCAGGCGGCAGATGTCCTGGCACGCATCGGCACAAAACGCGATGTAGTCCCCCCCCCAACATCTTCTTGGAAAGGCTGTTCAAGCCGTCCGTAGTATGGGAAGGGGAACCTGGCAATAGCAGCCCGGACCCAACCGCACTGCCCGACACCGAACACTCTGACACAATTGGAGGCTCTGCCAATGACATAACACCCTCAGCCCATGTAATAATGGCCGTCATCGCCCCGTGGACAGAACCATTCCTCGCCTACCTTACCAGGCAGGAACTCCCTGAGGACCAAAATGAGGCACGCTGCATAGTGCGGCGATCTAAAGCCTATAAAGTCCATGAGGGAGAGCTTTATAAGAAAAGCACTACCGGAGTCCTTCAAAGGTGCATCTTTGAAGAGGAAGGGCGGAACCTCCTGGCTGAAATTCATGCCGGACTCAGCGGACATCACGCTGCAGCTCGGTCCCTTGTAAGCAAGGCCTTCCGTACAGGCTTTTATTGGCTGACGCCCGGGCAGACGCCCAGGACTTAGTCCAACGATGCGTCGGTTGCCAGCTTTTTGCAAACCAAAGCCATATGCCACCCACCGCCCTCCAAACTATCCCCATCACTTGGCCCTTCGCGGTCTGGGGGCTTGACATGGTTGGACCCCTTAAAGGCGGAACCCACAAGAAAAAATACTTACTGGTCATGGTGGATAAGTTCACCAAATGGATAGAAGCCAAGCCTGTTAAGACGGCCGAATCCGGACCGGTGATAGACTTTATATCTGGGGTTGTACACCGTTACGGCGTCCCCCACAGCATCATCACTGATAACGGCACGAACTTTATGGCTGATGAGGTAAAACTCTAGTGCAAAAACATGGGCATCAAGCTCGATTATGCTTCCGTCTATCACCCACAAACCAACGGCCAGGTTGAACGTGCAAATGGTCTTATCATGAGTGGCATCAAACCCATATTAGTGTGGTCCCTTAAGGAATCTAATACACACTAGGTAGAGGAGCTCGACTCCGTACTCTGGGGGCTGCGGACCACGCCGAATCGCACGACCGGATACACACCATTCTTCATGGTGTACGGCGCAGAGGCAGTTTTGCCCTGCGACATAATTCATGACTCACCTCAAGTGCGCATGTACGAAGAAAGAGAAGCCGAGCTCGATCGGCAGGACAGTTTGGACGTCTTGGAGGAAGAGCGTGACGTGGCAAAAGCCCGTTCTGCATTCTATCAACAGCAGGCTCGAAGATACCAAAGCAGAGAAGTACGGGCCAAAAATTACAACGTTGGCGAATTAGTTCTACGCCTGCCGGAGAAGAAAAAGGACAAACTCAAGCCCAAGTGGGAAGGTCCCTTCATAATCGACCAAGTCTAACTGGTGGAGCGTACCGCCTACGAGGTGCATCAGATAACCGACTCGAGCCGAACCCATGGAACGCAGCCCGTCTACGAAGATTCTATGCCTAGCGCCAGACTCTGTGTTCGTCTCCTTTCTCTGTCCATTTTTTATATACTTACTGTCTTACATTTCTCTCCTTCTCCTCTCTCTCTTATAGCCTTTAAAGGCTCATAAAGTGACGCGCTATCCGCGCTCATTAAACCTGGGGGCTTCTTTAAACAGAAGCTTATTTATACGGGCTTCATGCCCAACACATGTGTCACACTTCCGCATGTACCTTTTATTCGCCATTATATGCATCGATATGACTTAAGTTTTGGCCAAGCTGGGTTGCTTGGCTCCTGTGCTTACCCCTACGTTCCCGATTGTTCGGCTAGGTGGTAAAGGGAGCACCTCTGCGATTGTTACTGCCGGGTCAGCCGGATGTGTACCTCAGACTGGGTGAAGCCGAAAGCTAGCGTTCTTAAGGGAATATTCAGTCGGTGAACAAAAGATGATCTTTTCTTTCACTTATTTATCTATACGCCCCCAGATGTTTTTCCTGCGTCTCTTTTCACAGAATGGACATGCACTTTAGGGCATGCCTCCCAGGGAAATGAACCCCTAATGGAACTATTCTCCCTGGAAGATGTTTCTTACTAACCATGTAATATAACATAACTAGTTGGGCACTTGTCTGTTCAAGCACTAATGACCCCTACGCCTGGTCTCCATGCATACCCCCGTTCTTACATAACCGCAAGGGTATTCGGACACACTCCGGACCGTCAGGTCCCGAGGTTGAAGCGAAAAGGTCGGCCATGACAGACGATCTACAATCCGGCCAGAAGGCATTACACATGTCAATTAAAATTACATAGTCAATCTGACTGATTCTATTCCTCTTCAATCCCATCTAACAGGCTGTCTAGTTTATAGTCCTGTTGGGAATACTTTGCGGCCAACTCTACTTGGCCGTATACTAAGCTCACAGGGATCTCCTTCCCATCGGTCCCTACGGGTCCGACCTCGGCCATGTGGTTTGGGTCAGCCTTCGTGTACCGCGTCTTCACCATGGCCCAGGCCTCCCTGGCGCCTTAACGGCAGGCTGACATCTTCCACAATCGGAAGCGCTGCCGCGCTCCCTTCAGCTTCTCTACAAGCTCTCCAAGGCCTTCGGGCATGGAGATGGACGGCCACAAGGCCTGGGCGACGCCTTGCATCACCTGCCGAACTCGCTCGTGTAGTTGGGAGAGCTCGGGAAGAAGGTCACCCGTAGAACCGGGCATTTCCTCTGCAGGACGACCTGTCAGCATACCTACAGACATTACTCTGTTAGCCGACTTCCTCGCCGAACTTTTTTTTTCAAAGTTCGTTTAAGCACTTACTATATATGCCGTGTCGAAGCCGCTTATTCTCCTTCACGGAGTCCAACAGCTGGGCACAAACGTCCTTCAGTTCAACGCCTAGCTTGGTGTTGGCATCTTGGAGATCGTTCTTCTCCCGCCTCACCTTTGTCAGCATGCTCTCACCAGCCTTTAGCTGGCGTCGGAGTTGTTGCACTTCTGGATTTAATCTGGCACCATCTGCAATTTCATTTGTCAGATTTGCACCCACGCCGCACATCGCAAAATACTTATCTTTCGAAGCGTATATTACCAGACGGGGTCTCCTTGGGCTCCCCTGCCGCGGCTAGTGCAGCCTCAAGTTGGGCTTTGCACTCTTCTAGCTCCTGGGACAGCAGGGTATTCTTTTCTGTAAGAACATGCATAACAGATGATCCTTAAATCAGTTATTCTAACTGTTTCAAGTCTCGAGGGCTACTGGTATACATATATAATTACCAAAATTTTCTTACCCGTATGTCTTTCACATACTGCTCTGTGGCTCTGGCTAGACCATTTTGAGCGGCACGGAGGTACGCGTCTCCCGAATTGAAGGCATCCAGTGCCTCTTGGGAGAAACAAGCGTCGCGAAGAACAGTCCGGTGACGCCTGTGGTTGATGGCACTCTCCACCTCGGAATTGGTGGCAGATAGCCTGTCCGCATCCTCTGTCGGAGGAGCGTCCGGTGCGCACCTTGTGTTCGCCTCCGCTTCCGGACCAGGCTTTGGAGCCTGGCTGGTGGAGGCGTGATTGGCAACCTCTCCGGATATAGTCCGGCGAGGTCTCTTCATCCTGAAGAAAGCACGAGCATTAATATGCCTTGAAGGAATAACACCCGGGAATAGGATGGCGCGCTATACCTTTGCGCCGGCGTCTCAGTCCGGACCGCGCTTGTTTTCAGCCCGCGGGGCCTCGCCACCCCTCGTTGGCTAGTCGCCGCAGGCTCGGCCTCCTGTCTCAAGGACCTCCCCTGCAAAACATGGTTGTCATACGGCAGTCAAAAACACGCGAGGACAAATAACTTTTCAAAGTGCTGGGACTTCGGTCTCAGTTACCTGTGAGGCTGGGAGTAACCCTGGGTAATCGGCCCTAATGGCCACCAAGGCATTGTCCTTGCTCAATTGATGAAATACCCCATCAATCAACTCCACAGATAAGACCGGATCCTCTTGAGAGGATGGGTCGAGGGACCTTCCTGGGTCCTTGGGTTGTGGGGGAGGGCTATTTATTTCTTTAACAGCCTGGTGCAGTTCCTGCGTTGAAGTCGTTAGACTGAATATTTAACAATGGGAATATGAAACGGATGGGCAATGTCGGTGGGAACGACACCTATGGGATCACAAGAATCCCTACTACAGTTGCGGGGCGCGGGGTCGTGAGAAGAGAAGATCAAACAGATAGCACACGGTTCCTTTATCCAGGTTCAGGCCGTGAGGATGCGTAAAACCCTACTCCTGCTTTGGTGGATTGTATATCTGTGTTCCTGAGCTAGCTATGGGGCGTGAGGAGCTCCAAAAAGCCGAATCCTTCTCCTGGTCGCCTCGGGCCTCCTTTTATAGGAAAAGGGGTAGCCACAGTGGCACACAGGAGGTGGAAAGGGAACAATGATGCAAGGTTATCCCTCGCATTACATGACAAGGTGCATTTAATGCGTCTTGCCCAGGTGTCCTTGCTTTATCGGGGACGGGGGAGAGCCCTGTCTCGTCCGTCGCCGCTCCCTCTCGTGTTGACACGCGCCCTGGCCAGCGGCGCCCGCGGTGCCATGTAGGCAGGCAAGCAGGCAGCTGAGGTGGCACATGGTAGGTCTCCACGAAGATCTGCATGCCACCACGCAGGTGCCTGCCCAGCTGGTTGGGTCGGCAGCTGCATGCGAACGGCGGTGGAGGTTTGACTGGCGTGGGCCTGATGGTGGCCCTACGGGTGTTCTTGGCAAGGGCCTTGCCGGGGCCCCGGCAAGGGTCTTGCCGTGGCGCCTGCTGTCATCCCCGGCAAGGCTCTTGTCGGGGGCCTTGTGGTCCTCCTTGGCTGGGATCCCGCCAAGGATCATCATCTTCTAAAGGGTGTATCTGATCTTGAATGCCTTCACAAAGATCTGCATGCCACCACGGGGATGTCTCCCGAATCCTTGCCCCATGGGGGCAGTGGACTCAAGGGTGACTCACTTGCCACGACAAGGGTCTTGCCGGGTTTGCTAAAACCGCCTCCCGGCAAGGATCTTGCCGGGGGGTCCGCTTTGTCCCCTTTGCTCTTTGTGGTCTTGGTCTTGGCGTCGTTCTGCTTCTCCTGAGCTTCGGCCTTACCTTGGCTCACCTCCCTTGCCTTGCTCAGTGTGGTGGTGCCCGTGGCTCAGACTGCCCGTGCACTGTTATAGGGGTACAAAAGCGTACCCCTCTTTTTGTACACCGACAGGAGCCCCTGGGCCTGGGCCACATGTAAGCGCAATCGCGTCGTTGGGCTAGGCCCAAAAAAGGTGCGCGGGCAGGCAGGGCGGTTTTTACCACGGTAAGTTTCTTCGCGCGCTGTGCTTCCCATGCTTCCTGCGCGTGGCGCGGCGTGGGGAGGCGTGTGTGACGTGGGCGGCATGCGTGGGGTTGCTTCCCGCGGGCACGTGTCACATCACAGTTAATGTGAAAGGAGGTGGCCCGCGTTTTCCCCCCATAAGAAGGAATAACCGTGGGCGCGCTGCTCACTTTCTCCCCTTCCCTTGTGCCTTTTCCAATCTCAGAGCCGTCGTTCCGTCTCTTCCTTCCTAAGCTTTCGCTGTCGCCCGCCGCCGCTGCTTCTCCATCCCCCTTCTTCAGCCCTCTGAACTTCTTGGTCGCCATGGCTCCCAAATTCGCCAAGGGCAAGGGGGTGGCTAAGGGCGCCGGGACGGTGGAGCCGCCGGAGAGTGCGCTGTCGGGGGACCGGATGAAGTCCGCCTTCTTATTCCCCTCGATGGTTGATGTTCAAGAGCTCTGGGCCTCCTTTAATCCCCAATGGGGAGTGAAGACGGGGGGAGAGGATTCGGGACACCCGGCGACGCGCATCATTCCTGCTGCTTGCGCTGATCCTGCCTCGAATCGGTACCCCTTCTTCGTTGATTACTTTTCTTGTGGGTTATGCCCTCCTTTCTCCGATTTCTTCTGCGACGTTATGCGCACCTTCGGCTTCCGCCTCTTGGATTTTACTCCGAATGCGGTGGCGTGCATGGCTTTCTTCACGCATCTTTGCGAAGGCTTTGCCGGGGTGCAGCCCAACACGACGCTCTTCCACCATTACTTCTTCCCTCGAATCCAGCCGGGAGGAGCCGTCTCCGGTTGCGTCACCTGGATCCCAAGATCCAAGGGGGCGTACCCGGACGGTGCCATGAAGGAGAGGTGGGAGGAATGGCGTGGCCGGTGGTGCTGGATTGAAGATGAAAACCCGCCGGAATTCTGCAAGGTCCGCCGAGTGCCGCCGGTCCGCGGCAGCGATTGGAGTGATGTCGACGCCGCCGATGAGAGGCTCACCGTCGCCACCACTAGGATTCTCCGGCTCACCCTGGCCGGACTCACCCTTGAGATGATCGAGGCGGAGTTCATTCGCCGCAAGATCGCCCCGTTGCACATGAAGGGGAGGCCAGCTTGGCTCTTTACAAACCCGGCTGACATTATGCGACTCCGCCCCGGCCTCGATCACAACTTCACAGTGCTGGCGCATGCCCACTTCAGCCAGCGGCTTTTCCAGCTTGATGTGTGTTGCGATGGCGAGGTCGAGCGGACCGGCAAGGCCGGGAGGGCTGCCGCAAAGGTTGGCAAGGCCCTCAAGGGGCCATTTTTCAAGCTGCCAGCGGGGGTGGTCCCGTTGTGCAACAATTCGCGTTGGTCCGAGATCATCGCCATGATGCCAGACTGTAATGCGCATGGCCCTGTCCTGAGCTAGGAGGAGCCGAAGGACAAGGATGTGCAGCAATTCTTCGACACCCTGATCGAGGTGTACGTCAATGTCGACGCCGAGCGGTGGCTTATCATGGACACCACCCAGGCAGAGCTGGACTACATCACCACTAGGGCGAGGGAGGCACAACTTGCCATGGAGGCCGGCAGCGCCGGGGGCGTGGAGGACAAGGCCGCAACGGCGGCGGAGGAAGAGGAGCTCACCCGGTGGGCGGCGGCCTCCGGGGAGGTTAGCAGCGCCGACACTGGAACTCCGCTCGTCGAAGACGCGGCCCGCGAGTCGTCGGGGGAGGAGGAGGACGTGGAGGCGGGCTCGACGCCAACCAGGGGAAGAGGGCGAGTCCCACGGCGGGCTGGCTCCGGTGAGCCGGTCCGGCCCGGCAGGGCTGCGCGGCCTCAATTGACCCTGGAGGGGTCTGGGCGCCACACGAGGGCCACGACAGCCAAGAGGCTGACGAAGGCCGCTGAGAAGAAGAAGACAACAAACCCTTCCTCATCCGGGCACGCACAAACCCCACCGCCTCCTTCGCCTCCTCCGGCAAGCGTCGACTCGGATGATGATGTGGAGCTCCCTTTTGATCTCGGGCCTCTCAACCCGGAGAGGAAAAGGAAACAAGTGGAAGAGGAGGAGATGGATGACGAGTAAGTTCTCCGTTCCTTACTGTCATTTCCATTTCCTTGAATTTGGTCACTTGTCTTGATCCATTTTTGCTTCCATAGGGAAACAAAGACGTTGGCCCAGAGGGTGAAGAGGGCGAGGACCTCGGCGAGCAGCCACCCCCCGGCTGGGGCTTCAAAGACACCACTGGTGGTGCTGAGCAGCCTGGACAGCAGCCCCCGGCGCAGCCCCTAGCGTAAGTTTGTCACCCTCTTCTTACTCGACATGTGGTAGGTGCTCGATGCTATGATGCTGACCTTGTCGGGTTTGCAGGAGGGGAGCGGCAGCAGGAGGAGCCACAGAGGGCTACTCCTAACACACCACCCCCATCGACTACGCCGCCGCGGGGGGCGTCCCCGGCAAGGGCATCAGGCATGGAGCCCACACCCACGGAGGAAGAGGGGAACTTGGGCGCTGGTGGCTCTGCCACGACGCCAAATGCTGGCGGAGAGGGGACTTCTGCTTCACAGCCTGGCTCTGGTGAGTCGCCTGTCCTTCGCCCTTGTTTTTCCCTTATTCTTTTCTTGGCTTCATTGCTCCCGTTGCTGCCCAGGCCCTCCTTCAACAGGTATGGAGGACGTGGATACCGTTTCTGGGAACATTGCTGAGGAGGCCGCCAAGGATGCTGCCGAGGACACCGCGGCGGGGGCCGCCAAGGCGACTGACAAGGCTTCTGCCGAGGGCGCCAGTGGTGGACCTGCCGGTGAGGCCAGCAAGGCCTCCGCCGAGGAAGAGGTGGTGGGTGACTAGCCTCCCTCCTCCTCAACCTCGGGCCTCGACAGATATCTGAAGGTGGACGAAAATCTCTTCGTCCACCTCCCAGGGGCATCAAGCCGAGCGCCCGCCGAAGGGGAAGTTTTCGACGGCGAGGTGCTTGCCGCCACCGGGCTCGAGGTGGTTGATGAGACGGGCGTTGGTGGTGACGGTTCTCCAGAAGAGCAACTTTTCCGTGCCATGGGGGCCAATTTCCGGAAGCTCCAAGTGCTCTACCGTGCTCGCCTGGACAAGGTCAAGTCCAGGATGGCAACGGTGGACAATGCGGAGGTGGACTTCAAGGCCTGCGTTGCCGAGACGCAGACCTGGTTCCACCAGGCTCGCGAGGAGCAGAGGGCCTTTCAGGAGAAATTGGCCGAGCGCGATGTGGAGCTCACCATGAAGATGACCGACATCGAGAAGGCCCAGGAAAAGGCGGCGAACTTGGCTGCCGCGGCCGAGGCCGCCTGGATCCAGCATCAAGCCACCTTGGATTCCCAGTAAGAGGACCTCACCGCGCGTGAGGCAAAGCTTGCCACAGCGCTCCATGGCAAGGATGAGGAGCTCGAGGCCCTTGTCGTGCGGCGGACTCGCGAGCTGGAGCAGAGGCACAAGGAGGCACTCGATGCCCAGGCTCTGGCCCATGCCGACAAGGTAAGGGAGTTGGAGGTGGCGCAGGACGAGCTGAAGGAGCAGGCCCTCAAGCTGTCCAACGAGAAGAGCACGCTCAACAGCGCCTTGGTGGAGGCGCAAGGAGCGGTCATCAGCAGGGCTAGGGAGCTCTCCGAAGCGCAAAACTCCGTCAGAGACCTCAAGCTGAAGCTGGAGGATCTCGAGAAGATGTTGTCGGAGAGCAGGGCTCGAGAGGAGACCTTGACCAGGAGCCTGGAGGAGGAGAAGCAGCTGCGGGCGAACGAGGCCGCCTCCCACCAGGATTATGTGGCGGGCGAGAACAGATGGATCAGTCGTCTGGAGGAGGTCGCCAGCGGGGTCACCTCGCAGTTGGCCACCATGGGGATGACACACGTGAGGTACGCCCCTGAGCGCAGCGGGACCGTCAACGCCAAGTTGACCCTGTTCTTTGAGGGCGTCCGCGGAGCCTTGACTTATCTTCACTCCAACAGGACGGCCACGCTGGCCGAGGAGGCCCGGCGACTTTGCCGGAGGGTCGTGACCAAGGTCCTCACCAAGACGGCATACTAGAATCCCAATCTTGACTTCCGCGGCCATGATGAAGAGCTTGCCGGATGGTGCTGACCTCACGGTGCTCAAGGAGCGCATCAAGCCCATCACCGACTGCATCGACGAAATCAAGAGGGTGGAAGGCCAGCGCCGGGATTAGGCATCCCGTTCTTCTTCGCCGCTGCGGGTTCCCGACCAAGACAAATTTTATCTTTAGTTAGAACTGCAGCTATGATGTGATGTAATATAACTTTGAAGTACTCTTAATTTTCATGCATGTTATTTCCCCATTCAAGTATGCGTGCCCTACGTCGACCGGGAAGGCTTGTCGGTGCGGAAGCCCCTAGCGGCGTTTTGGGGAAGGATCCCCATGGCCAGCCGGGTACGCGTGCTGCCGGATGAGCCACCTTTCCGTTTAGAACGCGGCCGCTCGAACTGTCGAGCTTGACTCGAGTCAGAATCGGGGGCGTTGCTGATCGCGGAAGGCTACTCTGCCATTCTCGACGCAGCCGCTTGAGCTGTTGAGCGGACTCGAAATAGGGCAAGGGCGTTGCCGATCATGGTAGAGCCCCTTGGCGTGCAGGTTTCTCATACAAAGCGAATATCTCCGGGGGGGAATAACCTCAAATAAGAAGGGTAGCATAAATAAGGGTTCAGTGCAACTTAGCTTCTGTTTGCGATCGCTCGAGTGTCGATCTTCTGGCCTCCTTTCTTCTTCAAGGGTCACGAAGATGAAGGAGTGCCGGGCTAACTGCTAGAGCCGATTCTCACAACCGCGCCCCCTACCTGGCGCGCCAAAGATGTCGGTGGGAACGACACCTATGGGATCACAAGAATCCCTACTACGGTTACGGGGCGCGGGGTCGTGAGAAGAGCGTATCAAACAGATAGCACACGGTTCCTTTATCCAGGTTCGGGCCGCGAGGATGCGTAAAACCCTACTCCTACTTTGGTGGATTGTATATCTATGTTCCTTAGCTAGCTATGGGGTGTGAGGAGCTCCAAAAAGCCGAATCCTTCTCCTGGTCGCCTCGGGCCTCCTTTTATAGGAAAAGGGGTAGCCACAGTGGTACACATGAGGTGGAAAGGGAACAGTGATGTGAGGTTATCCCTCGCATTACATGACAAGGCGCATTTAATGTGTCTTGCCCAGGTGTCCTTGCTTTATCGGGGACGGGGGAGAGCCATGTCTCGTCTGTCGCCGCTCCCTTTCGTGTTGACACGCGCCCTGGCCAGCGGCGCCCGCGGTGCCATGTAGGCAGGCAGGCAGCTGAGGTGGCGCAGTGGTAGGTCTCCACGAAGATCTGCATGCCGCCATGCAGGTGCCTGCCCAGCTGGTTCGGTCGGCAGCTGCATGTGAACGGCGGTGGAGGTTTGACTGGCGTGGGGCTGATGGTGGCCCTATGGGTGTTCTTGGCAAGGGCCTTGCCGGGGCCCCGGCAAGGGTCTTGCCGTGGCGCCTGCTATCATCCCCAGCAAGGCTCTTGCCGGGGGCCTTGTGGTCCTCCTTGGCTGGGATCCTGCCAAGGATCATCATCTTCTAAAGGGTGTATCTGATCTTGAATGCCTTCACAAAGATTTGCATGTCACCACGAGGATGTCTCCCGAATCCTTGCCCCATGGGGGCAGTGGACTCAAGGGTGACTCACTCCGTAGGCGTGGGGCGAGCTACCACGGCAAGGGTCTTGCCGGGTTTGCTAAAACCGCCTCCTGGCAAGGATCTTGCCGGGGGGTCCGCTTTGTCCCCTTTGCTCTTTATGGTCTTGGTCTTGGCGTCATTCTGCTTCTCCTGAGCTTCGGCCTTACCTTGGCTCACCTCCCTTGCCTTGCTCAGTGTGGTGGTGCCCGTGGCTCAGACTGCCCGTGCACAGTTATAGGGGTACAAAAGCGTACCCCTCTTATTGTACACCGACAGACAAATAAAAGTGACCACTTACCCAGCTTGGGGGATTGTACATAGAAAATCCACCCTGTGGGTTGACGCGGAGAAATTCCTCCTCTTCTCCCTTGTACAAAGTGGACAAGATCTTTAGTAGAGCAGCAGCCAAATCCGGCCCCTTACGGCCGTAGAGGGTGGCGTCGTCCTCCCCGTTGAAGTCCCACATGGGGTGGCCTCTATACTGAAGCGGCTGCACCCCCCGCATGATGCATTCGGCCATAACCCCGATCATGGTCAGTCCGTAATGGGCTAACAATCTTATCCGGCCCATCAGGTAAATGACGTCCCTGTCACTTTCCCTCCGAGGGCTCCCTGGACGCCAGCTTAGGCGCTTCTTTAGGGGAGCACTGTCAAACTCAGGGAGGCCGATCCAGACAGGATCCGGCAGCGGGACGTCCTCTATATAAAACCATTCCGAAGGCCAGTCTTCGGATGCCTTCTTTGGGGTTCCGGATAGATATCCGGTCCCGGCGATGCGCCACACTTCGGCTCCGCCCACTTTATATATTGACCCCTCCTTAGAGCAGGGCACAAGGCAGAATAGCCTTTTCCACAGCGCGAAATGAGCCTCGCAGCCCAAAAACAGCTCGCAAAGGGCTACGAAGCCTGCGATATGCAATATGGAGGCAGGCGTGAGGTTATGCAGCTGGAGGCCATAGAACTCCAGAAGCCCCTGGAGAAAAGGATGAATTGGAAAACCGAGCCCTCATATTAAGTAAGGGGCAAGGCATACCCACTCTCCTTTGGAGGGATTGGGGGCGCTCTCCGCTTGCTCTCCGCCATTATAGGTTGCAAGTCCGGCTCGAATCGGGACCATATAGGCCGGGGGAGAAATCCCTTGGTCTAGAGCTTCACCAGCTCACTGTGCGGGATGGAGCGCCTCTTCCAATCTCCGGGCTGAGTGCTGGAAGGGCGACAGGAGGAGTTGCGGCGGCTGGCCATGATAGAATGGACCTCTGTCGGATACGCTCCAATGAATACTCACGGAAGGGGGAAGGTGTGGTTTGGATCTAAATCCCCGTCCCCTTAAATAGGCGGCTCATTCACGCGGCTAGGGGTGTAAATATAAAAAACACCCTGAACTTTTCGTATTTGTTTGACACGTGGAGAATGGCCATTATTGGGCGTAGAAGCCAAGGAGCACTACATTTACAAGAAACCGGACACTATTCAACAGGTACACAGAATTTGGAGGAGAACCCGCCTTCCAATGTCGGAGACAATCTGTGCGCCGGACTCGTCGTCGTTGAAGCCTGGTTCAGGGGCTACTGAGGGAGTCCTGGATTAGGGGGTGTCCGGATGGCCGGACTATACCTTTAGCCGGACTCCTGCACTATGAAGATACAAGATTGAAGATTTCGTCCCGTGTCCGGAAGGGACTTTCCTTGGCGTGGAAGGCAAGCTTGGTGATACGGATATGTAGATCTCCTACCATTGTAACCGACTCTGTGTAACCCTAGCCCTCTCCGGTGTCTATATAAACTGGAGAGTTTTAGTCCGTAGGACGAACAACAATCATACCATAGGCTAGCTTCTAGGGTTTAGCCTCTCTGATCTCGTGGTAGATCTACTCTTGTACTACCCATATCATCAATATTAATCAAGCAGGACGTAGGGTTTTACCTCCATCAAGAGGGCCCGAACCTAGGTAAAACTTCGTGTCCCCTGCCTCCTGTTACCATCCGACCTAGACACATAGTTCGGGACCCCCTACCCGAGATCCGCCGGTTTTGACACCGACATGGACCTTGTTGGTTGTCTCGTCTTGCATGGCATGAGACATGCGCTCCTTGATTTACTACCATTCATATCGGTTATCCTTTAAGTCTTTATTTTCTTTTTATGCGTTTACTGCTTATCTTACTCATGTCTAGTAGGAGTGGTGGGTCTATAAAATCTAGGGAGAGTCTTGCTCCTAATGTGTACCTTTGCATTCCAAAAGCAAAATCTAATTAGTGCACACATCTAGGGGGAGTCCCGTCTATTATTTCTAGACCTCTTAAGCAAATTGTATTGTTGTCATAATCCACCAAAAAGGGGGAGATTGTTGGGTCATTTCCCATCTTTGTGTTTTGGATGATGATGACAACTCTCTGTTGGTCTAATCATGTGATATGTGCTTCAGGTTCTCGGTGTTTAGGTATGCACCGATTAGTCATTCTCTCTGGAAGGAAAAGATTGAAGATGTTGTTTTTCTACGTGTTTATCTTGTTGGTCGTAGGAAACCCGTACTATTAAGAGGGAATCCTCATCGGAAGGCTTTGGGGGAATCATTGCATGTACACATTGCTCTCCCCCACTCTTTCCTTCTGTTACTCGTTTGAGAGAGAGTTCCCTTCTTTCCATACTGTTGTTATGGCCCTTCCTTTCAGCGGTTGTACCGCTGGCCCAGTTGTACCAGCCCAACCACCACCCAAGGGTGATACCCTGGGGTTGGACCTCCTAGGATCTTGCCAAGCGGTTGTACCGCTGCCCCCGGGCGGTTGTACCGCCACCATGCTTGAAGATCTGGGTGTTGCATCCTTGGCGGTTGTACCGGCCAGGTACCGCTCTACAACAATCGCTTCTGTTTTGGACCGGTACTTGGGCGGTGATGGCCCAGTTTTTCTGGTAGTGCTTTGCACACCGGTACTACCGGTGCTCTAAGGGGTTCTACCGCTTAGAACTTAGCCACGCCCGGTGCCAAGGCCAGGCGGTAGTTCCGGCGCACTACCGCTCGACCACCGCTCATGGGGTGACTCCCTTCTATTTCAAAGCGGTTATTGAGCGGTAGCAGAGCGGTTGTTCCGGTTGAACTTGTTTACCGGTACTATCGCTCGGGTGTCCGGTTGTACCGCCTGTCGGGTTTTCTAGAGTGTAACCGTGAATCCCGGTTGTACCGGGGTAAGGAGCGGTTGTACTGCTGCAGTGCAATAACTACAACAACAGTTGAATTTTAGGGTTTCCTATATAAAGGAGGTTCTTCCACCTACCTCTTTTACCTCTTGCCTCTCTCCCCGCCATTAATACCCTTCAAGCTTTCTTGCCCAATCTCTCTCTGTAGCCACTCAAACTTGTTGATTTGCTAGGGATTGAAGGAGAAGACCTAGATCTACACTTCCACCAAAGGATATTTGATTCATCCATACTTTCTTATGTGGATTTTGTTACTCTTGGGTGTTTGAGCACCCTAGACGGTTGAGGTCACCTCGGAGCCACATTCCATTGTGGTGAAGCTCTGTGGTTTCGTTGGGAGCCTCCAATTCAGTTGTGGAGAGAGCCCTAACCTTGTTCGCCTTCAAGCTTATATTTACCCCCCCTCTTGCCTTTACTTGTGCAAGCTTGTATTTAGTTGTATCCCTTGCTTCCCTAACAATGGCATCCATCATCGTCTGGCCAAACACAAGTGACTAGATCACGGGGATGTCGAAACATGTCAATGAGAAAGAAGAACAAAATTGGTAACGAGGAGACCGGTATAGTGAGCATGAGAATGACTCATGAGGATACCAATATATTGAAGGAAATATGCCCTAGAGGCAATAATAAAGTTGTTATTTATATTTCCTTCTATCATGATAAATGTTTATTATTCATTCTAGAATTGTATTAACCGGAAACTTAGTACATGTGTGAATACATAGACAAACAGAGAGTCGCTAGTATGCCTCTACTTGACTAGCTCGTTGAATCAATGATGGCTATGTTTCCTAACCATAGACATGAGTTGTCATTTGATTAACGGGATCACATCATTAGAGAATGATGTGATTGACATGACCCATCCATTAGCTTAGCACGATGACCGTTTAGTTTGTTGCTATTGCTTTCTCCATAACTTATACATGTTCCTATGACTATGAGATTATGCAACTCCTGAATACCGGAGGAACACCTTGTGTGCTATCAAATGTCACAACGTAACTGGGTGATTATAAAGATGCTCTACAGGTGTCTCCGAAGGTGTTTGTTGGGTTGGCATAGATCGAGATTAGATTTGTCACTCCGAGTATCGGAGAGGTATCTCTGGGCCCTCTCAGTAATGCACATCACTATAAGACTTGCAGGCAATGTGACTAATGAGTTAGTTTCGGGATGATGCATTACAGAGCAAGTAAAGATACTTGCCGATAATGAGATTGAACTAGGTATGATGATACCGACGATCAAATCTCGGGCAACTAACATACCGATGACAAAGGGAACAAAGTATGTTGTTATGCGGTTTGACCGATAAAGATCTTCGTAGAATATGTAGGAACCAATATGAGCATCCAGGTTCCGCTATTGGTTATTGAACGGAGATGAGTCTCGGTCATGTCTACATAGTTCTCGAACCCGTAGGGTCCGCACGCTTAACATTTGGTGACGATCGGTATTATGAGTTTATGTGATTTGATGTACCTAAGGTTGTTCGGAGTGCCGGATGAGATCACGGACATGACGAGGAGTCTTGAAATGGCCGAGACATAAAGATCGACATATTGGAAGGCTATATTCAGACATCGGAAAGGTTCCGAGTGATTCGGATATTTTTCGGAGTACCGGAGAGTTACGGGAATTCGCTGGAGGCGTCAATGGGCCTTCATGGGCATTAGTGGAAAGAGAGGGCAGCAAGGAAGTGTGGGGTGCGCCCCCCTAGGCCCAAACCGAATTGGTTCAGGGCTTTGGGGGCCGGCCCCCTCTTTCCTTCTCCCCTCCTCCTATTTCCTTCCCCTCCTAGTTGGACTAGGAAAGGGGGAACCTACTCCTAGTAGGAGTAGGATTCCCCCCTTGGGGCACATCCTATGAGGCCGCCGGCCCCCTCCCCTTACTCCTTTATATACGGGGGCACCCTAGAACACACAAGTTGATCGTTGATCTTTAGCCGTGTGCGGTGCCTCCCTCCACCATAATCCACCTTGGTAATATCGTAGCGATGCTTAGGCAAAGCCCTGTTCCGGTAGCAACATCATCATCGTCATCACGCCATCGTGCTGACGAAGCTCTCCCTCGAAGCTGTACTGGATCGTGAGTTCGCGGGACGTCACCGAGCTGAACGTGTGCAGATCGCGCAGGTGCCGTACCTTCGGTGCTAGATCGGTCCATCATGAAGACGTACGCCTACATCAATTGCGTTGTCATAACGCTTCCGCTTACAGTCTATGAGGGTACGTAGACGATACACTCCCCTCTCGTTGCTATGCATCACCATGATCTTGCCTGTGCGTAGGATTTTTTTTGAAATTACTGCGTTCCCCAACAGTGGCATCTGAGCCAGGTTTATGCGTAGATGTTATATGCACGAGTAGACACAAAGGAGCTGTGGGTGTGGGTATATACATATTGCTTGTCGTCACTAGTTGATTCTTGATTCAGCGGCATTGTTTGATGAAGCGGCCCAGACTGACATTACGCGTACGCTTACGCGAGACTGGTTCTACCGACGTGCTTCGCACACAGGTGGCTAGTGGATGTCCGATTCTCCAGCTTTAGTTGAATCGGATTCAATGAACAGGGTTCTTTCTGAAGATCAAAAAGCAATCACTATACCGCGTTGTGGTTTTTGATGCGTAGGTAAGAACGGTTCTTGTTCAGCCCGTAGTAGCCACGTAAAACTTGCAACAACAAAGTAGAGGACGTCTAACTTGTTTTTGCAGGGCCTGTTGTGATGTGATATGGTCAAGACATGATGACATATAAATTATTTTATGAGATGATCATGTTTTGTTAAAGTTATCGGCAACTGACAGGAGCCTTATGGTTGTCTCTTTATTGCATAAGATGCAAGTGCCATATAATTGCTTTACTTTATCGCTATGCGGTAGCAATAGTTGCAAAAGCAATAGTTGGTGAGACGACCATGTGACGACACATTGATAAAGATCAAGATGATGAAGATCATGGTGTCATGCCAGTGACGATAGAGATCATGACGGTGTTTTGGAGATGGAGATCAAAGGCACAAGATGATGATGGACATATCATGTCACATATTTTGATTGCATGTGATGTTTATCCTTAATGTATCTTATTTTGCTTAGTTCGGCGGTAGCATTATAAGATGATCTCTCACTAAATTTCAAGGTATAAGTGTCCCCCCTGAGTATGCACCGTTGCAACAGTTTGTCGTGCCGAGAAACCACGTGATGATCGGGTGTGATAAGCTCTACGTTCACATACAACGGGTGCAAGCCAGTTTTGCACACGCGGAATACTCGGGTTAAACTTGACGAGCCTAGCATATGCAGATATGGCCTCGGAACACTGGAGACCGAATGGTCGAGCATGAATAATATAGTAGATATGATCAACATAGTGATGTTCACCATTGAAAACTACTCCATCTCACGTGATGATCGGACATGGTTTAGTTGATTTGGCTCACGTGATCATTTAGATGACTAGAGGGATGTCTATCTAAGTGGGAGTTCTTAAGTAATATGATTAATTTAACTTTAATTTATCATGAACTTAGTCCTGATAGTATTTGCATATCTATGTTGTAGATCAATAGCTTGCGATGTAGCTCCCCGTTTATTTTTTGATATGTTCCTAGAGAAAAATAAGTTGAAAGATGATAGTAGCAATAATGCGGACTGGGTCCGTGATCTGAGGATTATCCTCATTGCTGCACAGACGAATTATGTCCTTGATGCACCGCTAGGTGACAGACCTATTGCAGGAGCAAATGCACACGTTATGAACGTTTGACAAAGCTCGGTATGATGACTACTTAATAGTTTACTGCACCATGATTTACGGCTTAGAACCAGGACTTCAAAAACGTTTTGAACGCTATGGAACATATAAGATGTTCTAAGAGTTGAAGTTGGTATTTCATACTCATGCCCGTGTCGAGAGGTATGAGACCTCTGACAGTACTTTGCCCACAAGGTGGAGGAGAATAGCTCAACCAGTGAGCATGTGCTCAGATTGTCTGGGTACTACAATTGCTTGAATCAAGTGGGAGTTAATCTTCCAGATAAGATAGTAATTGATAAAGTTCTCTAGTCACTATCACCAAGTTACTAGAACTTAGTGATGAACTATAATATGCAAGGGATGACGAAAGTAATTCCCAAGCTCTTCGCGATGCTGAAATCGGTGAATGTAGAAATCAAGAAATAGCATCAAGTGTTGATGGTTAACAAGACCACTAGTTTCGAGAAAAGGGCAAACGGAAAGAAAGAGGAACTTCAAAGAAGAAAGGCAAGCAAGTTGCCACTCCCATGAAGAAGCTCAAAGCTAGACCCAAGCCTGGAACTAAGTGCTTCTACTGTAAAGGAAATGGTCATTGGAAGTTGAACTGCCCTAGATACTTGGCAGATAAGAAGGATGGCAAAGTGAACAAAAGTATATATTTGATATACATGTTATTGATGTGTACTTTACTAGTGTTTTTAACAACACCTCAGTATTTGATATTGGTTCAGTTACTAAGAGTAGTAACTCGAAACGGGAGTTGCAAAATAAGCAGAGACTAGTTAAGGGTGAGGTGATGATGTGAGTTGGAAGTGATTCCAAAGTTGATAAGATCACCATCGCACACTTCCTTTACTTTCGGGATTACTGTTGAACCTAAAATAAATGTTATTTGGTGTTTGCGTAAAGCATAATATGATTGGATCATGTTTATTGCAATACGGTTATTCATTTAAGTCAAGGATAATTGTTATTTTGTTTATATGAATAAAACCTTATGAGGTCATACACCCAAGGTGAATGGTTTATTGAATCTCGATCGTAGTAATACACATATTCATAATATTGAAGCCAAAAGATGCAAAGTTAATAATGATAGTGCAACTTATATGTGGCACTGCCGTTTAGGTCATATTGGTGTAAAGCGCATGAAGAAACTCCATGCTGATGGGCTTTTGGAATCACTTTATTATGAACCATTTGATGCTTGCGAACCATGCACTACAAAAAAAGACACATCTGTGACATTTTGGGCCGAATGAATTTTTTTTCTGTCATACATATGACACTTCTATGACGATAATTGTGACAAAACCCGGTATCATCATAGATGTGGTGGGCTCCTACTTCTATGACAAAAATTATGATAGAAAATGGGCTTTTCATCCTGGGCGGGCCGGAGACGCAGCTGCATGACATTCTTTGGGCCATCCATGACAGAAAAAACCGTGGTAGAAGCCAGGGGGAGGAAAATTTCGGGGAGTTCCCAGTTACGGTGGGAGGTCGGGGCCGAGCGGTGCGCGTTTCTCTCGTACACGTACGCGCATGTGTGCGAGGCGTTGGCTCTAATTGAACCCGAGCGAGGCGTTGGGCTCTAACTGAACCCGAGCGATTGCACTGCAGGCTATGCGTTACTGAACCCGAGCGATCGATCGATGGTTGTTAATCGAACCCGATCGAGCGATTCCTTCGCTACTGCTACTAACTGAAGCTGATCGATTAGATGAACAGTGAGCGTTGCGGGGGGGGGGGGGGTTGGATGAACAGTGAGCAGTGGCGTTGCCTCTGGATGAACAGGACCCCGTGGTGTGGTGGAGGGCTGGGTGAACAGTAGACGGTGGAGGGGTGCCCGTGGAGGGGTGGTTGAACAGGACCCCGTGGTGTGGAGGGCTGGATGAACAGAGACGGTGGAGGAGTGCCCGTGGAGGGGTGGTTGAACAGTAGTCGGTGGAGTAGCGTGCAGTGGAGGCTGGATGAACAGGAGCCCGTGGAGGCTGGAGGAGGTCGATGGTGGAGATGAACAGTATCCCGTGGAGTTCCGTTTTGTGGTACGCTACACCCCTCCCGATGAAGAGGACCCCCGTTTTGACCGTAGGAGGTCCGTTTCGTCCATTTTGCGGTATGGCACACCCCTCCCGATCAACAGGACCCCCGTTTTGACCGTAGGAGGTCCGTTTCGTCCGTTTTGTGGTACGCCACACCCCTCCCGATCAACAGGACCCCCGTTTTGACCATAGGAGGTCTGTTTCCTCCGTTTTGCGGTATGCCAGACCCCTCCCGATCAACAGGACCCCTTTCAGGCCTCGTTTCCATCACATGTTCCGTCCAAGCCCTCCCGATGAAGACGACCACGCATTCCATTCCGACCCAGCCGGTTGGCTCCCACGCGTTCCGTTGCCTCCCGATGAACACGACGCATTCCGTTGCCTCCCCATGAACACGACGCATTCTGTTGCCTCCCCATGAACACGACGACGATGTTGTTTCTCCGTTCCGACCTAGCCATGTACACGAGCCCTTGCCATACGTATGCGCGAGTAGGCGTTCGAGACCCCGCCCTTATGTACACATACGTGGCCGTATTTTCTTTCTTGCAACCTGGCCGTTGTACGTACGTGTACATGCTACGTGCGCGCCTCTACTACGACACGTACGCGCCTCTACTATGACACGTGCGCGCCTCTACATCCACCAGTATATATGTGCGTACACGTTCGCGACCAGAATGACAACGCTACGTACGCTTCGACCAGGTGGGTCCCGACTGTCAGGCACTTCCTTGCCTGCGAAGATGTAGCTGGTGGGTCCCAGCAGTCAGGGGGGTGAATCTTTTTTTTGCCCAGACGCACTTCCTTGCGTGCGAAGATGTAGCTGGTGGATCCCAGTAGTTAGGGGCAAACGTTTTTTTCGCGAAATACGGTGGCCCGGCCGGTGGGTCCCCGCTGTCAGGTGGAGGAATAATTATTGTGCATGTAATAAGGAGGCACTTCCTTGCTGCGGCCGTGGACCCAGTTGCCAGCCTTTCCATGTACAGTCCATGTCCAATGGAAGCCGTTCCTTGACCATGTTGACCACGCCACGCCGAGAGCACCAGGGCGGTGGACGATGGCGAGGCCTAGGAAGGGGAGGACGCAGAGCCAGGGAAGACGCGGCAGTGGATGCCCACGCGTAGAGGAGTACGAGGGTTCACTGGTTCGCGACGGTGTGACGCTGCCGTCGCCGCAGAATAACAGGGGGTGTGGGTGAGTAGAGGGATGGCCTGGCCAGCGGTGGGAGTAGTAGGGGCGGTGAGGCCTCCGCTGCATCGCAGCCGGCCACGGGAGGCAGGAGCACGAGGCACGACCGGCGCTGGTTTGGGCGGCTGGAGCAAGAAGACTAGAGGTTGAAGAAGCACTACGGCCGTTGGATGGACATCGTACGGTCACTGGAGCTAGAATCGTGCATATTGACTAAGTTGACAAAGCCCTCCATCCCCGTCAACTTAGTAGGCCCACAAGTCAGCCTGCCACTATAATGGGTCCCAGCTAACAGGGGGAGTATTCATTTTTTTGTGCATAATAAGGAGGCACTTCCTTGCGTGCGAAGATATAGCTGGTGGGACCGAGCTGTCAGCGGCGGTAAAGTTTTTTCGCAAAATACAAAGGCCCTTTCGGTGGGTCCTTGATGTCAGGTGGAGGAATCATTATTTTGCACGTAATAAGGAGGCATTTCCTTGCGTGCGGCCGTGGACCCAGCTGTCGGCCTCTCCATGTATAGTCCACTTCAGATGCATGTCGGTTGTTGACCATCTTGACCAGGTCGCGCCGAGAGCACCAGGGCGGTGGATGACGACGAGGCCAAGGAAGGGAACGACACGAAGGCAGGGAAGACTCGGCAGTTGTTTCCCACGCGGAGGGGAGTACAACTGTAGGAGGGTTTACTGGTTTGTCTGTCGTCGCCGGAGAATAACAGCAGGTGTGGGTGAGTAGAGGGATGGCTAGGCCAGGGAGTACGGTGGGGCGGTGAGGCCTGCGCGGCAGCAGAGCTGGCCGCGGGGAGGAGGGAGCAGGCAGTCCCGCCGGCGCTTGTTTGAGCGGCTGGAGCGGGAAGAGCAGAGATTGAAGAAGCACGACGGCCGTTGGATGGCCATCCAACAGTCACTGCTTGTGCGTCAACTTTTATTTAGGAAAGCCTCAAATCTGTGAAAAATAGCATACAACCCATCTGCCATTATTTCTAATAATTTAGAGCCCATTTGCTAATTATTAAGGTTTTTTTTGGAGCCCATATTCTTTTTGTTAGCATTACAACCCATATTGTGGCCACGGTTAAAAAAATATACGAAATTTTGCATATTTCGGTGCGGTCCGAACTGTTTTTAATCCCGAAATTTCGACTCACATTCAAACTGATTTTAAAAATAAATGTATATCAATATAAAATCCAACAAATTCTCCACGCATAAAAATTAATGTAATTTAAAATCTCGAAATGAAAAAAAAGATACTTGAAACTAATTGCCGGTTTGATGTGTTTTAAAAATGTACAGCCCATTTCTCATTACTGATAGGCCATTTTCTTGGCCAGCCAAATGAAGCTCTCCTCGTCTTGAAACTTTTGCAGCCCAACAAGCCTGACAAAGCGACTTACTTGGCAAATCACAAAAAAACTGGGTTGTGGCCATGGACCCAGCTATCAGTCGATTTATTTTTTTCGTCCATTTGGTGGGCTGGGTGAAACAATGATGTAGCATCTATGCAGCCCGTTTAAATCCCATTTGTATTTTTCTCGAAATCCGCGGACTTGCTGGGCTGGGTGAAAATATCATGTTGGGCTAGACAGAGAAATGTTATAAAAACATAAACACATGATTGCACGTTAGTAAAATCTTTGCAAGCTTATGTACGCAATCACTAGGAGTTAACTTGCCAAGTTATATATAAACAATTATTATTATTATTTTGTAAGAACTTTCAACTTACGAAATAAAATATCATTTTAATTTGATGAGTTAATAGTACGTGGGGTATTATTATTTTTTAGGCTAGACGTGGGACAGTTGAGTTGGTTCTAGGGGAAAGTACTGGGAGAAAACTCAGTTTACATCAAAAAAGAAAGTGGGAGAAAATTCAGAGACCTGATGGGTCCACCTGAGGAGGGGAATATGTTGGGAGGAAGGAGATTCAAAGCACGACAGCCGAGTGAACTAGTTTTTTTACGAACAAGTGAACTAGTTTACATACATAAGCAAATAGCCACTAAAAAAGCAATCAGGTTAATGGGTTCTTAAAAGAAATATTTCAGACAAAACAGATAATTACGACACATAGGCTAATGCATGAAACACTCAGATGATAAAGGTGCTTATAAACAGATAAAGTACAACATCTAGACCTTCCTGGCACGCTTGATCATGACGCTGCGGCTGTCCGTGTACTCGTCGGTTATGGGAAGCAGACACGCCCTCATGTCCAAGATCTGCATGTACATGTCGTAGCATGCATATGCGTCCTTGGCCGCGTAGGTTATGTAGGATAGATTCAGAGGTACCTCCCACGTGTTTAGGTCGTCTTCTTTCATGTTGGCGTATCAGGGGCCGATGATGGTCTCAGCGAAGTCAACCACGGAGTCCTTCTCCTGCCCATTGCTAATTATCTTGTATTGCTTCTGGATGTCGACAAGCTTGTTGCACCAGATGGCCGAATCGTCACGTTCTTCCTTCTCTCCACCGTAGCGAAGGTGCAGTCGGCGTTGCTGATGAAACGGGCGAATGCTCCAGAACCTGGTGCGGCCATAGGACTGAGGCGAGGCAGAGCTTCACCGAGTCCGTATCGTTGGTGTACATCACATTCAACTGGGTGCAGCCATAGGACTGAACGGCAAACTCAAAGGGGAACTCCTTGCTGAAGTCCATATCCAACAGGCTCACCCCTCGGATCGCCATTGGAGTCTCTTCGAGTGAACGAGTGTGCAGGCGGCGGCGACAGTTCGTTTTTCAGCTCTTGGGGAATTGGATTCAACAGTAAGCTGAGTGTGTACATGCGACAACAGTTACTACCCCTCCCTCGTCCGCTGCACGCCCGACAGAAGATGCACCCTCGGCCACACGTCGGTTCACGAGTGGGTCTGTATTGGTACTATAATAACAGGAGTTGGTGGTCATTTTACTTCAATTTAATTAGCTTTAATATAAATTTGTACTTAAAACAAGCAATGCATTCGCTCATTCTATCAGTGCCACAGGATCAACATGCACAACAATTAGAATTATTATTCTCAAGACGCACACGATCAGCACATTTGTCGCACTTCCACAAAGATAATACTACCAAGTTTGAACTGTTTGTTATGGTTGTTGTCCTCTGCATCATCATGCCGTGTTTCCCAGTTTGCAAGATTCAGAACCAACAAATAAGATCCAAATAATAAGTACAACAAAGATGCCTACACATCTCATTGATTCCCAGCTTCCAAGATTCAGAACCAACAAATAAGATCCAAATAATAAGTACAACAAAGATGCCTACACATCTCATTGATTCCCAGCTTGCAAGATTCAGAACCAACAAATAAGATTCAAATAATAAGTACAACAAAGATGCCTACACATCTCACTGATTCCCAGCTTGCAAGATTCAGAACCAACCCATTAGAGCCTTTTGATAAAGTGAATATCGGGATTAAATCCATCTTGGCTAGCCATGTCATACAATCGAAGAACTTGGAGAATGCTCTTAACCGTCACAACATCTGTAGTTGAGTATTCCTGTTTGCACAACATGTTTGCACAGCACAAACAAGGAGACAGGAGAGCATGATTTCGCTTTAATAGCGGCCTCCTTGAACTCAACCTCCAGCTCTACTTGGATGAGGTCTGCCTGGAGTTCCATGATTCAATTCATGCGCCTTTTTCTGCAGTTCACCTGAAATGAAGCAAAGATTGCATCATTCAGCTAGCAAGAAGTACTTGCTCTTGTGAGCTGGTAGGTTCTTCTTTAGTAGTTGCACTAAAATTGAGGAACATTAAGGTTGGCTATCCAGCTCATGTAAGGTGCAACTATATTTTTCTTATCCTTTTGTGCAGTTCCACTAAAATAAAGTGCCATTGTGGTCACAGTGATGGCTCCATCTTGCAAAGGCTAATAAAATGTTGCATGAGATTACCAGCAGAACTTGACGGAGATTTTGGAAACTCCAATCACCATTTTGTCCAGTTCCACCAAAAATGAGAGATGTTGCCCATGTGACATTTTAGTTGAACTAGACAAGACACTCATTCCAAAAAAAGTGTTTTGTGCAGTTCACGAAAAGGTCACAATAGCAACAAGGTGAAATGGATATCCCTATCTGCACAAAAAGATAGAAAGTAAACAGTTGCTGGTCAATAAGAATATACGAAACATATAAAAAATGAAAAGAAGCATCTTAATTATGTTCATGGCAATCACGCAAGGACAGTAGAAATCTTAAAACGTCAGCAATGCTTCATGTTACCAGAAGCATTACGATCAACAATGAGATTCCTCAATATGGGATTACTTTAATGGTGGCATTGCTTGTTTACCAGACACAGTAAATCAACAACAGCTAAAGAGTTGGTTTAAGGGCATGGGACCGTGGGGACACCAGGACACTCAGCAGCGTAAAGGAGCAACTTAGGGCATGTACAATGGTGGCATATGGATACATATGCCCCATGACAAAAAGTAATTTGAGGCACTTACATTTATTTTTTCCCCAATGCAAGCTACCGTTAGTGGGCCTCATTAAGAAATAGAAAATAAAGACTCTAGTACACATGCATCTCTACTTTCACTCCAACCTTTTCAGCTTTTGTCACCGGACCACACTTTTTATCTTCAAGCACCCGCCTCCTGAAGAGGATCCCGCTTCCCTATCCGAACCTACTTTATGTCATATCCGATCCTACATGGCATGCGAGGCATCACCTTGAGGCTATGCATTGTACATGCCCTTACTTATCATACTGGGGAAAACAGCAGGAGTGCCATTGTACTATGTGAGGGCAGCAAATCTAATCCTGAAGACCTTTTACTATGTGAGGGCAGCAAATCTAATCCTAGAGACCTTTTACTATGTGAGGGCAGCAAATCTAATCCTGGAGACCTTTTACTATGTGAGGGCAGAAAATCTAATCCTGAGACCTTTTACTATGTGAGGGCAGCAAATCTAATCATGGAGACCTTTTACTATGTGATGGTAGCAAATCTAATCCTGGACATACTCTGTTGACTTGTCCACCAGCCGCCACTTTCTATCCTTTTTTCAACCAATAATAGATCTGTTCCTTATCCAGTTTGTACTGCGTTTTCCCATTATTTCCCTTTTCAACCAAGAGACCGGTTGGGTATCCGGTCTCTACTACTTCCACCATATTATTTCCTCTTTGAATCAAGTCCTAGATTCATGCTACAACTTTCCCCCCTTTCTTCATTGTTTGAACAAAGCCCTAGATTCGAATGCATGAAATAGCTTTACCTCTAATAATACTAAATTTAGGTGGCTTTGGAAGAGTTCATGGGAGTAGAAAAAGATGCACATGTAGACACGTGGGGAGCTGGGGCAGTAGAGCAAGGCCGCTTTCGAAGAACTTATACCTGAGGGTCGCCAGGATGTCGGCGGCGGCAGGTCGGATCTACGGACAATACGGCAGGGAGAAAGAAGGGTCGGAGGACCTCCCGAGCCAGCCATGTGTCGGAGAGAATGGCACGGGCAGAGGATCGGGTCCCTCCGGCAGCTGTGGGTTTCCTCCCTCGGTGATGATGACCGCGTGAACGATGCACCTGTTAGTCCTCTACACACACCGGTCGAAGGGATCCGTCCGGATCTGTGACCAGCGGTGAGCAGAGAGAAAATGCCGCTACCGCTGTCTTGTTTATACCTGGAGAAGATGAGAGAATGAAGAGAGCAATCCTAGTAAAGCAAGCGCTCAGGCCGCTGCGTCCATATATAGTGGAGTGATTATCTTTTTTCTCTCCACAACAAGCATTTCAATTTGTGTACGTGGCATTAAAGAAAAGAAACTCTCTATTTAAGGTGACTACTGTACGACTCCTACTTATGACTAGTAGTACTACAGTATTGTTCACTTGTGCTCCCCGCCCCTCCATTCATTGAACAATCCCACAGGTGAATAAACATACAATAAGTACTATATTTATATAGAACGAACAAGCTCGAACTATTTTCGCGTATTTAAAAGTTGAGGGCGAGGCTTTTCCCGGGCAGTACGCGCGGCAGTTTTTGGGTAGGGCCAGAAGACTATTTTATTAAAAAAAACTTCGAGACGGCCACATAGCATGGAGCCGACCCCAGCGATTTTAAGCTTACATGCACGGTACACGCTATCCTAGACTACTATACACATGAAACTGCCACACGAGCGTCCAGGCTGAGCTTGGCTCTTCGCCTCTTCGGGAAGTCGAACAATGATGGAATACTACTGCATTGGAGGAGTACTACAGTACGCTTCTGGCCATCTGACACCGATTGAAATGCTGCATGTCCACCGCGTGCGGGAGGGAGAGCGTGTAGCGAAAGCTTCTCCTAGTCTTGCCAGCCACCACGCTCATGGGCGAGGGAGGGACGCTCCTGCCTTTGCGTGTATGACAGGTGGGCCCTACAGGTGTGTGGCCAACCTGTCATACAACCAAAGGCAGGTGCAGTTAAGTCCGCAAGGGAGAGGATAATCAAACTTCTCATTGATGTACGAGTTGACGCGACACATCAAAGCACTGCACTCGATATATTTCAATAATTTGCGTGTGTGACTCCCAGATGCAGAGGCCGGGGGTCATCATCCTCCTTTTTGAGAAAAAACAGACACGTGTGTGAGAGGAGGAGTGCGTGCGTGCACCTCTTCTCTTCCTGTATAACGTACTACTAAACTCAGAGTACAAGTTTTTGTGGGTGGCACGATGGTGCGTGCGAGAAGTCCCGAGAGATAGGTTTAATGCATTAATTGCAATGCATGCATGCATAAAGTACATGCATTGGTCAATTTTCTCTTAATACTTGCATGCAATGATTTAATGCACCTTGGAATCTGAACATGTGTTGGGGAACAACCAAATTGAGCCTTATAAAATGGAAAAACTAAAATTTTGAGATATGCCCTATAAAACCGGAAAGGAGGGAGTAGAAAAAGAAGTACTCCATCCGGGAATAGTGCCGCACTTCGAAACTAGAACCGTCAATAAATTTTGAGCTTGTGTCTCGTCACATTCCAAATTACTCCACGCTATATTGAATTGCAAACTTGTTCACACCGATCACAACCTAAACGGTTTCCCACTTAGTAGCGTATTAGTACTCGGTTATAAATACTAGTATGCCAAGATGACTGCACATTCCTCCTCAACTCCTCATCCACAAAAACAAACAAGTCATTCAGCATCCTTCCCTTGTGTCTGCCATGGCCAGCGTGAGTTCTGGGTCGAGATATTGCCACCAGGGAGAGGTGAGCATGGAAGCGGAAGCACGAGAGATGTCCCGCCTCGCTGCGAGAGCAGCCGACATGTCCCACCGCGCGGAAGTAGCAGCATAGAGGTCCCGCCGCGTCGTCGATGCAGCAGACTGGTCCGGCCGCACCGTGGAAGTAGCAGAGATGTCCCGCCGCGCCACGAATGTAGCAGAGATGTCCCGCCGCGCCGCGACGGCCTGGGAAAATTTCTCGCGGGCAGGCGATGACTGTTACAGGCGCATGCATGCGATCGTCCATAGCCAGATGGATCAGATCTCCGGCTCGGCGAGGTTGCAGGACGACATGATAGCCTCGTTTGAACAGGCTACCGGCGTCATCCGGCAACTAAGGGAGGGCAATGAGAGGCTCCAGGCCAAGCGCAACCTGCTGAGGGAGAAGATCGTCTGAAGTGCAGACCTGCAGGAGGAGACCAGTGCCTTGTTGAAGAAACTTATGGATGAGAATGACATGCTCCGCAACGAGCGCCAAAGGCTGGTGGAGGAATCCGTGGATGTTCTCAAGCAGCGTCTTGAGGACACGAAAGAGCTCATCGCCGCTCACCGCAGAGACTAGTTTCCTGGTTTCTTTTGATGTAATAATCGGTTTAGGATGTGGATTGTGTCGTCGGTTGTGAAATGTTGGGTTCTAGCGTGGATGTTTGGCCTTTGTTGGCCTCTTGGGATGTTGCGATTTCAATCTGGTAGCTTTTAGTCCTTCGTGTTAGGCTGGAGTTGTGCTGAACTTCTTCTGAATTGTGGTGGTTTTCAGTAATGAAAATCGGAAGGGGCAAGCCCTTCTTTGATCAAAAAATTTTAATCGTCCTTATATATTCATCAGTCTTGCTATAAGTCACAGTAGATGCTATATAGGTCCGTCGGATCTTAAATCAAGATCCGTGCTTTCAGATTTTCTTTTCTCTCTCTTAAGTCTCAGTCGAGTGAGACATAGCCACGCCATTAAACAGAGGCTCGGGCGCCATTAATGGAGACCTTGGGAGAGAGGTGGACGGCAGATGGAGGTCAAAGTGCTCTCCTCCCGATAAGCACACGCAGGGGTCTGATTGCACGCCTCTCGTACTCAAATAGCTACCCTGCATGGCGCCTCCTAGCTAATAAAAAATGGGGACGCGTGGCAGCACGTAAATGGTACTAGTAAGTAGAACGCCCACGGTTTCAATAATACTTGTGTTTCCGATTGTAACGTGACAACACTTGTTCCAAAATGACTTTGTTGATTGTTAATGTGTGCGCCTTCGCAAATCGGACTGCAAATTTACCACAGCATGTTGGTGCCATGTCATGGCACCAAGCCAATTTTCATTATTTTCATGCGTGTTTTGGATTTACAGGAATTAAAAAACTAAGTTTCTCAATGTTTCCAACCTAGCCACGACGCCCAGAATTTTGAATTTCATTCCCATTTCTTGCATGGAACCTAGAAATTTACCCGAGGACACACATGTGATTTTTCAACCAACTTTGGTGCACTGGAACATGTGCTTGTATTTCAAATTTGAATTATGCACACAAAGGTGGCACGTTCCCTCCCAGAACCACGAGCCTTCTTGAGAGAAGCTCCGATTTGCAAGAAGCTTATACCAAAATTTGTTCCTATTCGGCCAATTTTTTTACCACGACATGGTACTACCATGACATGACACCATGCCAAGTTTCATCATTTTAAAACCAAGTTTCTCAATGTTCTCGACCGAGCCATGATGCCCAGATGTTTGAATTTTATTCTCATTTTTTGCATGGGACCTACTCCCTCCTTCCATCTATATAGGGCCTAATGTGTTTTTCAAGACAACCTTTGACTATTAACAAGATTAATAGCACATGAGATGTATACTATGAAAATTATATTATTGGAAGCTCCTTTGACATACAAAATTGAAGGTATGCTTTGTGTAAGTTGCAAGTCATATATTATTGCTCTAACGTTTGGTCAAAGTTAGCCTCGAAAAATGCATTAGGACCTATATAGATGGAAGGAGGGAGTAGAAATTCACCCGAGGACACAAATGCGATTTTTCAACCAACTTTGGTGCACGGGAGCATGTGCTTGTAGTTCAAATTTGAATTATACACATTAAATGACCAAAAACTCAATTAATGTGTAAATAAGGCCAAACGAAGCCGGAATAATTCCAAAATTTAACAGGGCACTCATGTAGTTCTATGTTGCCTTTGTAAATAAACTCAATGGGGACAATGTATATCGTTTCGCACTCAAAGGTGGCATGTTCCCTCTCAGAACCACGATCCTTCTTGAGAGAAGCTTCGGTTTGCAAAAGCTTATACCAAAATATGTTCCTATTCGGCCAATTTGTTTACCACAACATGGTAGTACCATGACATGACATCCATGCCAAGTTTCATGATTTTCAGATGTGTTTTGGATTTACAAGAATCTTAAAACCAAGTTTCTCAATGTTCTTGGCCAAGCCACGATGCCCAAATGTTTTAATTTTATTCTCATTTCTTGCATCGGACCTAGAAATTCACCCGAGGACACAAATGTGTTTTTTCAACCAACTTTGGTGCACGAGAGCATGTGCTTGTAGTTCAAATTCGACTTATGCACATTAAATGACCAGAAACTCAATTAATGTATAAAAAACGACAAACGAACCCGGAATAATTCCAAAATTTAACAGGGCACTAATGTAGTTCTATGTTGCCTTTGTTAAGAAAGCCAACGGGGGCAGCGTATATCATTTCACACTCAAAGGTGGCACGTTCCCTCTTAGAGCATCTCCAACAGGCGCGGCAAAAGGCGCGCCCGCACGGTAAATCTTGGTTTTAGCGCGCGCCGGCTGGTTCCGCGCGCTCCAACGGTGGCGGGAACTAACCGCGCGCGAGAAGAGTTTGCGCACCCGTAGGAGAAAGCGGCACGCGGCGTGGTAGATTTGGCGCGCCGCTAGGCGCGTGCCTATAAAATCCCGCGATCGCCACACGCACAGAACACAGCCACGCGCCCTCCCCTCGCAACCTCGCCGCTTTGCAACCTCGGCGCTTCGCCACCTCGCCGCTTTCCCGCTTTCCGCGCCACCGCCGCGCCACCATGCTGTCGCGCCGCCGGGGTTCTTCGGGCTACCGCGGCATCCGCGAGTGCCCCAACGGTTGGTACATCGCCGAGATCCGGTCCGGCGACGTCCGGCTCGGCCTCGGGTCGTTCCGGAGCGCGCACGAGGCGGCCCGCGCGTATGACGCGGCGGCGTGGCTGTGACGTGCGGATAATTAAGCTACAGTAGTTCCACGATTAATGGTGCCATGTCATTGGCATTACTGTTGCTAATCTTACCTTGATTCAAACACGAGTCAAATTCAAATTTGAATAACAAGCCAAAATATTATTTCTTGAAACAGTAAATTAAAAATGTAATTTTGGTTGAGAATATTCACTAGGTAATTTTCATCATCAACCAACATTTTTGTAAATGTTAAATTGGCTTTAAAATTTTTAAAACTGGACCAACAACTTTTATTCCAACCTTTTAAATTTATAAAAATATATTTAAACTAGTCAAAATATTTTGGAACCTTCAGTGCTAGCTCATCACCTTCCCTAGAATTTATGTGACAAATTTCGTATGTAACAAAATCGTTTGCTACAAAATTAAAAGGGCAAAATAGAGCAAAATTTGAAACAAAAAAGGAAATGAAAAGAACCTAGCGTTATTGTGCCACTGGGCCTAAATGCCACCGTGCACTGGAGCCCAGCCCACCACGGCCTTTTCCCCCCACCTCTCTATAGAGAGGAAAGCAGGGGCCATGGCACCGAGCACGCACGCGCGCCGTCCACGTCCCCGATCTGCTCGTGTCGGCCAACCCCGGTCATGGCGATGGATAAGATCAAGCCCCGCTGCCTCTCTCTCCCGATGAAACCCTAATCCCCTCCTCTCCCTCTCACTCGCTCGCTCTCTCACCCGAGCCGCACCGTACGCTGCCATCGTCGTTGCCGTGTCGATCCCGTGGCCATCGAGCTTCCTGCGCCACCGGAGGATGTCCAGGAGAGCCGCAGTTGACTACTTCATCGTCTGCAAGGATCGGATTGAGCGATACACAACTACCTCGACGCAATCGAGTTCGTCTTCCACCTCGGACCTGAAGATCACCACTGTTGCTTTGTCGCGTCCGGCGCCTCCCCGAGCTCGACGAGCCTTCCTTGTCCTCCGATGTGAGCTCCCATCTAATTTCCCTCTCCACATTTGCTCATTTTGGTGGGCTAACGCCGCCCCCATGAGCTTCGGCTCCGCCGTCCGTCGTGGCCCGCGCTCGCGCCCACGCCCGCGCCTACGCACCTCCACCCCGTGACTCCGAGCCTCTCCTACCGTGTCCCAAGCCTCGCCCTGGTCACCCGCGCAGCCCACGCCCCCGCTACCCGCTACGCCCCCTACTTCTGCCGCTACGCCCGTGCTGCTTCTCTGCTGCCACCGTGCGCTGCTGCCGGAGCTGCCCGCATGCACGCGCGCCTACACCTCGCATCTGCCTGTGCCGCACGCCCTGGCCCGGCCCCGCGCTGGCCGCGCCCGGTCTGCTTCCTGCGCTTTTGCTGCATTCGGGCCCCGCCCTGGCCGCGCGTCCATCTGCCGCGTGCGGAGGCCTCACCTTCGGCTGCCCAGTCCCCCTGCTCTGCCTCCGGCCCCACCCCGCACCGCTGCTCGCTGCCCCCCCGCCCAACTCTCAACTGCGCCGCCCGCATACCTCCACTCCCGTGCGTCGCCGACCGTGCTCGTCCGCTGCCGCTTGCGCCTGCGCCCGTCGTGCCTCGCCTGTCCGCCTGCTCTGCCCGTGAGCCATGTCCGGCTGCCTATACGCCCCGTGTACGCCCACACGCCGCTGCACCTTGCATTCCCCTCGGGCCGTGCTTGCCGTGCACCTTGTTAGCTGCTCGCTGCAGCCGACCGCGCCCTGCCCCACACCCCCGCGTGCTGCCGCTGCCGCTGCTCTGCCTCACACTCGCCGACCAATGCCGCCTCGCGTCCCTGCGCCGCCTCTCGCCGCGGCGGCGGCTGCTCTGGCCGCCTGGGCATCGCCGTGGCCCCCGGCACCCTGCAACGCTCCACAGGGTTCGGCCACCCCAGGCGCCCGCTGCCCGTTTCCCCCCAACGCCCTGGCTAAAAATGTTCAGTAATAATAATAATTAAGTTAATTAAATAATTAATTAGATTAATCTACTCTAATTAGGCTAATTACCTAGTTTACCTAATTAAAACTGTTAGATAGTCAAATGTGTCAATGACAGGGGGCCCCACCCCCTGTTGACCAGTCAAATGTTGACTTGACTGGTCAACAGGGACCCCTGGACCCACATGTCGTTCTCTGGTACACCTCTGTGTACACAGATCTGGGTACCCGTAGCGTTTTAATCTTTGTTTTTGAATTAAGATTAATTTTAGAATATTATTTAAATCTTTTAAAGTTAATGTAAAATAAACCGTAGCTCGGATGGAAAAACTTTGTACATGAAAGTTGCTCAGAACGATGAGACGAATCCGGATACGCAGCCCGTTCGTCCACCACACATCCCTAGCATAGCAAACACGCAACTTTCCCCTCCGATTCATTTGTCCGAAAACGCGAAACACCGGGGATATTTTTCCGGATGTTTCCCCCCTTCACCGGTATCACCTCATATTGCGTTAGGTCACCCCTAGCACCGTGCATTGCCATGTTATGCTTTGTGTTGCTTTGTTTGCTCTGTTATTTATTGTGTTCCCCCTCCGTTACTTCTTTCCGGTAGACCCCAAGACCGCTGCCGGTACCCCCGATCGACTACGATGTTGACGACCCCTCCTTGCCAGAGCAACCAGGCAAGCCCCCCCCCTTTGATCACCAGATATCACCTATTCTTCTCTCTACTGCTTGCATTAGAGTAGTGTAGCATGTTTCTGCTTTCCATTATCCTATCCTGATGCATAGCATGTCCTTGCTACTACTGTTGTTACCTTTACCTGCAATCCTAAATGCTTAGTATAGGATGCTAGTGTTCCATCAGTGGCCCTACACTCTTGTCCGTCTGCCATGCTATACTACTGGGCCGTGATCACTTCGGGAGGTGATCACGAGCATATGATATATACTTTATATTGTTACATTACTTATGATATTGTACGGAGAAGGGGGCTGAAGGGGCAGGTGGCTCCATCCCGGTAGAGGTGGGCCTGGGTCCCCGACGGCCCCCGACTGTTACTTTGTGGCGGAGCGACAGGGCAGGTTGAGATCACCTAGGAGAGAGGTGGGCCTGGCCCTGGTTGGCGACTGAGCGGCGCGCGCCGGGTTGGACCACATAACGCAACTTCCTTTGTAATGGAGGTTGCTAGGTCTGCTCACCGGCCGCCCTTGCAACGTGCAGGTGTGCAATGGGTGATGGGCCCAGACCCCTGTGCCATAGGATTTAGACCGTTTTGCTGACCTCTCTGTTGTGCCTAGGTAGGGCTGCGACGTGTTGATCTTCCGAGGCCGACCATGACCCAGGAAAGTGTGTCCGGCCAAATGGGATCGAGCGTGTTGGGTTATGTGGTGCACCCCTACAGGGAAGTTAATCTATTCGAATAGACGTGATCTTCGGTAACAGGACGACTTGGAGTTGTACCTTGACCTTATGACAACTAGAACTGGATACTTAATAAAACACACCCTTCCAAGTGCAAGATACAACCGGTGATCGCTCTCTCATAGGGCGACGAGGGGAGGATCGCCGGGTAGGATTATGCTACACGATGCTACTTGGTGAACTTACCATCTACTCTCTTCTCCTGCTGCAAGATGGAGGTGGCCAGAAGCGTAGTCTTCGATAGGACTAGCTACCCCCCTCTTATTCCGGCATGCTGCAGTTCAGTCCACACATGTTACCCCTTTTTCATTTGATACCAATGCATACATATGTAGTGTAGCTCCTTGCTTGCGAGTACTTTGGATGAGTACTCACGGTTGCTTTGCTCCCCCTTTTCCCCCTTCGTATACCCAATTGCCGCGAACAGACGGTGGAGCCCAGGAGCCAGACGCCACTGTCGACAACGACTACTACTACTCGGGAGGTGCCTACTACTACGTGCAGCCCGCTGACGACGACCAGGAGTAGTTTAGGAGGATCCCAGGCAGGAGGCATGCGCCTCTTTTGATCTGTATCCCAGTTTGTGCTAGCATTCTTAAGGCAAACTTGTTTAACTTATGTCTGTACTCAGATATTGTTGCTTCCGCTGACTCGTCTATGATCTAGCTCTTTTATTCGAGCCCTCGAGGCCCCTGGCTTGTAATATGATGCTTGTATGACTTATTTTATTTGTAGAGTTGTGTTGTGATATCTTCCCATGAGTCCCTGATCTTGATCGTACACGTTTGCGTGTATGATTAGTGTATGGTCAAATCGGGGGCGTCACAAGTTGGTATCAGAGCCGACTGCCTGTAGGAATCCCCCTTCCACACTCCTTGGCCGAAGTTGAGTCTAGACATTGCAAAACTTTTTACTAACATGGTTGTGTGTCTTACGGGCCCACGTCGCCATTGGGTGGTAGTAGGATCTTTTACTCCTCGATCTTTACTCTGGGACTCTGAACTCTCTTCTATTCGGGTTAAAGGATTTTGCTAAAATCTAACTTTAGGTTCTTGAAGTTACTTCCTTCTGGAGGGCCCCTTATTACAGATGATCGCCTACTGCACCAGAGGATTCAGAAGATACTCTCCAAAGTTATCCCGAGAACTTGTGCTCATTGCATTTGCAATTCCCTTCCACCGTCAACCCCTATAGATAACTACATGCACTTTCCATTCTTACCTTAGTCCCCAGTTGCTCTTGTTATTACGAGATACCTCAAAATACTCGTTGTTGTTCCGAAAAACCTTGTGTCTACTGCCTGACAGTTCCTTGTCACTTGAATACACCTACAAATTAATCCTCACACACACCAAGGATTTGTTTCTCCCCAGTTGTTCGTGTGTTTCACCAAAGTCTTTGAAATACTAATTGATCTTTAAAAAATCCTCAACCGCCAGTTGTTCTTGAAATTCTTGCTTGCTTGCATTATGGTTAATCCCATAAGTATACAAATACTAGTGGCATCTTTGGTCATTATCATTTTTGAGTCCATTGATTCAATAAGTTGCAAATGTTCACAATCATCAGTCGAATCCTAGGATTATCCTTCCGGGTCAGACGTCATTTTAAACATGAGCTGGATCTCGACCAACCAAATTGCCATCGATTGTACCCCTAAGGCTATTCAACTTATCCATCCCTAATCAGAGCATTGCTTCTGATCCCTTGTCTTGGAATTCATAATTCCTTTGCATTTGAGCTTTGAGTTAGTCAATTGTTTCTATAATCTGATCTCCTTGCATTCCTTCTTCCTCTGGTTGAGTACCAATACTCACATCAGATCCCTTATGGACCACCAGATCCTTTGTTGGATTTTTTCCGACACCGTCCTTCATATTCATTAAACTTGCGAGCCTTTCATCGGATACATAATGCCTTTGGTAAATTGTATCCCCTGCTTTTGTCAACCATGCTCTGCTCCCGAGCTTGAATTATTCGCTCCTGAAGTTGGGGGTATGTGTTCATAAGATGCCCCGATGGATTAAACCTATGCCTTCCTTACTCTGTGTAAACCCGAAAGATTCCACGGGTCATAATCATCTAGTATTGCACCAGGTAAAACTTTCAACAACTAATGTCATTTTTGAAAAGCGATAGGTGAATGAAAGGTTATACGTTGAACAAGTGGGAGTCGACCTTGAACCCTGTGTTCATGCCCATGGGCCCGATGTATACCTTATCATGGAAGCTTCTCTTAAAATAATTATCCCCTTGTTATAAGTTCATCTTGTATCTGTGGACGTGGTTCCGACCATGTTCTCCTTTAAATACCATTTCTCGGACAAGTTGAAGTAATTGTCTTCTACAAATCATTGCACCCGACCAACCTTTAATTTGATCTACCGTCGTGTATTACACTCTGGTATCTCAAGAATATCATAGAACTACATAACTTCTTATGGGTTCTTCATCAACTATTATTTCTCACTGATTCCAATTTTCCTGGGTTCTGGGTTGTCGTCAACCGAGGACACCAATAAGTGAATCGATTCCGCACTCTGATTCAATAACTCTTAAGTAATTGTTGTTGCTTACGAGTTAATAATCATTTAAGTCATTCCTAGCCTGATCAGCTATATCATCATTGTGCTAAATTTTAACTGTGCTACATGGTCCTTCTTCACGGAGCACAATTCTCGACGATGAGCTAAGCTTACGTCGATTTTTCTCACCATATCATTTCGGATTGAACCGCAAGCTTGATTTCGAGTTTGTGTCGTAACCATGGTTCCAATAACCTTCCGCTTATCATTCGTTTGACTAGATGTCATCACCGATTGATTACATCTTCATGAAATCTCTCGACAAATGTGTCATGATCATCATCAGCATTCCGAGCTCTTCCAAGATATCAATTGAGTTCATGATGAGAAATACCATCCTTGCCCTCGATGATTTGTGTTACCATCGACCACTTTATTGCCTTCCCTCCAACACAAACTTGTTCGTGTTTTGTGTTAAACCTTGAGTTCCTTGCTATCCAACATTTGTTCTTCTTTACCTGGGAGTATTACCATCTTTAATGTCAAGAAAGTCGTGAGAATTTCACCACCTCTTAAGGATTCTTGATACAGGTAATACTTCTCACCATCACCTTTCTTTCTTGGTCCCCGTGTTGGTTCTAACTGGGATACCAACAGGTGAACGGTGTTGCTTGGATTCTACCCTTATAGCAACCCTATTGCTTTGAAGTTAATGGTCGAATGTTCATTTTTAGACTATTGATCACTGAATCACCATTCTAACATTTGATCATGCTATCTAAGGCCATACTTTGGGCACCCCTTTTCAACTAATGTTTAATTGTGTATGTTTTTCCTTGAGCATACATCATTATATCATTTGATCCGACAAATGTTATCTCCTTGTTCACATAACTATGGAAATCCATCTTTTTGGATACCTCGTTGAATTATTGCTGAGTCCATCAGCCACCTCCTCATCCTCTCCTTGGCTTAATGCTGAATCCCTTCGTGTATCCAGAGTCTGACCTTTGATTGAAGACCATGTCAATGCTATCTCGAAGCATGTCTATGGTACTCTGATTTTCAACAAGAACATTTGAAGCCCAATGTTAAATGTTTCCTGCTCAATTATCCAAACACCGTTGTATGGGTAATGTCATGAAATTTCTCTCCCCTTACCTAAAGAGTTTTCTACATTATATCCTGTCATGGATATCATGCTCTGCTTGTCCTTCCGAAGGATATACCCTTGAAATATGTGTTTAAACACATTTTCCTTTCCATTGTTCTGTTTAATCTGATAATCATATTTTCCTTTCCATTTGATGGGTTAACGTTTCTTGTGATCTATATAATCTAAGCAGTAATAATTCACTGCTTATGGAAACACCTCGGTGTACAACTCTGTCAGTGAGACCCTGTTACTATTGCTGATGACATTCCGGTAACCACCGATGGATGAGAACTTTTCCTATTGGTCCACCTTGTTTCAACAAGCAGGAAAATCGTTCTCTTCATCCCTCGCCCTTGGTACCGATGTTGTTGCCGACATAACTGACAGGTTATTATCTGATGTGCCTTGCTATCATAACCGTGCAAGATGTCACCGCTCTTGCTACTTTTAATACACATGGTGGGCCCATAACCCACAACTCCACAGGATCGAAACCCGACTCTCCTGTACATCCCTTGTTCCCAAAGATACTCCTCTCGCGCGTCCTCGTAGGTAATACACGAGCCACCTTCCAAGAAATTGTCAATTCTGGTATCAGACTCAAAACTAATTCTTGTTGCTCTAAACCCCTTTTACGCGATGTTTCAGGCAAAGACGATTGTCTATCCGCTTGAAACTTTTTATGGTACCTTCTTTATTTGCTCTCGAGGTATTTCATTTGTTTGACTCGAGAGATACTCCTGTGTTCATTCTTCGGATACCCCCCCCCCCCAGTTGATTTTCCTTTATAACATTCTATCGTTGTAGAGCTACCTCCTTATCCTTTTCGTAAGTACGATGGAGTTCCCGAAGAAAGGATGACGGCGTCATCATGATGACCTCAAGTTGAAGTATGAAGACATCAGTGTTATGGATCTACCTCTTCAAGAAGAGCAACTAAGACCAATAAGACTTGTTAGAATTTCGTATCCAAATCCCTTCCCCCTTACTCTCCCTCTTAAATCTCGGGACGAGATTTCTTCTAGTGGAGGAGATTTGTGACGCCCGGATAATTAAGCTATAGTAATTCCACGATTAATGGTGCCATGTCATTGGCATTACTGTTGCTAATCTCACTTTGGTTCAAACACGAGTCAAATTCAAATTCGAATAACAAGCCAAAATATTATTTCTTCAAACAGTAAATTAAAAAATGTAATTTGGGTTGAGAATATTCACTAGGTAATTTTCATCATCAAACAACATTTTTGTAAATGTTAAATTGGCTTTAAAATATTTAAAACTGGACCAACAACTTTTATTCCAACCTTTTCAATTTATAAAAATATATTTAAACTAGTCAAAATATTTTGGAACCTTCAGTGCTAGCTCATCACCTTCCCTAGAATTTATGTGACAAATTCGTATGTAACAAAATCGTTTGCTACAAAATTAAAAGGGCAAAATAGTAGCAAAATTTGAAACAGAAAAGGAAATGAAAAGAAACTAGCATTACCGCGCCACTGGGCCTAAATGCCACCATGCACTCGAGCCCAGCCCACCACGGCCTCCCCCCCACCTCTCTATAGAGAGGAAAGCAGGGGCCATGGCACCGAGCACGCACGCGCGCCGTCCACGTCCCCGATCTCCTCGTGTCGGCCATCCCCGGTCGCGGCGATGGATAAGATCAAGCCCCGCTACCTCTCTCTCCCGACGAAACCCTAATACCCTCCTCTCCCTCTCACTCGCTCGCTCTCTCTCCCGAGCTGCACCGTACGCTGCCATCGTCGTGGGCGTGTCGATCCCATGGCCATCGAGCTTCCTGCGCCACCGGAGGATGTCCAGGAGAGCCGCAGTTGACTACTTCATCGTCTGCAAGGATCGGATTGAGCGATAAACCACTACCTCGACGCAATCGAGCTCGTCTTCCACCTTGGACCTGAAGATCACCGTCGTTGCTTCGTCGCGTCCGGCGCCTCCCCGAGCTCGCCGAGCCTTCCTTATCCTCCGATGTGAGCTCCCCTCTAATTTCCCTCTCCACATTTGCTCTTTTTGGTGGGCTGATGCCGCCCCCATGAGCTTCGGCTCCGCCGTCTGTCGTGGCCCGCGCTCGCACCTACGCACCTCCACCATGTGACTCCGGGCCTCTCCTACCGCGTCCCAAGCCTCGCCCTGGTCACCCGTGCAGCCCGCGCCCCCGCTACCCGCTACGCCCCCTGCTTCTGCCGCTACGCCCGTGCTGCTTCTCTGCTGCCACCGTGCGCTGCCGCCGAAGCCGCCCGCATGCGCGCCTACACCTCGCATCCGCCTGCGCCGCGCGCCCTGGCCTGGCCCCGCGCTGGCCGCGCCTGGTCTGCTACCTGCGCTTCCGCCGCGTTCGGGCCCCGCCCTGGCCGCGCGTCCGTCTGCCGCGTGCGGAGGCCTCACCTTCGGCTGCCCAGTCCCCCTGCTCCGCCGCCGGCCCCATCCCGCACCACTGCTCGCTGCCCCCCCGACTCTCAACTGCGCCGCCCACGTACCCTTACTCCTGTGCGTCGCCGACCGTGCTCGTCCGCCGCCGCTTGCGCCTGCGGCCGTCGTGCCTCGCCTGTCCGCCTGCTCTGCCCGCGAGCCATGTCCGGCTGCCCGCGCGCCCCGTGTACGCCCACACGCCACTGCACCTTGCCTTCCCCTCGGGCCATGCTTGCCGTGCACCTTGTTTGATGCTCGCTGCAGCCGGCCGCGCCCTGCCCCGCACCCCCCCGTGCTGCCGCTGCCGCTGCTCTGCCTCACACTCGCCGACCACCGCCGCCCCGCGTCCCTGCGCCGCCTCTCGCCGCGGTGGCCGCCGCTCCGGCCGCCTGGGCATCGCCGTGGCCCCCGGCGCCCCACAGCACTCCACAGGGTTCGGCCATGCCTAGGCGCCCGCTGCCTGTTTCCCCCAACGCCTGGCAAAAAAATGTCCAGTAATAATAATAATTAAGTTAATTAAATAATTAATTAGATTAATCTACTCTAATTAGGCTAATTACCTAGTTTACCTAATTAAAACTGTTAGATAGTCAAATGTGCCAATGACAGGGGGCCCCACCCCCTGTTGACCAGTCAAATGTTGACTGGTCAACAGGGACCCCCTGGACCCACATGTCATTCTTTGGTACACCTCTGTGTACACAGATCTGGGTACCCGTAGCGTTTTAATCTTTTTTTCCGAATTAAAATTAATTTCAGAATATTATTTAAATCTTTTAAAGTTAATGTAAAATAAAACGTAGCTCGGATGGAAAAACTTTGTACATGAAAGTTGCTCAGAACGACGAGACGAATCCGGATACGCAGCCCGTTTGTCCACCACACATCCCTAGCATATCAAACACGCAACTTTCCCCCTCCGATTCATTTGTCCAAAAACGTGAAACACCTCATATTGCGTTAGGTCACCCCTAGCACCGCGCATTGCCATGTTATCCTTTGTGTTGCTTTGTTTGCTCTATTATTTATTGTGTTCCCCCTCCGTTACTTCTTTCCGGTAGACCCCGAGACCGCTGTTGGTACCCCCGATCGACTACGGTGTTGACGACCCCTCCTTGCCAGAGCAACCAGGCAAGCCCCCTCTTTGATAACCAGATATCGCCTATTATTCTCTCTACTGCTTGCATTAGAGTAGTGTAGCATGTTACTGCTTTCCGTTATCCTATCCTGATGCATAGCCTGTCCTTGTTACTACTGTTGTTACCTTTACCTGCAATCCTAAATGCTTAGTATAGGATGCTAGTTTTCCATCGGTGGCCCTACACTCTTGTCCGTCTGCCATGCTATACTACTGGGCCGTGATCACTTCGGGAGGTGATCACGGGCATATGATATATACTTTATAATGTTACATTACTTATGATACTGTTTGGAGAAGGGGGCTGAAGGGGTAGGTGACTCCATCCCAGTAGAGGTGGGCATGGGTTCCCGACGACTACCGACTGTTACTTTGTGGCGGAGCGATAGGGCAGGTTGAGACCACCTAGGAGAGAGGTGGGCCTGGCCCTGGTCGGCGTTCGCGGTTATTTCAAGATAACACGTTTAATGAGATCTTGGTATTTGATCTGAGTCTGGCCACTGGCCTATATGCACTAACCATCTACGCGGGGACAGTTATGGGCACTCGACATCGTGGTATCAGCCGAAGCCTTCGTGACGTCAGCGACTGAGCGGCGCGCGTCGAGTTGGACCGCGTAACGCAACTTCCTTTGTAATGGAGGTTGCTAGGTCTGCTCACCGGCCACCCTCGCAACGTGCAGGTGTGTGATGGGCGATGGGCCCAGACCCCTGCGCCATGGGATTTAGACCGGCGTGCTGAGCTCTCTGTTGTGCCTAGGTAGGGCTGCGACGTGTTGATCTTCCGAGGCCGGCCATGACCCAGGAAAGTGTGTCCGGCCAAATGGGATCGAGCATGTTGGGTTATGTGGTGCACCCCTGCAAGGAAGTTAATCTATTCGAATAGCTGTGATCTTCGGTAACAGGACGACTTGTTGTTGTACCTTGACCTTATGACAACTACAACCGGATACTTAATAAAACACACCCTTCTAAGTGCCACATACAACCGGTGATCGCTCTCTCACAGGGCGACGAGGAGAGGATCGCCGGGTAGGATTATGCTACACGATGCTAATTGGTGAACTTACCATCTACTCTCTTCTCCTGCTGCAAGATGGAGGTGGCCAGAAGTGTTGTCTTTGATAGGACTAGCTATCCCCCTCTTATTCCAGCATTCTACAGTTCAGTCCACATATGTTACCCCTTTTTCATTTGATACCAATGCATACATATGTAGTGTAGCTCCTTGCTTGCGAGTACTTTGGATGAGTACTCACGGTTGCTTTGCTCCCCCCTTTCCCCCTTCCTATACCCGATTGCCGCGACCAGATGGTGGAGCCCAGGAGCCAGACGCCACTGTCGACGACGACTACTACTACTCGAGAGGTGCCTACTACTATGTGCAGCCCGCTGACGATGACCAGGAGTAGTTTAGGAGGATCCCAGGCAGGAGGCCTGCGCCTCTTTCGATCTGTATCCCAGTTTCTACTAGCCTTCTTAAGGCAAACTTGTTTAACTTATGTCTGTACTCAGATATTGTTGCTTCCGCTGATTCGTCTATGATCGAGCTCTTGTATTCGAGCCCTCGAGGCCCCTGGCTTGTAATATGATGCTTGTATGACTTATTTTATTTGTAGAGTTGTGTTGTGATATCTTCCCGTGAGTCTCTGATCTGGATCGTACACGTTTGCGTGTATTATTAGTGTACGGTCAAATCGGGGGCGTCACAGTGGTGCTTGGACAGGCCCTGGTCGCAGATGAACTTCCGGGACATCTTCACGCACGAGCAGGCACAGCGCGTCGCCCCTCCGCCGCGTCTCATCACCGACATGGACCGTGCCGACCACGCTCGGCGATAGCGCCGCCTCCTCATCGCCGAGGAGGACGAGCGAGCCATGGCGGAGTGGCGCCGTCGCCACCCGGAGGACGTCGCCGACGAGCGTGCCTACTGGGAGGAGATGACGGCAAGGCGCCGCGCGAAGCGGGCGGACCGGCGTCGGCAGAAGGCATTGGCGAATGCGCAGTCCGATATCGTTGCAGCAGGTGGGAGGTCGATCTTCACGTCAGATGATGAACGTTGGTTGGACATATGGCTCGATACCTCGGACGACACCGACGAGGAAGATGATGGTGGTGATGGTAGCGACTTGGAGTAGTTTCTATCTATGTATGTCGTAGTAGTTTCTATCTAGTTGCATCGTAGTTTTATCTATCTATGCTTTCGAACTATCTATCTAGTTGCACCGATGTAAAATACCTTTGTATCATTTTTTATCTATGCAATCCATCGTTTTATCTATGTAAAATTTTTGTTGTAGAATGAACGCGCGCGCTGCATTTTTTGCGCACTGCTGGAGCAGCGCACGCGCGCTGCATTTTGGCACGGCTGCTGGAGCCAGCGCTGCGCGCCGCACCAAACCAGGCGATGGACGCGCTGCAAAGCAGTTTTTAGCGTGCGTCGCGTTCGGCGCCTGTTGGAGATGCTCTTAGAACCATGAGCTTCCAAATCGGCCCAATTTTTTACCACAACATGTTAGTTCCATGACATGATACCATGCCAAGTGTCATGATTTCCAGGCGAGTTTTGGATTTACATGAATTTAAAATCAAAGTTTCTCGATGTTCTTGGCCGAGTCATGACGCCCAGATGTTTGAATTTCATTCTCATTTCTTCCATGGGACCTAGAAATTCAACCAAGGACACACATGTGATTTTTCAACCCACTTTGGTGCATTGGAGCATGTGCATGCAATTCATATTTAGATTATGCACATTAAAAGTCCAGAAACTCAATTAATGTATAAAAAGGCCAAATGAACCCGAAATAATTACAAAATTTAACAGGGCACTCATATAGTTCTATGTTGTCTCTGTAAATAAAATCAGGGGGGAGGTAGTGTATATCGTTTCGCACACAAAGGTGACACGTTCCCTCTCGGAACCATGAGGCTTGTTGAGAGAATCTCCGGTTTTGCAAGAGGCTTATACCAAAACTTGTCCCAATTCAGCCAAAAATTATACATATGAAAACATGGTTTAGATTATCCCAAACACCTCGCTACCTAGACCAATAATGTACTATGATTTGAATTCAACATAAAATGGATACAAATATTTGAATTGGAGTGCGTATGGTACATGTAGTTCATAGTGAAATAGGATTACTGCTATATGTATGTTTTTTGTTATCAAGATAATATTTAAATTATTGTATAACCTGACAACAATCGTATTCAAATAAGGAAAATTGATTCAAAATTAGTCCATATGGTAGACGACAATATATATGTTCACATGGTGGAGTAAAATGTTCATATATGATGGAAGATCAAAATGTACGACTACATCGATTATAAACCGCAAGGTCACCTAACGATATATTCGAATTCAACATAGCGTGGATTCAAAAATTGAAATTCGAGATCAAAGCATATGTAATCATATAAAAAGGGACATTACTCTTTCTTTGGTGGGAATTGATTTGTTTTTTGTTGTTGTTGAGGGAAGTGCGAATCGATTTGGTACTGTGCAGGGTAATCTTGTTCTCTCGATTTTTTTTACATTTTTCTTGTAGTTTTTTCAATGGCATATATAGCAATATAGTAAAAGTGGACATGAATCTCTTGTGTCTTGTATGAATTGTTTTTTTACACGTTAAGTTTGTTCTGTCGAACAAGGAATCCGCACCTTGTTATCCCGAAATTTTCAAGCTCGAGTATCTTCTAACTCACCTGCTTTGAAACTCCCGCTTCTTCAACCCGCGCCGTGCCTTGTTATCACGAAATTTGGACGCGCGCGAGAACTCCCTCCTCATCCGAAATCGCTCCTGCATCCCAGACACGCGAAATCCCCCTTCTACCCCTCAGCCGGAAATGAAGCTCCACATCGCGGTGTCAAAACTGGTGGGGGTATGCTGGTAACTTACCCTACATTTCGGACAAGCGCGTCCCTAAGCTTGGCTGCCCCCTCCCCCTTCGCCCCCCCATTCATACACCGAGGCCGCCAAAACCCGCGAAACCCCACGCTCCTCCGTCGGCCTCCTGACCGACGCCCAGCCGGAGACTCTTCCCCGACTACGTCGTCCACCGCAACAGCTCGCTGTCCCTCATCCACCGCACCGGATGAGGATCCATTGTTGATCTCGTCGTCCCACCGGATCAGCCGCCCCGTCCTCCACCTCCAAGGAGCTGCCCCGATGTTTGCCTCGTCTATCGCGCCACCTCAATCCCCACAGTGCTGTCTTGACCTGCCCCATCGGAACCGCATCACCCTCACCAATTCCTCTGATGAAGCCGAGGCCAACTCGGCGCCACCAAGGAGGTTCTGCACTCACCGCTACATTTTATCTTTTATTCGATCTCACGGGAATGCCGGTGCTCGATACCGAGCAGACATGGCGTGTCTCCATTGACGGCGTCGTCGCCGGCCACATCATCCACGGCATCTCTCCCCCATGCCGTTGCTTCCTCGGTGGTGACTTCCACAATGGCACTAGCTGTAGCTGCTCCGGCTCTCGCTCGCGCTACGGCTCTGTTCTTGCTGTCGGTCGCACTGTTGCACTGCTCCTGCTTTCGTTCGTGCTGCTGCTCTGCTCTTGCTCTCACTTGCGCTGCTGCTGCTGCACGACCTCCGACAGCTACAGGAGTTGCTGCTTTAGCACTCGCTCGCGGTGCTACTGCATGACTTGCTCTCTGCTAGTGCGTTCCCTGCTCGAGCGTTTGCTGATTTAGATCACTGCTACTCTGCTACTAGTGCTCGAACGCCCCAAACATCTATTGCAATGCTCTGTTACTAGTTCAATCAGTTTCGACAGTAAAATTCAGTTTCGACTGTGAAGTTCATTTTCTTCAGTTAAGTTCAGAGTGAACAGTACTTACAGCATCTGTCGGAGCGGCCGTGGCGCGGCTGATCCGTTTTACATCTAGCACTTTTTGGTGATGTATTTTACATCATCTATTGCAGATGATATTAGGGTCCCACTTCAGATTAACGTTGTCTGTCTTGTCATGCTTCAGCCTCGTCGCCGTACACCTTAGCGGAGCTGCTCCAACGACGGAACCGTCCATCACAACGGAGCAGTACCCTCGGCGCCGTTTCCAGAGGCCTCGGATCTTCTTCCCCGCCTCCGACAGTCACACCAGCATCATCACCATCCTCCACGTCCAACCCAATGATGCTGAGGTCCACAAGGCTATGCCAAAGAGGTTGTACACTCGTCGCATCACTTTGTTTCTCCATTCCTCTGTTCTTCCAATTCATGTGAGCCAAACACCCAGGTTGACTGAAATCCTATGTTTCCAAATGCTCTGTTTTGCACGTGCATTCCTATCCTATTCCTGTGTTTTTCCTGTCCCTGCGTTTATAGAATCCTCCAATTCTAAGGAGCCCTTACAGATTTACTTCATTTTCAGATAGGCGTCAAAGAAAACTCTGTGTGTTATGTCCTGCTCCTGCCGTGCCGTCATCCACCCCACCTGAGGTGCACCATCGACAGAAGCGTTCACTGCAGCAGAGATCCCCCCTGCAGACTTCCTTTCGCCGCCTCAGATCATCTTCCCCGTTGCCGGCAGCCACGCCAACTGCATTACCATCATCGACTGAGCAGATGAACCTGAGGACTACACAGTTCCGGAAGAGAGGTCGCAGTCTTTCGTGTTTGCTTACGTTATACATCGGTTATTATTACCTGCTACTTTATCGTTCAATCTTGAGTTTTGAATTGCCCATGGGTCTCATATCGAGCCAGCAACGAATAGTATCTGTCTACTATCTGGTTCATCTGGGGTCTTCTATGTGGTTCATGTTGGGTGGGCAACAAACAATAGATGATCCATTGTCTATCTTTTTAAACTGAAGCTATAATCTACCTGCTATCATTAGTTTTGGATCCATCCACTCGTTTGCTACCATCAGTCTTGATTTTTGCATGCACCCCTTAGGCCTTACAAAATCTAACTATTTTTTATTATGCATGTCAGATATTGTACACAATCGTACTGAACATGTAGAGAAAAAGAGAAGACCGTTGCGTGCGAATATAATGTCATGCAGACGCCGCTCCATGGTGGGCGAAGTGCCCCCCCTCCTGCATTTCCAGATTGTATTCCAGAGGAAGATAACTGTTCAGATGGAGATTCAGAAGGAGCCGACCACGCCTGTTTACCACCTGAGGTGTTTGCTCTAACCTGGCATGCTGATGTTGGTCATATCATGCATATGGCGCCTTGCATTGCTTACATTATACATCTTATATGTCATCAGCTTAGTTTAGATTTGCTTTGTGTGAATGCCACCTGTTTGGTTTCTATATCATACTCCCACCATTCCTAAATATTTGTCTTTTTAGAGATTTCAACAAGTGACTACATACGGAACAAAATGAGTGAATCTACACTCTAAAATATGTCTATATACATCCGTATGTGGTAGTCCATTTGAAATCTCTAAAAGACAAATATTTAGGAACGGAGGGAGTATATGGGAATTATGCAATGCCATCTTCTTTAGCCAGGCATCATATACGTGAATCATGCAATGCCATCCTGTTTAGCCAGTCATCGTATATGTGAATTGTATCGTGCCATATTTTTTTCCATAATGTATTCCATTTGTCAACAATGTTTATACATTCATCTACTCTTCCTGTGCATCAGCCATTTGAGTCGGTCATGGGAAAATCTGGAGTGAAAACAAGGTCTTCTGAGCAGTCAGTGCTACCTGTCGATGCAGATTTCTTGCTGGTTACAGATAGCTCCTCAGAGGAGGATTCAGAGAGAGATGACCAGTCGTATCCCCCCCCGAGGTGCATGCTCTAACTTGGCTGGGTTATATTGCTCATATCATGCATATGGTGTCTTGCATTGCCATGCCATCTGCTTAGATTAGACATGCTTTGTGTGAATGCCTCCTGTTTGCTTTCTATATCAGATATGTGAATTATGCAATGCCATGTTTTTCAGCCAGTTATCATATATGTGAATTATGCACCGCCATGGAGCCAGGCATCATATATGTGAATTATCTCATGCCATCTTTTTTTCATTACGTATTCCATTTGTCGACAATCTGTGTATATTGAACTACTCTTCATGTGTATCAGCCATTTGAGCCGGTTATGGAAAAATCTGGAGTGAAAACAAGGTCTTCAGAGCAGGCAATGGTACCTGTTGAAGCATATATCTCGATGGTTACAGGGAGCTCCTCAGAGGAGGATTCAGAGACAGATGACCAGTCCTATATCCCACCTGAGGTGTATGCTCTAAGTTGCAATGTTTATATTTCTCATATGATGCATATGGTGTCTTGCATTGCTTAGTTTAGACATCATATGCACAATATTGAATTCTATCTGCTTAGTTTAGAGATCATACATGCGAGTGCCAGCTGCTTAGTATATGAATCAATTATGTCAATTATATCATGCCATCCTGTATACTTAGACAACATGTATGTGAATTATTTCATCCCAACCTATTTTAGAAAGACATCATATAGTTTTGTCATGTCATCCTGTTTAGGTACTCATCATATGTTGAATTATGCCATTATATCCTGTTAAGTTATCCATCATATATCTGAAACTGTGTCATGCTATCCTGTTTAGTTAGGCATCATATATGTGAAATTGTGTCATGCTGTCCTGTTTGGTTAGACAACATATATGTGAATTACCACATCTGTCTATCATACAATGTCTGTACGTTCAATTTCTTTTCTTGTTTATCAGCCATTTGAATTGGAGGGGGTGATGGCAGTATCTAAGGGAGCAAAAACCCGTTCTTCACAAAAGACAGTGCTACCCGTCGATGCAGATAGAACCATGGTTGTACTGGCCCACAAACTAGCCCCACCACACATAATCGAGACTCTTCCAGATTGCACACTTACACCGTTGGGCAGAGAACCAGCTACAACCCATCTAACCGCAACCCCAGCGGATAGTAACCCACTTATAGTTGACAAAGCACCATGTCCACCACAGAGTACCCCCACACGAGCAGTTTGTAAAGCTACTGCAGTGCCCAAAGCACGAAGACCACCACAGCTAACCCAAACTCCACGTTTAAAGCAGAAGAGCAACTGTTCTCAGGTCAGATTCCGTAGCTATGGTCCATACTCCTTTGCTGTTGCATCACTGTATTTACTCATACCAACTACTTTCGAATTTGAAGGATCCAATTGAAACTCCAATGGCGCAACAGGTATGTTTTAAACCTATTTCTTTAACTGGATTGTTGTTCTAACTTCTTGCTCTATGTTGATTTCAGTTTAAGTTGTATAAACAGTTATGTTCTCATGTGATGCACATTACAAGTGCTGCCAATGCTGTGTAGTTTCTCACACTTATATTCTGTCTATGCTGTTGTGTCTTAAAAATATATGAGTTGAACTGTGTCTCTATCTTGATTAGGGAACATAAACTAGAATGATATGGACAATACAGTGACCATAGTACATAGATATATGTTTGTTTCATGCTGTTATCCTGTCCACCTTACTACTGAACCGGTTTACCAAAATGAGTTTCGTATACTACAAGCTAAACCTGTGATGTGTCTGCTTGTTTCTCTTGTAGTATGCAAACAGAATATTGGAGAAGAGCACCCCACTATGCAATGGTAGAGAAAGTAATGCAGATAAGGTTCAAGATAGTGAGACAACCCTGTTGGTCTCCAAGAAAGGTGATAAAAACGATCTTGTAGACAGTGAGAAAACCCCACAGTCCTGCGTTGATGTAGTGTTCGAGTTACTGGCCAGTACCGCTGGCACAAGCTCTTCGAACTCGCTGCCTGAATCACTTCGGCTTCTTCAGTATCAGCTACAAGCTGAAAGGCATCAGTTAGCTGTGCTGCGGCAAGAAGCCGAAGGACTGAGGAAGTCCCTACAGAATTCAGATGCGTACTTTCTTGTGCAACAGCAAGCACTGGAGGATTTAAGCGCCAAACAAGAGAAAGTTAATAAGTTTGCTAAGCATCTTGCCAGCATTATGGGTACCTAGGATATTGTTTCTTGAACTCTTCTGAAGTGGTTTAATTTCTAGACTTGTTTTGCTGTGGCATTTATATGTTGCTTTGTTCCCTATATTTGCACTGGTGGCGAACTTTGATGCCCAGTGGATGTAATATGTGTAATAGCCGTGATAGCCTAGCATAAGTTGCTTGCTTATTTATTTCCTTGTTGTCTTGTTTATTTGTTTGCTTGTAGTCAGTGCAGTTCTTTTTTCACGGTTTGCTAGTGGCTGCAATAACCTATTTTCTAAAACTAGGCCACAATAACCATGGGCTAATATTTACTGTAGTGACACTGGGCCTCCTATGGGCTGTAGAAACAGTGGGCCTTCTACGGGCCGTAGAAACAGTAGGCCTTCTATGGGCCGTAGAAACAATGGGCTTTCTACGGGCCGTAGAAACAATGGGCCTTCTACCGGCCGTATCATGAATGAGCCTTATACGGGCCGTATGATTGATTGGCCAAACATGTGCCAATAACATGCCGCATTATGGCCATAAACGGGCTAGAGTTGGAATCATCCGTTCATGGGCCGACCATAATGGGCCATCGTTAATAGGTCGTATTTGATGACGCTATGAAAACGGCCCAATGTATTAACAGACCACAAACAGGCCGACTGTAACCACGGGCTGAATTTGGCCCACAAGCAAAAAATGACAGTAACAGGCCGTAAGTAAATGAATGCTAGAAATGAGCCCAAGAATAAATGGGCTCTGAGAAGGCCGAAAGATAACATGGGCTGGAAACGGCCCAACGGAATAATGGGTCGTTAATGGGTATAAAGTGATACACTGTTCATTACGGGCCAGTTTCACCATGGGCCGTTAATGGGTGTAAAGTGATACATTGTTCATTACGGGCCAGTTTCACCATGGGCCGTTAATAGGCCAAGAGTTACATAGGGCCTCATATGGGCCGAATGACGTCATGGGCCATACATGGGCCAGAAGTGAAAACGGGCTAGAGTCATATTGGATGGCCCAGATGACGCTACTAGGCCTAATTCGGATAGGGCATAACGGGCTTTGGGTTAGCGGGATGTAAATGGGCTATATGTGAACAGGCCGTTAACAGGCTTTCCATGGGCCGACCTTTTGACCAAGTCAAACGGGCCGGCCTTTTCACAGGAATGGGCCTCTGTTGGGCCATGCCACGTGTCGACGTATCATAGGCGCCTTCTGTCCAATGAGTGGATGACATCTGTCCCAACGATGAGCCGACACGTGTTTCCTCCAGCCAATGATGATTTTACACGTGGAAAATCCCCATTGGACGAGGCTATTAACGGGTTATTGGATCCAAAACCCGACCTGATAGCTTAACGACATTCCGTTATGGTGGATGCCACGTGTCGGTCACCCTTGACGAAAGCACTTTTGTGACGCGTGATTTATCGTCATGGAAGTGCACACTTCCGTGATGATAATTTTGGTAATGTCATGGAACACTTCTACGACAGCACAGGTATGACTATCTTGATTCTGTCATAAAATCGTCATGGATGTACATGCATGACAAAAAACGCGACCTACTGTGACAAACACGTATCATCACGGAAGTGTATTTTTTTTGTAGTGACGCCTCGTGGGCAAGATGACTAAAACTCCGTTCTCCGGAACAATGGAGCAAGTAACTGACTTATTGGAAATAATACATATTGATGTATGCAATCCGATGAGTGTTGAGCAGGTATAGTTATTTTCTGATCTTCACAGATGATTTGAGCAGATATGGGTATATCTACTTGATGAAACATAAGTCTGAAACATTTGAAAAGTTCAAAGAATTTCAGAGTGAAGTGGAAAATCATCATAACAAGAAAATAAAGTTTTTGCGATCTGATCGTGGAGGAGAATATTTGAGTTACGAGTTTGTTCTTCATTTGAAACAATGCGGAATAGTTTTGCAACTCACGCCACCTGGAACACCACAGCGTAATGTTGTGTACGAACGTCATAACCGTACTTTATTAGATATGGTGCAATCTATGATGTCACTTACCAATTTATCACTATCGTTTTGGGGTAATGCATTAGAGACAGCTGCATTCACATTAAATAGGGCACCATCGAAATCCGTTGATACGACACCATATGAATTGTGGTTTAGCAAGAAACCTAAGCCGTCGTTACTTAAAGTTTGGGGCTATGATGCTTATGTGAAAAAAATTCAACCTGATAAGCTCGAACCCAAATCGTAGAAATGCGTCTTCATAGGATACCCAAAGGAAACTGTTGGGTACACCTTCTATCATAGATCCGAAGGCAAGATATTCTTTGCTAAGAATGGATCCTTTCTAGAGAATAAGTTTCTCTCAAAAGAAGTGATTAGGAGGAATGTAAAACTTGATGAGGTAATTGTACCTTCTCCCGAATTGGAAAGTAGTTCATCACAGAAATCAGTTCTAGTGATTCCTACACCAATTAGAGAGGAAGTTAATGATGATGATCATGAAACTTCAGATCAAGTTACTACCGAACCTCGTAGGTCAACCAGAATATGTTCCGCACCAGAGTGGTACGGTAATCCTGTTCTGGAGGTCATGTTACTTGACCATGACGAACCTACGAACTATGAGGAAGCGATGATGAGCCCAGATTCCGCAAAATGGCTTGAAGCCATGAAATCTGAGATGAGATCCATGTATTAGAACAAAGTATGGAATTTGATTGACTTGCCCGTTGATCGGTGAGCCATTAAGAATAAATGGATTTTCAAGAGGAAGACGGACACTGATAGTAGTGTTACTATCTACAAAGCTCGAATTGTCACAAAAGGTTTTCGACAAGTTCAAGATGTTGACTATGATGAGATTATCTCACTCGTAGCGATACTTAAGTATGTCCGAATCATGTTAGCAATATCCACATTTTGTGAAATCTGGCAAATGGATGTCAAAACCGCATTCCTTAATGGATTTCTTAAAGAAGAGTTGTATATGATGCAACAAGAAGGTTTTGTCAATCCTAAAGGTGCTAACAAAGTGTGCAAGCTCCAGCGATCCATCTATGGACTGGTGCAAGCATCTCAGAGTTGGAATATATACTTTTATAAAGTGATCAAAGCATATGGTTTTATACAGACTTGCGGTGAAGCCTGTATTTACAAGAAAGTGAGTGGGAGCACTACAACATTTTTGATAAGTATATGTGAAGGACATATTCTTGATCGAAAATAATGTAGAATTTTCTGGAAAGCATAAAGGAGTATTTGAAAAGAGTTTTTCAAAGAAAGACCTCGATGAAGCTACTTACATATTGAGCATCAAGATCTATAGAGATAGATCAATACGCTTGATATATTTTCAATGAGTACATACCTTGACAAGATTTTGAAGTAGTTCAAAATGGAAAAGTCAAAGAAGGAGCTCTTGCCTGTGTTGCAAGGTGTGAAGTTGAGTAAAGACTCAAAACCCGACCACGGCAGAAAATAGAAAGAGAATGAAAAGTCATTCCCTATGCCTCAGTCATAGGTTCTATAAAGTATGCTATGCTATGTACCAGACCTATTGTGTACCTCACCATAAGTTTGGCAAGAGGGTACAATAGTGATCCAGGATTGGATCACTGGAAAGTGGTCAAAAATATCCTTAGTGGAATAAGGAAACGTTTCTCGGTTATGGAGGTGACAAAGACTTCGTCGTAAAGAGTCACGGCGATGCAAGGTTTGACGCCGATCTGGATGACTCTAAGTCTCGATCTAGATACATATCGAAAGTGGGAGTAATTAGCTAGAGTAGCTCCATGCAAAGCATTGTAGACATATAAAATTTGCAAAATACATACGGCTCTGAATGTGGCAGACCCGTTGACTAAATTTCTCTCACAAGCAAAACATGATCACTCTTTGGGTGTTAATCACATAGCGATGTGAACTAGATTATTGACTCTAGCAAACCTTTTGGGTGTTAGTCACATGGAGATGTGAACTAATCACATAAAGTTGTGAACTATTGGTGTTAAATCACATGACGATGTGAACTAGATTATTGACTCTAGTGAAAGTGGGAGACTGAAGGAAATATGTCCTAGAGGCAATAATGAAGTTGTTATTTATATTTCCTTATATCATGATAAATGTTTATTGTTCATTCTAGAATTGTATTAACCGGAAACATAATACATGTGTGAATACATAGACAAACAGATTGTCACTAGTATGCCTCTACTTGACTAGCTCGTTGATCAAAGATGGTTATGTTTCCCAACCATAGACATGAGTTGTCATTTGATTAACGGGGTCACATCATCAGGAGAATGATGTGATTGACATGCCACATTCCGTTAGCTTAGCATGATGATCGTTTAGTTTGTTGCTATTGCTTTCTCCATAACTTATACATGTTCCTATGACTATGAGATTATGCAACTCCCGAATACCGGAGGAACACCTTGTGTGCTATCAAACGTCACAACGTAACTAGGTGATTATAAATATGCTCTACAAGTGTCTCCGAAGGTGTTTGTTGGGTTGGCATATATCGAGATTAGGATTTGTCACTTCGGGTATCAGAGAGGTATCTCTGGGCCCTCTTGGTAATGCACATCACTATAAGCCTTGCAAGCAATGTGACTAATGAGTTAGTTGCGGGATGATGCATTACGGAGCGGGTAAAGAGACTTGCCGGTAACAATATTGAACTAGGTATGATGATACTGACGATCGAATCTCGGGCAAGTAACATACTGATGACAAAGGGAACAAAGTATGTTGTTATGCAGTTTGACCGATAAAGATCTTCGTAGAATATGTAGGAACCAATATGAGCATCCAGGTTCCGCTATTGGTTATTGACCGGAGATGAGTCTCGATCATGTCTACGTAGTTCTCAAACCCGTAGGGTCCGCACGCTTAACGTTTGGTGACGATCGGTATTATGAGTTTTTGTGATTTGATGTACCGAAGGTTGTTCGGAGTCCCGAATGAGATCATGGACATGACGAGGAGTCTCGAAATGGTCGAGATGTAAAGATCGATATATTGGAAGGCTATATTCGGACATCGGAAAGGTTCCGAGTGATTCGGGTATTTTTCGGAGTACTGGAGAGTTACGGGAATTCGCCGGAGGGGTCAATGGGCCTTCATGGGCCTTAGTGGAAAGAGAGGGCAGCAAGGAAGTGTGGGGTGCGCCCCCTAGGCCCAAACCGAATTGGTTTAGGGCTTTGGGGGCCGGCCCCCTCTTTGCTTCCCCTCCTAGTTGGACTAGGAAAGGGGGAACCTACTCCTAGTAGGAGTAGGATTCCCCCCTTGGGGCGCATCCTATGAGGGCGCCAGCCCCCTCCCCTTGATCCTTTATATACGGGGGCAGGGGTGAGGGAGTCCTGGACTAAGGGGTCCTCAGGCGTTCAGCATGTTGGCCATGGGCTGGACTGATGGACTGTGAAGATACGAAGACTGAAGACTACACCCGTATCCGGATGGTACTCTCCTTGGCGTCAAAGGAAAGCTTGGTGACCGAATATGTAGATTCCCTTCTTTGTAACCGACCTTGTGTAACCCTAGATCCTTCCGGTGTCTATATAAACCGAAGGACTTAGTCCGGATAGGACACTCATTATCATAGCCATACAAGATAAACCTCTAGGGTTTAGCCATTACGATCTCGAGGTAGATCAACTCTTGTAATACTCCTATTCATCAATATCAATCAAGCAGGACGTAGGGTATTACCTCCAAAGAGAGGGCCCGAACCTGGGTAAACATCGTGTCCCTTGTCTCCTGTTACCACCGACCTTAGACGCACAGTTCGGGACCCCCTACCCGAGATCCGCCGGTTTTGACACCGACATTGGTGCTTTCATTAAGAGTTCCACTATGCTGTCGCCAAAAGGTTTGATGGCCCCTTCGATCGTCAATAATGACGCTGTCCAAGGAGAAACTTTCCACCCCATACAGATCTTCGTGCTCGGTGGCTTCGCATAGCGGGTCAACTCATTTGGCCATCTAGAGCAGATCGAAAGCTACGCCCCTGGCCATCAGGTCAGATTTGGGAGCTTGAACTACGTTGCGGACATCCGTGGAGACTTGATCTTCGCCGGATTCGAGACCGCGGTAGCCGCTCCCGGTCACCCCGATGATCATGACCTAAATCTGTCATCAGGCCGCATCCAGGAGATTGCTCCTGTAATCGCTCTGGCCCCAGATCCGGAGCAAGCTGCGCCTTCCAAGGACGGGAGGATCAACTCCACTACGGAGACCATAGATTCCACGGTGTTAGAGCCGCACATAGACTTAACCTCTCACGACGTTTTTGTCAGCAGAACCCTGGACTCGTCTCCGGTCGTAAGTTCCGAACCACGTGAGCCCGCGGACGCCGAGCTTGATCGTTTATTGATCTTCAAATTCAGCGCCGCAGACATCTTCCAGCACTCGCCTTTGGGCGATGTGCTGAACTCATTAAAAAACCTGTCCTTGGCGGAGGACTCACAGCTGGACTATATCCGGCTCGAACTAGGGGCTGACGGTGGAGAATTTTGCTTCCCACCCGCCACCCACTTCATAGCCACGGTCGAGGATTTGACCGACGAGCTTGATTATGACTCTGAAGACATCGACGGTATGGACGACAACGCCGGAGATGAAGAGGCCCAGAACCCGCCGTTCACCGGACACTGGACGGCCACTTCCTCGTATGACGTATACATGGTGGATGCACCAAAGGAGAACAATGGCGAGGACAAGGAAGATCCAGCTGAGGATAAACCTTCTGAAATACAGTCCAAGCGCCGGCGGCAGCGGCGCCGCTCTAACTCACGCCGCAGTAAAGATAGCAACACCGGCACAGGAGAAGATAATACGCCAGAAGGTGTCGAAGACAACAAAGACCCCATTGAAACAGCTAATGAACAAGATGAACGGGAAGATGGGCAGGCTAGCCCTGGCAAGCAGGCCACGCATGAAGATTCGGAGGATGATAATTACCTTCTGCTCTCCGAGGACGAGGTGAGCCTCGACACCGAGGATTCCATTGTGCCTGAGGAACCTCTTGAGCAGGAGCGCTTCAAGCGCCAGCTAATCGCCACTGCAAGGAGCCTGAAAAAGAAGCAGCAGTAGCTTCAAGCTGACCAAGATCTGCTCAATGATAAATGGACCGATCTCCTAGCAGCCGAAGAATACGGCCTCAAGCACCCAGCCAAAAGCTACCCAAAGAACAAATTGCTACCTTAGTTTGACGAGGAGGCGCCGGAATACATCCCTCCATCGTACAATGCGGCAGACCAGCCACCATGTGGCCGAGACAAAGCGGCAACTCACGCTGAACACCAGCCAGCCCCGCCTCAGCGCACAGGTAGAGGTAAGTTAGCCCACGGTTATACATACGACCTCCGGTAAAACCTGAACAATAAAACAGGACATACTAGATCAATCTACGGATCGCGAGGGCGTGCCTCGACACGCGATGATGGCCACCTATTCGGACGTGACAAACTTAATCATGCGCGGGCCGAAAACCGCAGAAGGACTCCATCAGAGCCACGTCGCGATACGACTCGATATAGAGGCGCCGCACACCCTCATTGCTTCACTGATGAGGTCCTGGATCATGAATTCCCAGAAGGGTTCAAACCCGTGAATATAGAATCATACGATGGAACCACGGACCCCGCGGTGTGGATCGAAGACTTTATTCTCCACATTCATATGGCCCGTGGTGATGACCTTCACGCCATCAAATACCTCCCTTTAAAACTCAAGGGGCTAGCTCGGCACTGGCTCAACAGTCTGCATGCAAATTCTATTGGTAGGTGGGAGGACTTGGAAGAGGCCTTCCTAGATAACTTCCAAGGTACATATGTTTGACCCCCGGACGCTGATGACTTAAGCCATATAGTTCAACAGCCCGAAGAGTCCGCCAAGAAATTCTGGACTAGGTTCTTAACTAAAAAGAACCAAATCGTCGATTGTCCGGATGCCGAAGCCTTAGCAGCCATCAAACACAGCATCCGCGACGAATGGCTCGCTCGCCACCTCGGCCATGAAAAGCCAAAATCCATGGCAGCCCTCACGGCACTCATGACCCGCTTCTGTGCGAGCGAGGATAGTTGGTTGGCCTGTAGCAAAAACAATGCAAGCGATGCAGGCACCCCTGAAGCTAAAACTAGCAAAGACAAGTCTCGGCGCAATAGATACAAGCGTCGAAACAACAGTGATAACACCGAGGACACATCAGTCAATGTCGGATTCAGGGGCCCTAAGTCCGGTCAGCAGAAGAAGCCATTCCAAAAGAACAATTCAGGCCCATCCAGCCTGGACCACATACTCGATCGTCCGTGCCAGATTCATGGCATCCCAGACAAGCCACCTAATCCTACAAATAGAGATTGCTAGGTTTTTAAGCAGGCCGGCAAATTAAACGCCGAGAATCGGGAAAAGGGATCGCAAAGCGAGGACGATGACGAAGAGCCCCAGCAACCGAACACAGGGGGACAGAAGAAGTTTCCCCCTCAGGTCAAAACGGTGAACATGATATATGCTACCCACATCCCTAAGAGGGAGCGCAAGCGTGCGCTCACGGACGTCCACGCGATAGAGCCAGTCGCCCCAAAATTTAATCCATGGTCGTCATGCCCGATCACCTTTAACCGCCGGGATCATCCGACCAGTATCCGCCATGGTGGCTCAGCCGCACTGGTCTTAGACCCAAGAATTGATGGGTTCCACCTGACTCGCGTCCTCATGGACGGAGGTAGCAGCCTTAATCTGCTCTATCAGGATACAACGCGAAAAATGGGCATTAACCCATCTCGGATCAAGCCCACCAGGACTACCTTCAAAGGAGTCATACCAGGTGTAGAGGCCTGCTGTACGGGCTCAATCACACTAGAGGTTGTCTTCGGATCTCCGGAAAACTTCCGAAGCGAGGAGCTAATCTTCGATATCGTCCCCTTTCGCAGCGGCTATCACGCACTGCTCAGACAAACCGCGTTTGCTCGATTCAACGCGGTACCACACTATGCTTATCTCAAGCTCAAGATGCCCGATCCACGCGGCGTCATAACAGTCAACGGAAATACGGAACGCTCCCTCCGTACAGAAGAGCACGCAGCTGCCTTAGCAGCAGAAATACATAGCAGCCTTCTCAAGCAGAACCTTAATTTGGTTGTTGAGCCCATGGACACCGTTAAGAGGGTCCAAACTACTCTGCTGCAGGAGAACTCGGCTCGTCAGGAGCTCGACTAGCAATCCGGCCTCCGTCGTAGTTCCGATCTAGTGGTGGCATTTGTGCCGCGCGTACATAACTACGCACTCAAAATCCCAAGGGCATCGACGGAGGCATAGCTAGCTTATGGTCTGGAGTACGGCTCAAACGACATCGGATACATACATACTTTCACTTTTATTTGTTTCCTTTTTCAGGTCTCAATCCCACAGGCACCATCTGATGGTCTGGTCATCAGTCCTCTTGAAGGATAAACACACCAAGATGGCGAGAAACGCAGACGTATGGGGGACTTTTTAGGTAATTCTGCTAACGATAACTTTACCTGTTTTTCAGGACCCACATGCAGCTCTCCCTTGGTTCCGGCATGTTAAATAGCTTGTTGCTTATCGCACTATCTGTATCAACGCGCTTTGACGTGCTACTTAAATTACAATGAGAACAATTTTTAGCTAGAGCTTCAGGACCCCAACTTTTTACCTTTGTACCTTCTCTGTTTTCTTTCTCTTTTTTCAGCTCCCCTATGGATAACCCAGCAGGTCGCACCCGTACACTTTGGTATGTATCATGTTCGCCAGGGGCTGCACAGCACCCCACACTGTGGCAACAAAAGTCCGAACACTTTTTATAAGTATACTTCGGCACCCCGAATTTAGCATTATATGCATTGGCTCTGAATCATGTCTTTGGTCAATAATTGGGTTGCACGGCTCCTATGATTGCTACCTTACGTTCCGCTATATCGGCTAAGGTAGTAAAGGGAGAACTACTGCGATTGTGCCTTGGTTTATCCAAAGGAGCACCTCAGTAGAGAGAGCTGAAAACTGACTGTCATGATGCGGCGAGAGTCGGTCAGCTGTTTGGAGGTCGCAAATCGTTGGAGATTTCTTCCGCATTACGCGAAGGATCGGTACTTCCCAATCAGACGCTTATAGCACTCTAGTTCGGATACTAGGGGCTGCGTCCATGTTTTTATTGTCGCACTCCTATGGCTAAGTGAGGGCGTTACAGCCGCATAGTCTGGTTGCCTGGTTCATTGCGCTAAACAACTCCTTCAAGGACCATCTAATTGGATCAAGATTGTTTAGATTCCATCCCGAACACCCTCGTACTACCTACATGGGGGCAGAAGCCGACGACTGGTTAACCCTTAGATTTCATACAACATGGCCACACAGGAAGTAAAAATTTAAAAACATAACAAGCATTATATTGCATAAACACTTTGTTTTATCATACAAGGCAGAGGGAGCTCGCATACATTCATTCAAAGATAGTGTCCTTCGCACAGTGATCCGCAACAATGCGGGATCCCTCCAGGACACCATCAAAATACAACTATGGTCGGCGGTGCTCCTTGCTCTCAGGTGGCCCTCGGTCATTAGCTTCTTGGCATCCATCTTCGCCCAGTGCGTTTTGACGCTGGCAAAGGCCATCCGTGCACCTTTGATGCAGACCGGCCGCTTTATAACCTCAAGTCGGGGGCAGGCATCAACAAGCCGCTTCACAAGTCCGAAGTAGCTGCTGGGCATCGGCGCGGCAGGCCACAGTCGGACTATAAGCTCCTTCATGGCTAGCTCGGCCGCCTTGTGCAGCTCGACCAGCTGTTTCAGCTGGTCGCTGAAGGATAACGGATGTTCTGGTCCAAGATATTGAGACCAGAACAGCTTCTCCGTAGAACTCCCTTCTTCGGCTCGATAGAACTCGGCAGCATCTGATATGCTACGCGGTAAATCCATAAACGCCCCTGGAGAACTCCAAATTCGGGTAAGTAAAAGGAATGCTTCCTTCACAGACTTGCTTTGCATAATGAAAGCCTTACCCGCCGCGATCTTCCGGGCCGCCTGGATTTCCTGAAGGGCGCTCTGGGCTTCGGCTCGAGCCTCTTGCGCGCTCTGGAGGGCCTTCGCAAGTTCGGATGCTTGCGTCTTCAAATCACGCTCCAAGGACTCACACTTCTTGTCGACGTCTTGGAGCTCTTGCCGAACCTCGCCGACCCGGGCCTCGTGCTTCTCGCGTGCAATACGTTCCTTGGCCGCTTTGTCCTCAGCCTTCTCTAAAGCCTTCTTGAGGGCCGCCACCTCGGTCGTGGCCCTAATAAAGTTCATGGCACTTTATTCAGCACAAACCATTCATCCTTCCTAAACACACACGCAGGTTACTGCATACCTTTGCTATCCTCTAGCCGCTTCTTCACGAGGCCAAGCTCTTTCTCGGCCCGCTCCAGGTCCTGCTTCAGTCCGGAGACCTCCGCAGTGTGAGCGGCAGCAGCCAGCAGCGACGCCTGCTTATTCACATAGACATATTATGTTAGACTCCTGCGAAAATTATTTTGATCCCCTGTTCAGTTTTTCCTTTCCGGACACCGAAAAGGGCATCAGGGGCTACTGTCCACATTGTGATATTTTTTTTCTACAATTGTTACCTCAAAGCCTGTTAGAAGGCTAGTGCAGGCCTCGGCCAGTCCGCTTTTGGCGGATCGAACATTTTCGATCACCGTACCCATAAGGACACAGTGCTCATCCACAACGGCGGCGCCTCGCAGCGCTTCTAGCAGATTGTCCGATGCCTCTAGTTGGACAGAGGTCGTTGGTGGAACAGGCACACCTCCTCCTTTCGGGGAAGGCCGTTCGCTGGACTTCGGAGCCGTGTAGGTCTCCGAAATGGTATCCGGCTGAGGGCCGAAGAGAACTTGGAACCCACTGCCAATCCCCATGGGGGCTTCTTCCCCCTGTGTCCGGCAGCCGAGGAGTCATCCTGCGGCACCACCTTAACGGTTTCTAGAACCTCCCCCTGGTTTGGGATGATCCTTTGGGACACCACCTCGTCATCACCCTTGGGTGAGGCGGAATGAGCGGGCGGCGGAGACATGCTAGCCATCTCCTTTGAGTCTAGCGAATCCTCTGTCGAGGATCGCGGGGAGCTGTCGCGGGTCGGACTGTAATGGCATAGTTTAAACATATTAATATTATAAACTAGAAGGGCTAGGTATTGGGAGGTGCATAGGGTTTTAGCGCTTACGAGGCAGCCCGAGGCTTGGTCCGGGGCATTCGCTCCGGACTGCTTTCAACATCCCATGCGGAGTTATCCGCAAGGGAGCCCTTCCCCCTCTTGGGCGCCTTCGCCTCCAGATTCATGGAGGCCTCTCTTTTCTTCTTTCCCCCCTCCGAGGGGAAGCTGCTTTCTTATTCCTCCTCGCCGTCGTCTTCGGCGACCGAGGAGTCAGTCTCGTCTTCGGACGGCATGTCCGGAGCTCCCTTTCTGCGAAGGCCACTCCTGCTCCCTTTGGTCGTCTTCTTGGCCTTCTTCTCCGGCACATCATAAGGCGCCGGAAATAGCATCTTTGTTAGGAGTGGGGTTTCCTTGTCTTCGGGAAGTGGAGCGGGACAATTAATCCGCTCCGCTATGTCGATCCAGGCCTAAAAATTGATAGGAAGGCTTAGACTCCTTCCCACAATATGCCAGTAAAGGCTATAACTTGAATACATGAAAGAACTTACCGAATTGGCCTGGCACTTTAAGCTGAGCCCGCGATCTTCGGTCGTGGGCGATGGTGTCTCACCGGCCTTGAAGAGCACTTTCTAGATATCTTCAGGCGTTGTGCCGAAGAGCTCTCCTAGCGTTTGGTGCTTGGCCGGATCGAACTCCCACAAATAGCAAGACTGCTGTTGGCACGGAAGGATCCGGCGAATGAGCATAACCTGGATCACGTTCACGAGTTTGATCCTCTTGGTTAGCATGTTCTGAACGCATGTCTGGACCCAGTCAGCTCGCTCGAAGAGCCCTAGGCGAGGCCCTTCTCTTGCCAGGAGGTAAGCCGCAATGGAGTTCCAGATCGAAATTCAGGGGTTGCCGCCCAGTTGGTGTCGCGCGGCTCGGTGATGTAGAACCACCCGACTGCCACCCTTTCACCGTCTCCACGAAGGAGCCCTTGGGCCATGTAACATTGGGCATCCTTCCCACCATGGCGCCTCTGCACTCTACTTGTTGGCCTCTCACCACCTTCGGCTTTACGTTGAAGGTCTTCAGCCATAGGCCGAAGTGAGGAGGGATACGGAGGAAGGCCTCGCAAACGACTATAAATGCTGAGATGTTGAGGATAAAGTTGGGGGCTAGATCATGGAAATCCAGGCCGTAGTAAAACATCAGTCTGCGGAAAAATGGGTGGAGAGGGAATCCCAGCCCATGGACGAAATGTGCGAGAAATACAACCCTCTCATGGGGCTCTGGGGTAGGGACGATCTGTCCTTCGGCCGGGAGACGGTGAACGATCTCCTTGGCCAGGTATCCGGCCTCTCGAAGCTCCTTGATGTCTTTCTTCTTGACAGAAGAAGCCATCCACTTGCCACCAGCTCCAGATCCGGACATGGTTGAGTGCTTTCTCGAGTGGGGAATAGACGAGAACTTGGGCGCTAGAGCTCAAGAGTAGAAAGGCAGGAAGAAGGCGTGGGGGAAGAAGGAAGAATCTTATCTCCTTATAAGGGCAGTGAATATTGAACGCCACCCCACTCACCTCAAGATTCGCCTGTTCCCAAGGGTTGTGTAAATGGCACGATTGGGTTACCCACGCCTTTATTGATGAGAATCCCGTAATAAGGGGACACGATCTCTACTTCGACAAGACATGCCAATGGCAACCGCATCTCGAAACATGGAGCGGTAGGCAAAAAACGGTTCGAAATTATGACCGGATGGACGTGATGTCATGTTGTAAAAGTTGTCAACGGATTGGAATCGTGTATTATTATATTCTCTCTATGGTTGTGTGTGGTGTATGTTACAGGTCCGGACACGATCAATTTGTCCGAAGACTATTCTAGAGTTCAGAAGGAGGAACCCGCCTTGCAATGCCGAAGACAGCACTACGCGCCGGATACCTTGTCATTGAAGCCAGGTTCAGGGGCTACTGAGGGAGTCCTGGACTAAGGGGTCCTCGGGCGTCTGGACTGTTGGCCATGGGCCAGACTGATGGGCTGTGAAGATACGAAGACCGAAGACTGCACCCGTGTCCGGATGGGACTGTCCTTGGCGTGGAAGGCAAGCTTGACGACCGAATATGTCGATTCCCTTCTTTGTAACCGACCTTGTGTAACCCTAGATCCTTCTGGTGTCTATATAAACCGGAGGACTTAGTCCGGATAGGACACTCATTATCATAGCCATACAAGCTAGACCTCTAGGGTTTAGCCATTACGATCTCGAGGTAGATCAACTCTTGTAATACTCCTATTCATCAATATCAATCAAGCAGGACGTAGGGTATTACCTCCATAAAGAGGGACCGAACCTGGGTAAACATCGTGTCCCTTGTCTCCTGTTACCATCGACCTTAGACGCACAGTTCGGGACCCCCTACCCGAGATCCGCCGGTTTTGACACCGACAAGGGGGGCACCCTAGAACACACAAGTTGATCGTTGATCTTTAGCCATGTGCGGTGCCCTCCTCCATCATAATTCACCTCGGTAATATCGTAGCGGTGCTTAGGCGAAGCCCTGTTCTGGTAGCAACATCATCACTTTCATCCCGCCGTCGTGCTGACGAAGCTCTCCCTCGAAGCTCTACTGGATCGTGAGTTCGCGGGATGTCACCGAGCTGGACGTGTGCAGATCGCGGAGGTGTCTTACCTTCGGTGCTAGATCGGTCCATCGTGAAGACGTACGACTACATCAACCGCGTTGTCATAACGCTTCCGCTTACGATCTACGAGGGTACGTAGACGATATTCTCCCCTCTCGTTGCTATGCATCACCATGATTTTGCGTGTGCGTAGGATTTTTTTTGAAATTACTGCGTTCCCCGACATATATCTCACCTCACGTTTTGTTAAGTATCGGAAGCAAAGGGAATAACACATGATAACCAAAGGTTCACTCGAGTGTACTCATAGGGATCAATATGGATGTCCATGATTCCGCTATCAGTCATTGAGCGAAAGGGGTTTTGTTCATGTCTATGTTTACCGAACCTACAGGGTCACAACCTTAAGGTAATCACGATCTGCTAAGTATTATTGGAGTAATATTTATGAGGAAATATTTATGAAATAGTTTCATCAATATTGAAAATAATTTTCGGAGGAACCGGAAGCGTTTCGGGGTCACCAGAAGGATTTCGGAGTTTACTGGGTAATGCCGATGAATAATATATAGATGAAAAATGTTTCTAGAGATGTTAAATTAATAATAAAAGGCTTTAATAATAGTTTGAAGACTTGTACATTTAATTAAATATCAACAGTGCTTAAAAGGCCAAGTGGTGAAAATGATACGTGGCCACATGGACCCAATAGGAGGTGGCACCCCCTTTTCTTCTTATAGAAGGAAGGGGAGACCGAATTGGAGGGGGACTCCCCCTCCTATGGCCGGCGCAAGGGGGAAACCTTCCCCCTTTGTGGCACCCCCTCTCCTCTCCTCCAACCTATATATACTTGTGGATGTGGCTTTTGAGAAACACAAGTTTTGGAGCCTCCAGATCTAGTTGATCCAATTAGAGTTAGACCTCTTCCGCAAAAAAATAGAGCTAGACCTCTTCCACAAAAAAATAGAGCTAGACCTAATGCTCATAATTAAAATCCCAGTGTGTTCTAATCTTCTCTGTCTAATTCTCCGATGGTTATTAGCTCTGGACAGTGAAGCGTTGCCGGCTCATGAAAACTGTATGCTTGCAATATGTTGATTCTAGTACGTACGTTTCCCAACAATGAGTATGCTCAAAAACAAAAAAGAAGGTCGTGTGATATAGAAAAAACAAAGTCACCATGCCAAACTTTTAAAATTGCCATCCCGTACATAAAAAAAGTTTTATTTGGATAAGCCCCAATTAGATTCTATACTGTTGTGGGATTGTTTCCAAAAACATAAAAAAAAATCACACGTAGAAATTTCATGGTAAAAAAAAGAAATAAAAAATTGCCATGCCATAAAATGTAAAAACTCCAATCTACTAATAATAAAAATTTCATCCTCTTAATAATAAAAATGACATCCTCTTAAAATTTAAAATGTCATGTTATTGACTATTAAAAATCCATGTTATGAATAATAAAAGTGCCATCAACTTAAAAATAAGAATTCCATGTCATTGGCTATTAAAATGTCACCCTCTTATGAATAAAAATGTCATGTTATTAATTATTAAAATTCCATGCTCTTAATAATAAAATTGACATCCTCTTATTAATAAAAATATCAAGTTACTAATTTTTAAAATGACATGCTCTTAATAATAAAACTGCCATCCACTTATTAAGAAAAATAACATGCTACTAATTATTGATTGACATACTCTTCATAATAAAAATGTCATGTGAGAAACCACAAATGCCATGTATTGGAAGAAAAAAAATACCATGGTTTAAATTTAAAAGATTGCCATGCTACCTATAATAAAAATGCACATGGCAAATTAAAAAAATCCACACTAAAATTAGGGATTTGTATTCTTTCACAAAATAGAGAAGTTAGGATTTTCCTTTTTTACAAATGAATTTTCCAAACTCAAATACATAGTGGATGTTTTGAGCGCAAGTGTTCATGAAACCCTCTTCAGCCCAAGTGATGAGCGAGCATTGTGTTTGCCGGGATTGGTCCCCTGGCAAAAGTTCACCAAATAACACTTTTGGTTTTAACAAGCCCGGGTCATTTTGCAACAAGTCTTATTGCAATTGTAACATGCCTAAACAACCATCTCCGCTCGCGACCGCGTTCGCCGCCAGGTTCGTCTTCTCCGACTACGACACCCCTCTCCGCCACGTCGACTGCATCGCCTCCGTTCGCTCCGCCACCTTTACTGATCCGGTGAGCCGCCACGATCGACTTGCAATAAAGTGGTAAGCCTCTCACCGGCGGCGTCGGACTTCTGCCCCTCCCACATCTCGTCTGTGGCATCCTCTTTCTGCCCTCAACCGGCGAGCGCCGCGTCCGCCTCTTCCTACACGAGGACGCGGCGCTCCCAGGGTTATATGTGCCCTGTGTCAATCCTTGTCCTCGACTGCCAGCCGGCCTCGTCGGCGCGTAAATCACCACCACTGGTACGATTGTGCTCAAGAGCCAGTGGGAGTGGACGGAGAACGAAGGAGCTCTACTGGAGTCACCGAAGTGGCCGTCGGTTTGCAACAACGGCCGAGTTGCGGTCAAGCCTTCTGAAACATGGGCCGGGTTGGAAAAAAATCGAATAGGCGGAGGCTGGGTTTTGACCGTCTCATAAAGAATAGATCCAACGGCCATGAAGGTGGCGTACGCTCGTGTGGAAACATATATTGCGATGGGTTTTACTTTCTCTTGTTTTGCCCTCAATGGTGTTTGCGGCAGCGACGGGCAAAACATTTTCGCCTTAGCCTCTCATTTCTTTACTATCGCACCTAGATGTCTTTTCTCTGCCTTTTTAGGGTACTTTCTTAGTTAGTTTTTTTTTCATAAAAAATCAGATATATTATAAAAATTCGTCGGAAGTACAAAACACCTCAAACATAATAAAAATTACATCGAGTTCCATGGACCACCAAACAACCATTGCCACCGTCAGAACGAGCCGTCGACGCGCCATTGCCATGCCGTAGCCGGCCTGACCTTGTCGATAACAGTCGGGAAGTTTTCGTGCACGTGTCCCTAAGGACCAGCGTCCCGGAGTTGGAGTCGTCGTCGTTGAATCCTTGAATCGAGCTGAAGAATTTGACACCAAATATCGCATTTGCATACGCATGACGAGAAACCCTAACCGCGCTGCCCCGAGAAACTAGCAGGAATCTACGCCGGATCTACATCTAATCAGTCGCAGCGGACGAACTTGAGGAGGATCGGAGCCCGAAAGACCGACTCGAGCCATCCGTCCAAACGCCGCCCCTGCGAGAACTAAAACCATACCTATCTACTAGCCGGAACGAGGCACCAGAAATCCCCTTCCCGCCACTGGTCGCCGAAGTGGTAGGCGAAGGGGGGAGGGGGGGGGGGGGGGGACTGGCGAATCCATGGATTGGGGAGGGGTGGGGGGGGGGGGTGGCGAATCCACGGGCTCGCCGGCGGAGATCGAGGGAAGGAAGCCTTTCCCTAATTGGCTTGCGAGAGAGAAAAGAAAAAGTCTACTTGTTTAACATATTTGTTGTTATGTCTTTAAGAGTGAGATCTGATTTTTCTTTTATCGAATGAGAAAAAGGTAAGGACGCGACGCCTCCTGGCGAGTTCGTAGCGGCACCGGCCGATAGTATATTCTGCCGCGTGAGCAACCTGAATCATCCACTTTTGCTAAATACTACCAACCTTTCCGACCCTGGCCATGTATGACGAAGCACACAGCGTTAACGAGGTCGTTAACTGATCACTTGCGCCCTCTCTCAGATACGGCCTCCGGCGTCGTGGACTCGGAGACAAGTCGCCCTCCCAAATTCGGCCCGAGAGCCGAGACCTTATCACCCAATATAAAATAGGTCAATCATGGTTGCGTCCCGGAGCGGAGCCGTCTTCTTTTTCGTTTTGTCTGTCCCCCGGGTCGCCCACGCACTCACGCCAGCCAAGCCCGGCCGCTAATTCACGGCAGAGATAATGACGAGGAGGAGGCGAAACGAAAAGTCCCTCCCTGCCCGGGGCACGCGCGGCCGCGAGACGGGCCGTGCATCTTGAGCTTCCCACAGACTCTTCGGGGCGCAGCGTGACGTGAACGGCCATTTTTGCCCTCGTCGGCGGTCACACGCGCGCCCAAGGATTCCAACCACCGCCTGAGACTGGACGCGCCATACGATGGGCGGTTGCATTGACATACTGCCCGTGCGCCGCGCGGCCAGGGGATCCGTCGGGATAGCTCACGAAAACTGTGGGAAGTGGAATGATAGAAGCGATGGACAGATATTGCTTGACGTATCGTGGCGTCCACATGTCAGAGGCAATGCGCCTATTCCTTCAACGCGGCATGTTGCCACGGACCTTCACATTTCCCGGCCGTCCAGTGTGTTTAAGAGACCATCAAAAGCCCAGGTAGACGAGTTTAAAAAAAAAACCCACATAGACGCGAACCGTACAGTTTTCGGCGTCCCTTCTCTCTTTCTTCAAGTATTTTTTTAACACAGTACAGACACAAGCGCTAATACATACACACATACACTCACCCCGAGACGCCGACTTCTATACCTGGTGGGCCACATCCTGCGACCGATCACTGTCCCCGGTGCGTAAAGGATTGGCCTTCCTGATCATCCTCACAGCTTGGTGCCTCTGGAAACACCGAAATGTTGCATCTTCAACGGCGAGCGGCCCTCTATTTCCCGTCTATTCGACAACATCAAAGACAAAGCGTGCCTGTGGTTAAGACCGGCGCCACCGGAATCCAAAACATCATCCCTGAGAGCTAGTCTTAGACGTTTTATGGGGTTGAGCAACCCCATGTCTGTAATGCTCCGAGCTCATTTCCATGCCTCTTTGTGTACATGGCTTAGTGAGCCGTTATAATCACATGTTGTGCTACTCTCCTTCTATCAATGAAAAGATAAACATTTGTGTATTCATCAAAAAAATATCCATACTAAAGCATGCAACGTGAATAAAACTATGTAGATGAAAGCACAAGTGCTCCTTGGGTGATTTTGGTAATTAATGTCAACATATCTTTTGTTGGACTAATACTTTCATCTAGCATATTTCAGATAAGTCCAACAGTGAAGTGGCATGGACTAGAGGATGTGGGACCCCTTCAAGATGATGAAGACAAATGATTGGCTCAAGCTCAAAAACTCGGGACTCTACATTTTTCATTTTAGTGATCCAAGATCACATCGAGTCCATAGGAAAGCCAATACTATTAAGAGGGGATAAGGTGTTGCTTAATGGCTTGTGTCGGTGTCAAAACCGGCGGATCTTGGGTAGGGGGTCCCGAACTGTGCGTCTAGGCCGGATGGTAACAGGAGGCAAGGGACACGAAGTTTTACCCAGGTTCGAAGCCCTCTTGATGGAGGTAAAACCCTACATCCTGCTTGATTAATATTGATGATATGGGTAGTACAAGAGTAGATCTACCACGAGATCGGAGAGACTAAACCCTAGAAGCTAGCCTATGGTATGATTGTTGTTCTGTATGTTGTCCTACGGACTAAAACCCTCCGGTTTATATAGACACCGGAGAGGGTTAGGGTTACACAAAGTCGGTTACAATGGTAGGAGATCCACATATCCGTATCGCCAAGCTTGCCTTCCACGCCAAGGAAAGTCCCTTCCGGACACGGGACGAAGTCTTCAATCTTGTATCTTCATAGTCCAGGAGTCCGGCTGAAGGTATAGTCCGGCCATCCGGACACCCCCTAATCCAGGACTCCCTCAGTAGCCCCTGAACCAGGCTTCAATGACGACGAGTCCGGCGCGCAGATTGTCTTCGGCATTGCAAGGCGGGTTCCTCCTCCAAGTACTTCATAGAAGATTTTGAACACAAAGATAGTGTCCGGCTCTGCAAAATAAGTTTCCGCATATTGCCATAGAGAGAATAATATTTACACAAATCTAATCTGCTGACGTATTCCGTAGTGTGACATCGCACCACGGCCAAGCCTTTATTCGAATCGTTTTATTGTCCCACCTCAGCGTGTCATGCGAGGCGGTTTCCTTGGCACGTCTCGTCGAAGCAGAGATCGTGTCCCCTTATTCCGGGATTCTCATCAATAGGGGCGTGGGTAACCCAACTGCGCCATTGATTACGGCGCTTGGAGATAAGCGAGTTTTACCAGGCTGGTGGAGACACGTAGTTGCGTCCACCCATATAACGGGATAAGGATCCACCTTTTCACCTACGCCTTCTTCCTCCTTTGCCTATCCATTTTCGCGCACTCGAGCTCCAGCGCCCAAGTCCGCACTCCCCACCTCAACCTTCTCCAGCCATGTCCGGAGCGGGAGGCAAGTGGATGGTCTCCTCCGTCACGGAGGGACACATCAAAAAACTGAGGAAGGCCGGATACTTGTCTAACGACATCGCGTACCGGCTTCCCGAAGAGGGGCAGCTCCTCCCCACCCCAAGGCCCCATGAGAGGGTAGTGTTCCTTCCCCACTTCCTCCGCGGACTGGGCTTTCCTATCCACCCATTCGTCCGGGGACTCATGTTCTACTACGGCCTGGATTTCCATGATCTGGCCCCGAACTTCATCCTCAACATCTCGGCGTTTATCGTCGTGTGCGAGGCTTTCCTCCGCATCCGCCCCCATTTCGGCCTATGGCTCAAGACTTTCAATGTCAAGCCGAAGGTGGTGCGCGGCAACCAGGCGGAGTGCGGAGGCGCCATGGTGGGCAAGATGCCCAACGTCTTATGGCTCGAGGGCTCCTTTGTGGAGACCCTGAAGGGGTGGCAATCGGGGTGGTTTTACATCACCGAGCCGCGCGACCCTGAGTGGGTCGCAGCCCCCGAGTTCCGGTCCGGACCCCCAACGCGGCTCACGTCCTGGAAAGAGACGGGCCTGTCGTGGGGCAGCAAAGGAGAGGTGACTGGACTGCAAACATGCATCCAAACCCTGGTGAACAAGCAGCTCAAGCTTGTCAACGTAGTCCAGGTTATGCTCATCCGCCGGATCCTCCCGTGTCAACAACGGGCCTTCAATCTGTGGGAGTTCAACCCGGCGCAGCACCGAACTCTGAGCAGGCTCTTCGACACGACGTACGAAGATGCCTGGAAGGTGCTTTTCAAGGGCGCCGAGGCTCCCGCATCCGCTACCGAGGATCGCGGATTCAGCGCGCAGCGTCACGCTAGCGCGGTAAGTTGTTTGTACCTTTTACAGGGTATTAGTTTTTCATAGTTTAACTCTATGCGGGATCTAAGCTCCCTTACCTTTGACAGGATTGGCAGGCGAAGTCCGGACAGATCGACTGTCCGGCTCCTTTGCCCGAAGACCCAGCCGATGCCCGCTTGGCGAAGCTGCTGGTTCCGGCACCCTATGTGGTGCCGGAGAAGAAGGCCACGAAGAAGGCCACGGGGACTCGAAAAAGTGCCCGGCGCCAGGAGGTGTCGGGTTCATCATCCGACGGCTCCAAGGCGCATTCCTCCCGTGAAGACGAGGAGGAGGAAGAAGAGACCTCTCCCCCTCCAGCGGGGGGAGAGAAGAAAAGGAAGGCCGCCCTCACTGGGGAGGCCGAAGGGTCCAAGAAGGGGAAAACCCTTCCTCCGGACTACTCCACCAACGCCGACGACGGCGGAGAGGAGTGGCCGCTCAGGGCCAAGCCCCTGGCGAAATCGTAAGTATCCGGATACCAGAGTAATTCATAGTATTCCTTTATTGCACAGCTTTCCCTTATGTCGAATATGATTATGCAGCCCACCCAAAGACCGGCTCGACGCGTCGTCGAGCGGTTCACTGGACTCGTCGGATGTGAATTCGCTTCCGACGGCTACCTCCCCCCGCCCTACGGACGACGCCGAAGTGTTGTCCCAACAGGTTCCAAGCCAGGAGGAGGTGGTCCTGGAGGCGCCGCAAGGCGACCTCCCGGACTCCAGGAGTAAAGGGGATAAAACCCCCAGGGCTCCAAGTCCGGCTCTAGGCCGGACACCGCTCCGGAACCTTCAAAGGTTCCAGAGTCCGGCGGGCGACCTCCTTCCAAGAGGAGCAAGCCCACCGTGCCGGTGACCCCCGTCCAACCGGAGGCGCCGGACAATCTGTTGGAGGTGCTCAAAGGCGCCTCCATCGACGAGGAGCACCGCACCATTATGAGTGCGGTGGTCCAGAAGGTTCAGTCCGCCAAGAGCGGACTGACTGAAGCTTGTGCTAGCCTTTTAACAGGCTTTGAGGTAAGTAAAGAATGTGTAAATAATATTACCGCATAGACAGTAGCCCCTGATGCTCTGTTTGGCGTTCGGGAAGAAAAGCCGAATAGAGGATCAAATAAAATTCGCAGGAGTCTAACAAAAAGGAGTCAATATGCGTATGCAGGCTTCTCTGCTGGCGTCCGCCGCACTGACTGCGGAAGTGGACACGCTAAAGCAGAACCTCGAGCAGTCCGAGCAAGAGCTCGGGCGTGCCAAGAAGCAGCTCGAGGACAAGGAAGGTAAGAAATACCTTGTTTAAATATATATAAAAAGTGCAATTGCAAAAAATGACAGGATTATCGTGGCTATTGTAGGGGCCACGTCTGAGGTGGCGACCCTTAAGCAAGCGCTGTTCGAGGCCGAGAAGAGGGCGGCCACGGAGCGCACCGAGCGGGAGAAGTATGAGGCCCAGGTTGGCAAGGTGCGGCAAGAGCTCCAGGCTCTCATGAAAAAACATGAGAGTTTGGAGCTTGACTCAAAGACGCGAGCGTCCGAGCTCGCGGTGGCTATTGAAAATGCCAAGTCTGCCAAGGCCGAATCCCAGAAGACCCTCGAGGAGTTGGATGCGGTGAAAAAGATAGCGGCGGGTAAGGCATTCTTTATGCAAAGCAAACACATAAACGTGAGTTACTTGTTACTTACCCGAATCCGGAGCTCTCCAGGAGCATTCGCAGATCTTCCCCGTAGCGTGTCCGATGCCGCCGCATTCTATCGAGCCGAGGAGGGCAGCTCGACAGAGAAGGTGTTCTGGTCTCAGTATGCTGAGGCCGGACACCCCGTGCCCCTGAGCGACCAGCTGAAGCAACTGGTCGAGCTCCACAAGGCGGCCGAACAGGCCATGAAGGGCCTCATAGTTCGGCTGTGGCCTGGAGAGGCTCTGCCTGGGAGCTATTTCGGGCTGGTGCGGCGGCTGGTGGGGGCCTGTCCAAGGCTCGAAGTCATCAAGCGCTCCGTCTGCATTGAAGGTGCCCGTAGGGCCCTTGCCCGTGCTAAGGTGCACTGGGGCAAGCTGGATGCTGAGAAGCTTGTGAAGGACGGGCCACCGCCGGGGAAAGAGCATCGCAAGCCCGAGAATTATTATAAGGATGTTCTGAAGGGTGCCCTGCCTTATGGCGGATGAATGTTCCAGGGATGTAATTTTTGAGTAAAACTCGCTCGTTTTGTCCTGTGCGCTGAAAACTTGTTCATATGCGCTAAGCAATGCTGTTGGAATTTAAAATATTACCTTCTGTGCGGCTGTTTATCAATTCTGAGAGATGGCGAGTCGTCGGCTTCTGCCCCCGTGCCGCTAGTGCTGGGGTGTTCGGGGATAAACCTGAGCGCTCTTTTTCCCATGTTTGGGTCCTTCGAGGGAGGCGCTCAGCACAACGAACAAGGCAATCGGACTATAATGCGTGAACACTCTCACTTAGCCATAGAATTCTATAATTTTAAATTTCGGCGAAGCCCCTGGTATTCGGAAGACCGAGTTCGGGGCGCTATCCACGCCTTGGCCGGACAGAGCCGACTCCTCGCTCTAAGCGGCATAAGTCTTTAGGGACTCGAAAAACCTCTCGAACAGCGACCAGCTCTCGCTTCATCATGACAGTCAGTTTTAGCTTTCTCTACTGAGGTGCTCGACCCAGCTCAACTGGGGCACAATCGCAGTAGTTCTCCTAGTGCTACCTTAGCCGACATAGCGGAACGTAAGGCACCAAAACATAGGAGCCGGGCAAACCCAACTATTGACCCAAGACATGATTCGGAGCCGATGCATATAATGCTATAAGTTCGGGGTGCCGCACTTGTTAAAGTGTTCGGACTTCTCACACCATATTGAGGGGTACTAAAGCCCCTGGCGTATTTTGGCCGTACCAAAGTGTACGGGTGCAACATGTCGTTAAGGAACATATATTTGTAAAAAAAGAGTAATGCAAAAATAGACAAAAGCTATGCATTGTTTATTAAAAAGGGCTGCGATCAAAGCAGAACGATACAAATAATGCGATAAGCAAAAGGTTGGACTATTTAACATGTCCGTTCCAGGGGCAGGCTGCGGAATGGTATGCGAAACAGGTATACTGCTCGTGATAGAGACCACCTGGGAGTTCCGTAATGCGGCATGGCTTGTCTGCTTCCCTGGTTCTTGCATCGTTTGTGCGGCAATTGAACTGCCGAACAGGCCTTCCGAAGAATGGAGTCCTGAAAGTAAGAGAAAATTAAAAAATCGGCAGCCCCTGGTGCGGTTTAAGCCGTGTTTCGGGCGTGCCGTGATGGTGCCCCTCCCCCTGTACCCATGGTATTTCTAGAGCGTAGTTATGTACGCGAAGCACTGGTGTCGCATTTTTGCGAGGGCTGGGGTTGGGGCCGCATTGCTACGCCTGCTCGGAACGTGCCAGGCGGTCTTGTTGTAGGTTACTCCGGGCGCGCTTGACGGTGTCCGGACGTTTAATGGCCGGACTGGAGAACTGCCTGGAGAGGCTGCTTTGTACTTCCGCTGCAAGGGCCGCCGTGTGCTCCTCCGTTCGGAGGGAGCGTTCGGTGTTTCCATTGACCGTAATTACTCCTCGAGGGCCTGGCATCTTGAGCTTAAGGTATGCGTAGTGCGGTACCGCATTGAACTTGGCGAATGCGGTTCGCCCGAGCAGTGCGTGATAGCCACTGCGGAATGGGACTATGTCGAAGATTAACTCCTCGCTTCGGAAATTATCCGGAGATCCGAAGACCACTTCAAGTGTGACTGAGCCTGTACAGTTGGCCTCTACACCTGGTATTACGCCTTTAAAGGTCGTTTTGGTGGGCTTAATCCTCGAGGGATCTATGCCCATTTTCCGCACTGTATCCTGGTAAAGCAGGTTCAGGCTGCTGCCGCCGTCCATAAGGACTCTAGTGAGATGAAATCCGTCAATAATTGGGTCTAGAACCAATGCGACGAATCCGCCATGACGGGTGCTAGTGGGATGGTCCCTTCGATCAAAGGTGATCGGGCAGGAGGACCATGGGTTGAACTTTGGGGCGACTGGCTCTACCGCGTATACGTCCCTTAACACGCGCTTCCGCTCCCTCTTGGGGATGTGGGTTACGTATATCATGTTCACCGTCCGCACTTGTGGGGGAAAACCCTTCTGTCCACTGTTGTTCGGTGGCCGGGGCTCTTCGTCGTCATTGCTATGCATCCCCTTGTCTTTATTTTCGGCATTTAACTTGCCTGCCTGCTTGAACACCCAACAATCCCTGTTGGTGTGATTGGCCGGCTTTTCGGGGGTGCCATGTATCTGGCACAAGCGGTCGAGTATTCGGTCCAAACTGGACGGGCCCCTAGGATTTCTTTTGAATGGCTTTTTCCGCTGACCGGATTTATAGCCTCTGAATCCGGCATTAACTGTCGTATCCTCGGCATTGTCGCCGTTAATGCGGCGCCTCTGGTTGTTGCGACGCGACCTGCCACTACTGTCCCTGGTATCCGAATTACCGGGGTTCTTGGTCATATTGTTGCTACGAGCAAGCCAACTGTCTTCTCCCGTGCAAAAGTGGGTCATGAGTGTCGTGAGTGCTGCCATAGATTTCGGCTTTTCCTGTCCAAGGTGCCGGGCAAGCCACTCGTCACGGATATTGTGCTTGAAGGATGCTAGGGCCTCTGCGTCCGGACAGTCGACTATTTGATTTTTCTTTGTTAGGAACCGTGTGCAGAATTGCCTGGCCGATTCCTCTGGCTGCTGAATTACGTGGCTTAGGTCATCAGCGTCTGGTGGTCGCACATAAGTGCCCTAGAAATTGTCGAGGAATGCGGCTTCCAGGTCCTCCCAACAACTGATTGATCCTGCTGGCAAGCTGTTAAGCCAATGCCGAGCTGGTCCTTTAAGCTTGAGTGGGAGGTATTTGATGGCGTGGAGATCATCGCCACGGGCCATGTGGATATGAAGGAGATAATCCTCGATCCATACCGTGGGATCTGTTGTGCCATCATATGATTCGATGTTTATGGGTTTGAAACCCTTGGGGATTTGATGATCCATTACTTCATCTATGAAGCATAGTGGGTGTGCGGCGCCTCTGTACTGGGCTATATCACGACGTAGCTCCAATGAGCTTTGTCTATTGTGTTCGGCCCTACCGGATTTGTGTCCGGCGTGACGGTTATCATCTCGAGTCGTGGGGCGCCCACGCGATCCGTAGATCGATCTTGTTTGCCTTGCCTTGTCCTCCAACATATCTCGCAGGTCTGGCGCATTTTCCCGTGCCTTGGTACGGGGTGCGGCTTGAGTGGAGGGCCGAGAGGCCTCTCTGTCGTGGCCACGAGGTGGCCGGTCGGCCGTATCATGTGCTGGTGATGTAGGTTTAAGTGCTTCCTCCTCTAATCAAGGTAGCAACCTGCGCTTTGGGTAGCTCTTGGAGGGGCGTTCGAGTTTATGCTCTTCGGCCGCAAGGACTTCAGTTCATCTGTTGACTAGCAAATCTTGATCAGCTCTAAGCTGTTGCTGTTTTTTCTTGAGGCTTCTTGCCGTGGCCATAAGCCTGCGTTGAAAACGCTCTTGCTCGACGGGATCCTCTGGCACGACGAATTCGTCGTCATCGAGGCTTGCCTCGTCTTTGGAGGGAGGCATATAATTATCGTCCTCGACCTCTCTGTCTGCCGCTCTCTCATGAGGGCTGGCTTCTCCATCCTCTTGTGCTGAATCTTGCTGGAGGGGGTTTTCTTCAGCACTCTTCGGAGTATTATTATCTCCCATGCTGGAATCACCGTATTTGCTTTGGCGGGATTTTGAGCGGCGCCGCTGACGCCGGCGCTTAGGCTGTTTCTTGGAGGGGTCATCCTCCGCTGTTCCATTGCCATCTCCTTCTTTTGGGGTGTCCACCATGTATATGTCATATGACGAGGTGGCTTTCCAGGGCCCAATAGGCGCTGGTTCTTCATCGTCTCCTGCATCGGCGTCCATACCATCGATGTCTTCGGAGTCGAAGTTGAGCATGTCGGTTAAATCGTCGACAGTGGCTACAAAGTGGCTGGTGGGTGAGCTTTGAATTTCTTCATCGTCCGTATCCCAACCTTGCTGACCGTAGTCCGGCCAGGGCTCTCCTGATAAAGAGAGAGACTTTAGTGTCTTCAGAATATCGCCGAAAGGCGAGTGCTGAAAGATGTCCGCGGCAGTAAACTCCATGATCGGCGCCCAATCGGATTCGACCGGCAGAGGCGCGGAGGGTTCGGAGTTCGGAGAGGAGTCCGGCTCCTTGGAGTCACGAGTCTCGCGGAGTGCGGGGCTGGTGTTTGGCTCGATCGCCATTGGGATCGCAGCCCCCGAGGCGGCGTCCAACCACCCATCCTCGATCGACGCAGTTGGCTCCGAATTAAGGGTCGAAGCCGATGCGGGTGCGGCCTCCAGGGCACTGTTCGGTGGCAGAGCTAGATCATGCTCGTCGTGACAGTGCAGCGCGCTCGGCAGTGGCTCGAATCCGTCGAGGATCAAGTCCCCGCGGATGTCAGCCGTGTAGTTTAAACTTCCAAATCTGACCTGACGGCCAGGGGCATAGCTTTCGATCTGCTCCAGATGGCCAAGTGAATTGGCCTGCAGTACGAATCCGCCGAAGACGAAGATCTGTCCGGGGAGGAAGGTCTCACCCTGGACTACATCGCTATTGATGATCGTAGGAGCCATCAAGCCTAACGGCGACGACACAGAGGAACTCTCCATGAAAGCACCAATGTCGGTGTCAAATCCGGCGGATCTCGGGTAGGGGGTTCCGAACTTTGCGTCTAGGCCGGATGGTAACAGGAGGCAAGGGACACGAAGTTTTACCCAGGTTCGGGCCCTCTTGATGGAGGTAAAACCCTACGTCCTGCTTGATTAATATTGATGATATGGGTAGTACAAGAGTAGATCTACCACGAGATCGGAGAGGCTAAACCCTAGAAGCTAGCCTATGGTATGATTGTTGTTCTGTATGTTGTCCTATGGACTAAAACCCTCCGGTTTATATAGACATCGGAGAGGGTTAGGGTTACACAAAGTCAGTTACAATGGTAGGAGATCCACATATCCGTATCGCCAAGCTTGCCTTCCACGCCAAGGAAAGTCCCTTCCGAACACGGGACGAAGTCTTCAATCTTGTATCTTCATAGTCCAGGAGTCCGGCTGAAGGCATAGTTCGGCCATCCGGACACCCCCTAATCCAGGACTCCCTCAGCTTGCTTGCTCAAAGTGCTTAGTGATATGCTCCAAAGTCCTCAACCACTCTCTCACATCCACATTTGTCCCAAACCAAAAGTCAAACTCGGCCCCAATGAAACTTTCTATCCGGTGCCACCGAGTTGTCTTGACATAGCCACTGCTAGAAACCCTAATCAATTCGGTCTCACCGATGGGATCTCGGTCTCACCGAGATGGGCTTGCAAACTCTCTGTTGCATATTGCATTAATTTCGGTCTCACCGAAATATGAAATCGGTCCCACCGAGTTTGCTTGGCCAACTCTCTATTTTGCTTATTACCCAAATCGGTCCCACCGAGTTTGTGTAATTGGTCCAACCGAGATAAGGCTTTACCCTAACCCTAGCACATCGGTCCCACCGAGTTGATCATATCAGTCCCACCGAAATGCCTAACGGTCACATTATGAACCAAATCGGTCTGACCGAGTTTTATGATTCGGTCCCACCTAGTTTGGTGATTTGTGTGTAACGGTTAGATTTTGTGTGGAGGCTATATATACCCCTCCACCCGCTCTTCATTTGTGGAGAGAGCCATCAGAATATGCCTACATTTCCAACATACATTTTCTGAGAGAGAACCACCTACACTTGTGTTGAGGTCAAGATATTCCATTCCAACCACATAAATCATGATCTCTAGCCTTCCCCAAGTTGCTTTCCACTCAAATCATCTTTCTACCAAATCCAATCCTATGAGAGAGAGTTGAGTGTTGGGGAGACTATCATTTGAAGCACAAGAGCAAGGAGTTCATCATAAACACACCATCTATTACCTTTTGGAGAGTGGTGTCTCCTAGATTGTTTAGGTGTCACTTGGGAGCCTCCCTAAAGATTGTGGAGTTGAACCAAGGAGTTTCTACAGGCAAGGAGATCGCCTACTTCGTGAAGATCTACCCTAGTGAGGCAAGTCCTTCGTGGGCGATGGCCATGATGGGATAAACAAGGTTGTTTCTTCGTGGACCCTTCATGGGTGGATACCTCTGTGGACTCGCGCAACCCTTACCCTTCGTGGGTTAAAGTCTCCATCAACGTGGATGTACGATAGCACCGCCTATCGGAACCACGCCAAAAATCTTCGTGTCTCCAATTGCGTTTGCACACACCAATCCCATCCCTTTACATTCTTGCAACTTGCATGCTTTACTTTCCGCTCCTCATATACTCTTGTCATGCTTGCTTGATATGTATTGTGAATGTTTAAACTTGTGCCAAAACTCCACTTCAACTTAAAGAAATTAAAAACTGCAACTTTTCTTGCTAAGAGACTATTCACCCCCCTCTAGACACCTCTTCTCGATCCTTTCAGTAGATCATAAAACAGACATAGAAATAAACATTCTGTTCACCAAAAGATCACCTACGGATGTCCAAAACATCGCCAAAGTTCACACAATGCACATAAACGATGGACAAGTTTAAACTACATTACTAAAAACTTGAAATTAAATGTGGATACGGCGAATCTTGACCACTTTCTCACCGACCCTTTGCCCTTCCGGCCAACGACGCAGTTGTAGGCGTCCACGGTTGGTGGTGTATCGTCCAAGTCATCGGAGGAGGCGTCGTGGTCGTCATCATCACCGCACGAGGAGTCAAAGAGGACGATGAGCCCTTTGATCCGTCGGACGACCCTGTCCTGCCGCCGCTTGAGCTTCGCCACCCGAGCTGCCTCGGCCGCTGCCTCTGCCACCTCGCGCTCCGGAGCGCCTTGGCGCTCTTTCGACGGAGCCGCCGAGCGTTCATCACTGCCTTCGTAAGTGACCGACGATAGACCCAAGAGAGGAGTCGCTCGTCCTCATAGGGCTCCACCGGCAGCCCACGGCTGGTGGTGTATCATCCAAGTCGGAGGAGGAGGCGTCGTGGTCGTCGTAATCATCACACAAGGAGTCAAAGAGAACGATGAGCCCTTTGAGCTGCCGGACGGCCATGTCCTGCCACCGCTTGAGCTTCGCCACCCGAGCTGCCTCGGCCGCTTTCTCTGCCACCTCGCGCTCCGGAGCGCCTTGGCGCTCTTTTGGCGGAGCCGCCGAGCGTTCGTCACTACCTTCGTAAGTGACCGGCAGTAAACCCAAGTGAGAAGCCACTCGTCCTCACGGGGCTCCACCGGCAGCCCGCGGCTGGTGGTGTATCGTCCAAGTCGTCGGAGGACGCGTCGTGGTCGTCATCATCGTCGCACAAGGAGTCAAAGAGGACGATGAGCCCTTTGAGCCGTCGGACGACCCTGTCCTGCCGCCGCTTGAGCTTCGCCACCCGAGCTGCCTCAGCCGTTGCCTCTGCCACCTCGCGCTCCGGAGCGCCTTGGCACTCTTCCGGCGGAGCCGCCGAGCGTTTGTCACCGCCTTCGTAAGGGATATGTGGTAGACCCAAGCGAGGAGCCGCTCGTCCTCACAGGGCTCCACTGGCAGCCCGTGGCGGCGGCGCACAAATTCCTCCGCCTCTTCCCTCTCCCTTTCTTGTAGCCTCTCGCGGCGGGCGGCACGCGCCTCGATGCCGGCATGCGCGGCCGGGCCGGTGTGGCGGGCACTAGCACCCACCGTTCCCCTTGCGGAGCAGCGACCATCGGGGACACATGATGACGTGAGAGCGGTGCGCGAGCCGGGAGGGGCTAACTCTAGTGTCCGTGTTGTGTGGGAGGGGCCAACTCTGGCATCCGCGCTGTGCCGACGAGGGAGAGGTGAGGCAGCAGATCCGGAACTGCCACCCCCCCCCCCCGCGTGTGTACACCTTGGACCTCTCAAGGGAAATGCCAAGGGTTGGCTCCTTGTTGACTGATACGTTTCCGTCGTATCTATAATTTTTGATTGTTCCATGCTAATATTATAAAACTTTCACATACTTTTCGCAACATTTCATATGATTTATTTGGACTAACCTATTGATCCAGTGCCCAGTGCTAGTTCCTGTTTTTTTGCATGTTTTCTGTTTCGCAGAAAATCCATATCAAACAGAGTCCAAACGCGATAAAAAATTACGGAGAATTATTTTGGAATATATGTGGTTTTTGGGACTTGGAATCAATGCAAACGGAGGCCCACAGTGACCAAGAGACACCAGGGCGCGCCCCAGGGGCCAGGTGCGCGGTGGTGAGTTGTGCCCACCTCTTACGTCGGTTGGAGCTCTACTTCAGAAGCAAGGAAGCTTATATCTGGAAAAAAATCGTGTTAAAATCTCAGTGCAATCGGAGTTACGGATCTCCGGGAATACAAGAAATGGTTTCGGTTAGATCTGGGGAACGTGAAACAGAAGGGAATAGAGAGACATATCCAATCTCGGAGGGGCTCCCGCCCCTTCGCCGCCATGGAGGCCATGGACCAGAGGGGTAACTCTCCTCCCATCTAGGGGGGAGGCCAAGGAATAAGAAGAAGGAGGGGGCTCTCTCCCCCTCTCTCCCAATGGCGCCGAAGTGCCGCCGGGGCAAGGATCATGACGGTGATCTACCTCAACAATCTTGCTACCGTCAACACCAACTTTCTCCCCCTTTATGCATTGGTGTAACACCCCTGCTCCCTGCTGTAATCTCTACTTAAACATGGTGCTCAACTCCATATATTATTTCCCAATGATCTATGGTTATCCTATGATGTTTGAGTAGATCCATTTTGTTCTATGGGTTAATCATGATCTTGGTTGGTATGATTGTATATTTTATTTATGGTGTTGTCCTACAGTGCCCTCCGTGTCACACAAATGGAGGGGCCCTCGCTGTAGGGTGTTGCAATATGTTCATGGTTTTCTTATTGTCGGCGTTGCGGGGGTGACGGCAGCCTAAACGTGGATAAGTGGGTTATGGCGTATGGGAGTAAAGAGGACTTGATACTTAATGCTATGGTTGGGTTTCACGACCTTAATGATCTTTAGTAGTTGTGGATGCTTGCTAGGGGTCCAATCATAAGTGCATATGATCCAAGTAGAGAAAGTATGTTAGCTCGTGCCTCTCCCTCATGTAAAATTGCAAGAATGATTACCGGTACTTGTTATTGATTGCCTAGGGACAAATGAATTTCTTATTGACAAAAGCTATCCACTTTAATTATCTAGCAATTTACTCATAATTTTATTCTTTTAAAATAGTTTCATACTTGTTTTAGGTAAAACAAATGTTAAGTGTGCGTAGAGTTGTATCGGTGGTCGATAGAACTTGAGGGAATATTTGTTCTACCTTTAGCTCCTCGTTGGGTTCGACACTCTTATTAATCGAAGAAGGCTACAAACGATCCCCAATACTTGTGGGTTATCATTGGCATCGAGGTCGGAGTCGGAGCGGCTGTTGGCACTGGACATGGTCGCCGGAGTCGTCTGAGTGGATTGAAATAGGAGAATTCGGAGTAGGGGGGGAAGAACAGACAGAGCAAGAGCGGAGTGAACTAAGCTATATGTTGTAGGGTGGAACCCTAATTGATGATCTTTTCACACTTGGAGGGGGAAGGGTTGAACAACAAGAACAACAAGATGAATCACTCAACAATCCCAAATCACACATCCACTAGTATAACATACCTGAGATCCACAAGTATAAAATGAACAATCAAGGGGAAAAAGCACAAAGGTAAGGTTCTTCCCACTCCAAAGGAGATGAGGTCTTGATGATCTAGAGAGATCATTCTCCCTTAGGAGGTCTTGATGATCTAGAGAGATTCTTCTCCCTTTGGAGGTCTTGATGATCCTATGATGGGGATCCTCCTCCCTTGAGAGGTCTTGATCCCCAAGAGGGAGGTACAAGGAAGAAATCTCTCTCTAGTAGTCTCAAATACTCTGCTAACCCTAACAAATGACCTAGGTACATAATATATAGGTGGACGGAGGCAAGAGATGAGTGGAAGGGCAAAATAGGAAGTCTTCAGAGAGCTCCTTGTGTAGCCCGTGCGCACGGGCTAAGTAGACCCCGTCAGCACGGTACATGCCCGTGTTCATGGGGTTCCCGGGTGCTTCACCTTAGGGGCCTGTGGGCACGGTGTTGGAGATATGCCTTAGAGGCGATCATGTGATGATGCTATTACCCTATGTATTCATGAGTCTTTTGTATTGTCCTTGAACATCATAAATGATATGTGTCAATTAGTATGCGACTTGTTTGTGGAACAATGTATTGTATGATGATCGTTCTAATGGTCCCTAGTTGATAAGGTTATGCGAACACATATCCTTGACTAGTATATGACTCGATTTATGACTATGTTTCAAAAGGTATGTGCATGGAGATGCTAAACCGATAGTATGGACACGGGGATGGAGATCACCGAGTTGAACATACCCACTTTGAGACGCAGTGAGATATTGTCATCTGTTAGTCTCAAGTATAATGTATATGCCATGTCCTAGACTTGTGGCCCTCGCATGTTCTCGGGACAAGGATCGACTCAATTAGGGTATATCATACGCTACTCCGTAACTGGGTAGTTATAAAGCTAGCTTTTGAGTGAGTCATGAGACATGCCGCGTGATAACCCACAAGTATAGGGGATTGCAACAATTTTCGAGGGTAGAGTATTCAACCCAAATTTGTTGATTCGACACAAGGGGAGCCAAAGAATATTCATGAGTATTAGGAGTTGAGTTGTCAATTCAACCACACCTGAAAGACTTAATATCGGCAGCAAAGTATTTAGTAGCAAAGTAATATGGAAGTAATGGTAACAATGGAAAAAGTAACAACAATAGTTTTGTAGTGATTGTAACAGCAGTAGCAACGAAAGTAACTTAGCAAGATCAATATGTGAAAAGCTCGTAGGCATTGGATCGGCAATGATAATTGTGTTGGACGATATTCATCATGTAGCAGTTATAACCTAGGGTGACACAAAACTAGCTCCAATTCATCAATGTAATGTAGGAATGTATTCCGTATATAGTCATATGTGCTTATGGAAAAGAACTTGCATGACATCTTTTGTCCTACCCTCCCGTGGCAGCGGGGTCCTAATGGAAACTAAGGGATACTAAGGCCTCCTTTTAATAGAGAACCAGAACAAAGCATTAGCACTTGGTGAATACATGAACTCCTCAAACTACGGCAATCACCAGCAAGAATCCCAATTATTACCACCCTGGGGTATGCGGATCATAACTCGTAATAGGTGTCTACAACTTGCAAGGTAGGATCAAGAACACAAATATATTCATGAAAACATAATAGGTTCAGATCTGAAATCATGGAACTCGGGCCCTAGTGACAAGCATTAAGCATAGCAAAGTCATAGCAACATCAATCTCAGAACATAGTGGATGCTAGGGACCAAACCCTAACAAAACTAACTCGATTACATGATAAATCTCATCCAACCCATCACCGTCCAGCAAGCCTACGATGGAATTACTCATGCACGACGGTGAGCATCATGAAATTGGTGATGGAGGAAGGTTGGTGATGATGATGGCGATGAATCCCCCTCTCCGGAGCCCGAACGGACTCCAGATCAGCCCCCCGATGAAGAACGGGAGGCAGCAGCTGCTCCGTATCATAAAACGCGATGAATCCTTCTCTCCGATTTTTTCTCCCTGAATAGGGTTATACAGAGTTGGAGTTAGGGTCATAGGAGGTCTAGGGGGCCCACAAGCCCTCTTGGTGCGCCCCGGGGGCACCCCCAGGCTTGTGGCATCTGGGTGGACCCCCTCTTGTTAATTCTTGTGCCAGTATTTTTTATATATTCTGCAAAAATTCTTCGTAAATTTTCAGGTCAATCCGAGAAATTTTATTTCTGCACAAAAATAACACCATGGCAATTCTGCTAAAACAGCGTCAATCTGGGTTAGTTTCATTCAAATCATGCAAGAGTCCAAAACAAGGGCAAAAGAGTTTGGAAAAGTAGATATGATGGAGACATATCAACTCCCCCAAGCTTAACCCATTTCTTGTCCTCAAGCAATTCAGTTGACAAACTGAAAGTGACAAAGAAAAACTTGTACAAAGTCTGTTTGATCTTGTTGTTGCAAATATGTCTAGCCAATATTCAAGTTTTCAGCAAAGATTATGAACTAACCATATTGACAATAACATTTAGGTCTCACGTTTACTCATATCAATGGCACAATCAACTAGCGAGCAATAATAACAAATCTCGGATGGCAACACTTTCTTCAAAACAGTCATGATATAATATGACAAAATGGTATCTCACTAGCCCTTTTTGAGACCGCAAAACATAAATGCAGAGCACCCTAGAAGATCAAGGACTGACTAGACATTATAATTCATGGCAAAAGAGATCCAGTCACACTCATACTCAAAACCAATTAAAAGCAAAGCATATAAATGACAGTGGTGCTCTCCGGCTGGTGCTTTTCATAAGAAGATGATGACTCAACAATAAAAGTAAATAGATAGGCCCTTCATAGAGGGGAGCATAAATTTGCAGAGGTGCCAGAGCTCGAGCTTTTTAAAACAGAGATGAATGTAATTTTGAGTGGTATGCTTTCATTGTCAACATAACAACCAAGAGATCTCACTGTCTTCCATGCTAGATACATTATAGGCAGTTTCCAAACAGAATGGTAAAGTTTTTACTCCCCCTCCACCAACAATCACACTCCACGGCTAGCCGAATCCACGGGTACCGTCCATACCAACAACAGTCCTGGGCGAGTTTTGTTTGGTTATTATATTTTGATTCGATTTAGAGCATGCAACTGGGCATCCCGAATACAAGCCACTTTCTCGTGAATGACAAGTGAATAAACACTCATTGTGAGAATAACCCACCTAGCATGGAAGATACTGACATCCCCTAGTCGCTACATGAGCGATTCAGGCATACAAAAAGATTATTATTTGAAGGTTTAGAGTTTGGCACATGCAAATTTACTTGGAACGGTAGGTAAATACCGCATATAGGTAGGTATGGTGGACTCGTATGGAACAACTTTGGGTTTAAGGAAGTGGATGCACAAGCAGTATTCCCGCTTAGTACAAGTGAAAGCTAGCAAATAGATTAAGGAGCGACCAACTAGAGAGCGACAATGGTCATAAACATGCATTGAGGTTAACCAACATTGAGTGCAAGCATGAGTAGGGTATAAATCACCATGAACACAAATATCATGGAGGCTATGTTGTTTTTGTTTCAACTACATGCGTGAACATGTGCCAAGTCAAGCCACTTGAATCATTCAAAGAAGGATATCATCCTATCATACTACATCATAACCATTTTAAAAGCATGTTAGCACACAAGATAAACCATTACCCACTCCTAGATAATTAAGCATGGAATGAGTAACTATAATCTCTAATTGTCATTGCAAACATGTCTCATTCATAATGGGCCAAATCAAGAACGATGAGCTAATCGTATTTACAAAAACAAAATAGGTCGAGTTCATACCAGCTTTTCTTCATCTCAATCATTTCATCATATATCATCATTATTGCCTTTCACTTGCATGACTGAACGGTGTGGATAATAATAAGAGTGCACGTACATTGGACTAAGCTAGAATCTACAACATTTATTCAAAGGAGAAGAGAAGGTAATATGGGCTCTTTGTTAGATCAACAATAATGCATATGAGAGCCACTCAACATTTTCATCATGGTCTTCTCCCTTCGACCCCCAAAGAAAAGAAAAGAATTTCAAAGAAATACACTGAAATATTTTTTGAGTTTTTGTTTTTCTAAAGAACGTAAAACGAAAACGAGAAAAATAATTTACACGGGAAAGCTCCCAACAAGCAAAAGAAGAACGAGAAATGATTTACATCTATGCCCCTAATTTGCACCCACTCTTAGATTTACCCCTAATTTCAAAGCCCGCTCAAATTTGCCCCTGCGCCGTTAGGTGCAATTACAGAAATACCCTTTTGTGCCATTACTGTCCAGTCAAAGCAGGTCAAACCCGGTCAAAGCCAATCAAAGGGCTTTGACCATCCTGAAAAAATAGTAAAAAAATTCTAAAAAATCTGAAAATTTGTGGGATCAAAGATTTTTTGTTGTGTTTGGACATTGGAGGGGCTTGTGGAGAAAAAAAAACAAAATTTGGCTCAGGAAAAATGACTATTTTATTTTTTTCTTGCTAGAGCTACTCGCATGTCATCTGATCACAAAAACTTGCAAGCACCTTGTGCAGCCAAGCCACTTTGATGCCAAAAAATTTCATATATTTTTATTTTTTCTGCTATTTTATTTCAAATTTATTGTTCACAAGCATGCAGATTAACTGTTTTTCCTCGCCACGAGCTCCTGAAATGTCCAAATAGCACGAAAATTTGCACACACCTTGGGCACATGAGTATGTTCGATCTCACAAAATTTTAGATTTTTTGCTATTTTTTTCAGGACGGTCAAAGCTGTTTGACCGGACGGTAACGGCGCAAAAGGGCATTTCTATAAGGGCACCTAACGGCGGAGGGGCAAATTTGAGCAGGCTTTCGAATTAGGGGTATATCTGATTAGGTGGTTCGAGTTAGGGACAGAAATGCAAATGGCCCTTTCTTTTAATATTACTACTAAATAATCTGAAATGATAAACTAGAAAGAAGTGAGAACTATTTTTTTGGATTTTATCAAAGTTTTCAAACACACAATAAGAAAGCAAGAAAAATAAACTAACATGGATAATACAATAAAAAAGTATGAGCACCGACAACTAGAATGAATGTGTGAACATGAATATAATGTCGGTGAGAAATATGTACTCCCCCGAGCTTAGGCTTTTGGCCTAAGTTGGTCTAGGGCCATAGCTTGAAATAACCCTCTCCTCGATACTCCAGAGGGTCATGAGGGATCCACTGGTTGGAGAGCTCCTATGGCTCCCACTAATAAACAAGCTCCTGATACGAATTAGGAACTGGTGCTGGCTCAGGTGCTGGGGGTTGTGAAAGACCCCAAAATATGTAGATGTCCTCGGGCATAATAGTGTACCTGCCTGAATAAATCGATCAAAGAAGGTGCAGGCAGAGCAATAGTCTCACAAGTACCCTGACTAAATACTAGGTTGTAGAGGAGTCGTTTGTCATCGTCTTTCTTAATAAAATCGTGTGCTACCATACTAGCATAGTTTAAATATCTAGTGGGTAACAACATCTCCTCCTCCTCGTCAAGCCTAATGGGTATCTCAAAATGTCTAGCAAGGCAGGAGGCATAGATACCTCCAAAGATAGGGCCCTTCGAGCAGTTTGTGTTTAACCGCCGAGCAACAATAGCGCCCAAACTAAAATTTCTATTACAATATAAAGCATGGTGTAAAATAGCAAGGTCAGGGGCACTAAGGCCTCCACTCTCCCCACGACCAATCAAACGTCTCCCAGCAAATAATGAGTAATAGCGTAAAACAGGAAAAATGTAAGCTAGCCACTCTCGCTTCCGACACCCCTCTCTTTTCCCCCATAGTAGTTTCAGCAATAAAGTCCTCCATGTATCTAGGACGTGGTTCACTCACGCTACCCTCATAAGGTAATTTGCAAACATCGCAAAAATCATAAAGTGTCATTCGCTTAGGCACATCATACAAGTGAAATTCTACCATGGGAGGATCCTTCCTAGAATGAAAGTGAAAATTTTGCATGAAGGTATTAGTGAGAAGGAGATACTTGTTACACTTATCTTGGAGGAAGGCGGTGATGCCGGCATTCTCCGCCAAATAATAGAAATCATCATAAACTCCAGCCTCCCTCAAGAACACATCACTTGTCCATTCACATGGTCGAACCTCCGCAGCGCGAGAAAGGATGTGCTTGGGCTTATTGCTCTCCTCATTCTCATTTCCCTTTGAATTCCGGCTTGAAGAACCCCTTAACCACCTCCTCATGGTTTTTCTTTCCTCTGAAATTTTCTGAAATTTTTAGTGACTTGAAATAAAAGTGAACAAAACTCAACAAGATTGATAGTAACTACTCCCACAAGTGTCTAGAGGCTATATCATGCAACAAAACTACCTTGGACCATATAAATTTGACATGCAAGCTCAAGAACAGGGTCACCATAGCAGAAAAAAATTGCAATATATAAAGCGCTAGAACAAAAACTAATTGGACCATTGGAGGAGTCACATACCAATGAACAATCCCCGGAAACAGTTTCGGAAACAAAGCTCCGAGCAAGGATATCGAAAATGGTAGCAAAATGAGCTAGAACACGGGTTTGAGCAATTGTGGGATTTTTCTGGAGGAAGACGAAGTGAATGGGTGCTGGTATAAGTGAGTGGGACCCACATGGGACCCATAAGCCCTGTAGGCGCGCCTAGGGGGTGGGCGCGCCCTGTGGGCTTTTGGCCCACTGGTGCACCCCCTGATGTGTTTTCAGTGCCAAAAATACTTAAACATTTCAGAAAAATCATAGTAATTTTTCTAGGCTTTGGAGAAATTTTATTTTCTGGTCATTTTTATTGCACGGATAATACAGAAAACAAAAAAATAATAGTATTTTTCTTGATTTATTCTAAATAACAGAAAGTAAAAAGTAGAACTACTGCAGGATGCTCCTAATGCGACACTACGATTAGAGACCCTTCGACGAAACTTTCTGCGATGCAATAATTACAAACGATGGTGTAAAAAAATCATCAAAAAGTGTAAAACGTTTGCGACGGAGGATGCATCAAACACGGTTCAGATTTTAGTTGCGTGTGCGATGCAGGGCATATGGTTCAGTTCAATTAACTTTTTATGATGAGGAGGAACAAAAGAAACGAGCAGCCAGATGAAGGTGTGTGTGATATACTTTATACGGTTCACTCGGATGAACTGTTTGTGATTAGGCAAAACAAAAGAAATGGTCAGCCAGATCAAGGTGTGTGCGATATACGACATGCGGTTCACTCGGATGAATTGTTTGCGTTGAGACAAGAGAACAGAAATGGTTCAATATAACAAGATGTGTGTGATGCACGGAAAATAAGTCTGTAATTAGAAATGTGTGCGAAGACCGATAATAACACAGACGATTGCTTCTAATAAGACGTATGTAATATGCTTTGTCTACACAACATCTATTGGCCATTGGGGGACGGGCGGTCATCCGGATACGCCATAAGGATGCGAAAAGGCCTATATTAGCAAGGACTAGCTGTTTCACCGGTAGCTCATGTAAGAGAACTCTCAAGTTAAGTGTGCTCAGGATGGAGCAGCCATTGAATGGGTGATTGGATGGGAAGTTGTGTTGATATTAAATTAACTGATAGGACGGGTCGTATTTGTCAAATTAAATGACTGATACGACCCATCCCATGAGTTAATTTAACCTCGAGATCCTTGTTTTTTAACACATGTTAAAGAAGGTCTACCGTATTACTTTTTGACAATATGCAATACGTGGCATACAATTGATCCATCCGACCTATTTGTGATGGAATAAGCCGTGTGTGTTGTGTGCAAATGCTTGCTAGTATTCAACCGTTTGCGATTGAAGAATTCATCACCGACGGGTTCCCTAGTATGGTTCGTGTTCATCTGATCACCATCTACTTCTTGTGCTAGCTCCATTAATTGATGACATTTTATGAACACGCCACCGTTTCCCGCCATTTCCTCACCTGTTTCCCGCCACCCAGTGATATTGCGCATAAACCTAGGTGGCGCGCGATGCAGGGAGGCAACAAGCGCATCCTGTAGCACATCCACCTTTTCCAAGCATCCAACCCACCAAAGCGCCGCCTCGGCCATCAACCTCGTCGACGAGGAAAACGAGCAGGCGCCACGGCCTGTCGAGGCCGAGGCGCTCCCTGGCAATGCGATGGATGACGTCGTGATGCGCGTCATCGCCAGGGTTGAGCAGACCTTTGGCGCATGGCGCTTGAGCGCCGCGGATCAAGATAGGCATGTCAGCGCCGACAGGCTACAGCTCGCTGCTCAACATGATCGATGGCACGCCGCAGAGCAAGCTAGGCGCATCCGCGCCGATAGGCTGCGGCTCACCGCACGGCAAGACCGTTGGAGCATCGCAGAGCGAGAGGCGCGGCGCGCCGCACAGCAAGAGCGGATCCATCGGTGCTTGCCTGCTGTCGACACGACATCGAAGCTGGGTACATGTCCCGACAGTACCCTCATTCCTCGCCAGGAGTAGGCAGAGGCCCTCAGCGCTGTACTTGCACCAGAGGTCGGCCGTGTCGTACTTGCACCGGACGCCCGTCGCACCGTTCGCCTTGTTCGTGACCCGCTGGATGCTAACACGCTGGTCCGTAGGCTCGACCGCCTCCTTGGACCAAGTGTCCACCTGGGCGAAGTAGAGGAACATGGCTGTCGCATCCTCGAGCTGGTGATCTCCGATGAAATAGCCAACTTGGAGCTCGAGATCGCGCTCCAGATGTACCGCAAGCATGTCGACCACTTGGACGAACGCATGCGCGTGTTCAGGCAGAGCCTAGAGCTACCGTGGGCAAGGGCTGCTGGTCATGGTCTCATGGATGCGTTTTATTTTGTTGAGTCATTTTGACGTGGATAGTTATGTATTCACAGCAATCGTAGTATTGCTCTGTTTATTCCTCTGTTTCAATCTGTGTACTCTATTTTATGTTCTTATATGTTCTGTTTCAATGTGTGTATATACGCTTTCCATTCTGTATATGTGGATGATAACAACTAGATTCAAATTAGTATACAAAAACAAATAGAAAATGGAATTCATAATATATATATATATATATATATATATATTGTTCATTAGTTCATCACAGAATATATATATATATATAATATCATCACATATACGTGATGATACTTAACTACTAGGTACAATGCATAAAATTGAAAACTAACAATACTAAAACTAATAATCCCTCCTGGGGGCAGTATTCCGGCAGCACCTCGCCAGCAGCTAGCTGGTGCGCGGTGTCTTTCCAGTGCGGAGGCAGTACTCCGCCTCCTCCACCTCGCAACACTAGACGAACTGATCTGCCGCTTGCCGGCGGACGCGCACGAACGATCTTGCCATTTCGTTGGGCGTCCACCGGAGCTCCTCGTCGGTGGCACGCTGGAGCTTATTGGCCCACCTCCATGCAGCGATGAGGCGCCCAATGCCTATGACCTTCCTCGTGAAGTACCCGTCTTTGTACACCTCCTTGGCACGACGACGCGCCCTCCCCCAAAGCTTCGCCGCCTCCTTTTTCCAGGCGACATCACGGGCTTCACAGGCCGCCTGGTACCTGGCTTCCTCCTCCGCCATCTCCTTCTTGAATGCCACTTATCTGGCTTTCTCAGCCGACGACAGCGACTTCCATAGACAAAGATTGTACTGGCCCCAAAACCAATCAAAGTTGGGGGTCCGACGCAACCTCGTCCGGCGGTGCGTAGGGGTCCTCGTCGCCGCTATTCGAGTGAGCGTCCTTGGGGGGCGAAGACTCCTCGTCGGTGCGTGGGCAGACCGGCGGCGCCATGGCAGAGATTTAAGAGAGAGAGGGCGAGCGAGGGGAAGATGTAGATGAGAATGTAGGCAGGACGACGTGAGCAAGTTAGTATTTATTGGCGGCCGAAATCTAGATCGACGGGGATAGTACACACGCCGGTAACTGGAATTTACGAGTACTGTAGTTTGAATTACACACGATTCCCGCAGAAAAATCCGTGTGTGAACATAATAGCTGACGGTTTCCAATACAGAACCGTGTCTGATTAATGATCCCCGCCACTCACCTACCAAACCTCGAGCCGCGAGATAGAGTGCCAATCATGTGGGGGCTGGTTGTATTGCTAGATCTTTACATTTTCTTTTTTGAACACCAAATATTTACATCGTCCGATGATTTTTTAACTTGCACACAAGTACACAAAAATATGATTTTCAAACTGTTATGGATAGGCATTGCATGTAGATGTAGTTCAAATTTGAATTACGGTCATTAAATGGCTAGAAAATCACTTAAGTGTCTTTAAAAGGTCAAATGATCCCTGAAATTTTCCAATGATAGTTGTAGTAGTGCAAGTTAAACGTAGAAAAAAATTGTAGGTCGTAAGAGGAAGCTATCTCCCGTTCATCATCAAACATGCATTGTTTCCTCTCGGAACCACCTGTCTTCTAGTGAGTTGCTCCGGTTTGTGAGGGGTGTGTGTCCAAACTTTCGTCAAACATGCCAATTTTTTCACCACATCATCTTGGTGGCATGATATTACATCAAGCAAGGTTTCATGTGTTTCTGATTTTTTTTTAATTTTTTGGAATTAAAATGCCATGTCACTCCATGCATACATATGCATGTGTCCATGACGTGAGACAAATATGTTTGAAAATTCCTTCTAATTTACTGGACATGGAATTAACTCGCACACAAGTACACAAATATGATTTTTCAAACCGTTATGGTTAGGTGTTGCATGTAGATGTAGTTCAAATTTGAATTACGGTCATTAAATGGCTAGTAAATCACTTAAATGTATTTAAAAGGTCAAATGACCCCTAGAATTTTCCAAAATTTCACACTACAGTTGTAGTAGTGCACGTTAGATGTAGAAAATTTTTTAAAGGCCGTAAGAGGAAGCTATCTCCCGTTCATCATCAAACATGCATTGTTCACTCTCGGAACCACGAGCCTTCTAGTGACTTACTCCGGTTTGTGAGGGGTGTGTGTCCAAACTTTCGTTAAACATGCCAATTTTTTTACCACATCATCTTGGTGGCATGACATTACATCAACCAAGGTTTCATGCGTTTCTGATTTTTTTTAATTTTTTGGAATTAAAATGCCATGTCACTCCATGCATACATATGCACGTGTCCATGTCGTGAGACAAATATGTTTGAAAATTCCTTCTAATTTGCTGCACATGGAATTAACTCACACACAAGTACACAAATATGATTTTTCAAACCGTTATGGTTAGCCGTTGCATGTAGATGTAGTTCAAATTTGAATTACGGTCATTAAATGGCTAGAAAATCACTTAAATGTCTTAAAAGGTCAAATGACCCCTAGAATTTTTCAAAATTTCACATTACAGTTGTACTAGTGCATGTTAAACATAGAAAAAATTGAAGACTGTAAGAGGAAGCTATCTCCCGTTCGTCATGAAACATGCATTGTTCCCTCTCGAAACCACGAGCCTTCTAGTGGGTTGCTCCGGTTTGTGAGGGGTGTGTGTCCAAACTTTCGTCAAACATGCCAAAAATTTTACAACATCATCTTGGTGGCATGACATTACATCAATCAAGGTTTCATGTGTTTTTGATATTATTTTTAATTTTTTGGAATTGAAATTCCATGTCACTCCATGCTCAATTGTGTCATAGCCGTTAGACCAATATGTTTGAAAATTCCTTCCAATTTACTGCACATGGGATTAAATCGCACACAAGTACACAAAATATGAGTTTTCAAACAGTTATGGTTAGCTGTTGCATGTACGTGTTGTTCAAATTTCAATTACGGTCATTAAATGTCTAGAAAATCACTTAAATGTCTTAAAAGGTCAAATGACCACTGAAATTTTCCAAAATTTGACATGAGAGTTGTATTAGTACTACAAAATTTCTCGTACATTTAAAACACCATCCGTTGCCACTTTACTCCAAATTTGTCTTTCACAGCTAATAAAAAATATTTACAACATCACACACAGTTGTTTTCAAGGAACTGTTTGCGATGAAATTATCTGGGTCTATTTAAGTCTCCATCCTTAAGCTTCGCCGGCTCGTCTGCTCCTTTGCCGGCAGCCCCAGAATCCCCAAATCTCGATCCCCATTCCTGCACCCCCTTCTTGCAAAGATGATGCCGTGGAAACGCTTTGTGAAGGCCCGTACGATGGTCGCCTCCCCCCCCCCCCCGCGCGTCGCCGCCTACGCCGAGAGCACGGACGCCTACGCCGAGAGTGCCGCCACATCTGCATTGAGCGTGGCCGGTTCCATCGAGAGGGCATCTGTGGCAGCCGAGACGGCTGCAGCTGCTGCTGCGACGGCGGCTGCAAATGCCAAGAGCGCTCGAGCTGCCGTCCGTGCCGCCGATATTGCCCTGGCCCGGGTTGAGGCCATCCACGCCAAGATCGAGGATGCACACGCCAAGATATTCCAGGCCACCTCAGACTCCAGCATGCAACCCACATTCGAAAAGGCGGTGGTGGCCAGGGTGCACCTGCTTCCTCATGAGGTTGTCAAGCGGGAGCTGGAGATGCAGGAGGCGGCGGAGATCGAGGAGCGCCGGGAGGAGGAGTTGCGCGTGGCCGAGGTCGAGGTAGAGAAGAGTTCGTCTATCGAGGAATCGGTGGTGGAGTACCAACGCGAGCTCTGGCACAGCCACTACTAGGAGTAATACAACCTTGAGGGTGGCGCCGAGGACAAGGACAAGGACGCGGTCGACTTCAGCAGGGGGGACGCAGAGTCCCCCAACGGCGGCATGTCGCCAGGACAAGTCATCGACATCTCATCTCACACCGGCGATGCATAGGCCGGCGCGGCGGCAGATTTGTTAAAATTATGCGTACTTAGGCTTTGCTTTTAATGTTGGTATTTTGTTAGAGCAATGTTTAGGTTAACTTGTCGGATTTTGGGTTCCGGCAGACCCTTAAGGTTCGAACTCTGGGGTGCGCACGAAGATCTTTCCCCTACCAACTCGCAAGAAATCTAGGCTAGAAAGAAGAACACACAAGGGACATGAGGTTTATACTGGTTCGGGCCACCGATGTGGTTTAATACCCTACTCCAGTTTGTGGTGTAGTGGATTGCCTCAGGGGCTGATGATGAACAATATAGGGGAAGAACGGCCTCGCGAGAGGTGTTCTTGAGCTGGTGCAGTGTGTTCTACTTGGTCCGGACCTTTCTCTCTTTCTTTCTCTTCTCTCTTTCTTTCTCTCTGGACCTCTCTCTTCTTCTTTTTCCTCCCCCTTGGACCTCTCTCTTCTTTTCTTTTTTCCTCCTCCTCTTTTTTGGGCCTCTCCTTCCGGGGGCTAGTCCTATTTATAGAGGCCCTGGTCCTCTTCCCAAAAAATGAGCGGGAAGGGCGCTAACAATTGGCCATTTTGAAGGGGAACATCTAGTACAAGTTATCCTGACCAAAGGTGGTCTTCGGCTGCCAAAAGCACTGGTGATGACGCCGTCTTGGGCTCCACGGTGACCTTCGTCCTGCCGCTCTGCTGGTCTTGGTCTCGTTGCACCGGAATGGTAACCTTTGCCCGATGCCTTGGACTGTGCTTGTTCCCTTTGCACCGAAGGGGAAACAAGGACACTGTGCAGGCCGGCAACCGCCTAATCTCGATCGTCATGGCTTGTGTCACGGGCTCCTCGCGAGGCACCCCTGCCTTGATCTCTCCGCCTCCTCGCGAGCCTGCTTCATGAGGTTGCTCCTGAGGAAGCCTCCTGTCGTCCGCCCCGCAAGGCTTGGCCCCTTGCGAGGGTCTTGAGCTTGAGCTGATGAGGCTGGGCCGCACTGGTCCCCCACTCGAGCCACGCCGCAGGCAGGCAAGTCTGGGGACCCCCGTTCCTAGAACACCGATAGTAGCCCCCGGGTCCAGGGCGCGCCCGGGCTTGGCTTAGCAGAGAAGCTAAGGGGAAAGCATGAAGCGTCGCGGGCCCCAATAGCCAGCGGCCTTGGGCGCCGCGTGGCGATTGATTGGACGTGGGCGTCTGCGCTTCCCCACAACGCCTTGTTACACCCCCGGCTAAGCAGACCCGTAGTTGCACACAGTTGTTCCCTTTTTTGCTGCTCACTCGCCTCCTACCATTCCTTCTTCTTCGAGCTCCAACCTCCGCTGCTAATACAGCTCGAGCTCTTCCCTCTTTCCATCGCCATGGTGCCAACAAAGTAAGGAAAGGGGAAGAAGCCCGCGCCTTCGCCCCACTCATCTCCGATGGCGGCCCCCGACGTTGATCGGTCGATCATACTCAATCCAGAAGCCCTGAACAAGGTCCGCTCTGCCCTTTCCACTATCTTCAATGAGTGCGGTAGGACCACAGTCTGGCCTGCGTCCCATGCCTCCCTGGATAGGATCGTCACAGAGGTCCGATTCTTCGCCGATGCCCTATGGGCATGTCTGGTTCCCCCCTTTTCCGCTTTCTTCAATGCGGTGCTCTCCGATTATCAGATCCGCATGATGCACCTCGGGCATGAGTCCATCACCCTTCTGGCTGTCTTTGTTTTTGTTTGCGAGGCAATGGTAGGCATTCCTCCTTCCGTTGCCCTGTTGCACCACTTCTTTTCCTTGCGCTTGAGCGACCCCACTCAGTGCTCAGGGTGCGTGGGCTTCTTTGCCGTGCCAGAGACGGCCGCTTCAGGGATCGACTTCGGCCTTCCTCCTTCTGAGGCCAGGTTCAGAGAGCGGAGGCTGTATGTGGATGTTGGAGTGCCCAACCCTCTGCTCTCGCACCCGACCTCGCCTGTTGTTCCCCACTCGGGCTGGGACCATGAGATGCTCATGAGCCCTCGGCTCGCCTTCGTCTGGCGCCGCTTCCAGAGTTTGAGGGAGCTCAATGTGACTGCGCCCAAGGTGGTGAAGGAGTTCCTCCAATGCCGCATTGCTCCTCTCCAGCGCCACTCTCGCCGGATGTGGGACTTTGCGGGGCATAGAGAGCGCATGCGACTTCAGGAGGAGGACTTGGCGCCTGAAGTGTCGCGGACGGTGCTCAGGGTCTTGACTGGCGATCCTTCCCCAAGCAGCCTTCGGCATGATGGTGCCCTTTTGAATCTTTGCTCTGGCAAGGCCGATTTTGTGAGGCAGATGCCCAGCTTCGACGAGTGGGGGCTGCGCCCGACTGGCTTCACGGGGCCCTGCAAGAACCCAACCACCGTGGTTGCTCCCCCTGTCGTCCACAGTGGTCCTTCCTCAGGCGATAGAGCGGGGAGACGAGAATCGACGGGAGTTGAGGCGACTGATGTCGAGGTGCCGATGCCGCGAGAAGCCCTGAAGGCGGCAACTCCCGAGGCCCGCCCTGGAGCGGCGGCTGGCGCGGAGTTGCGGCCCTCGTCTCTTGAAGCTGGGGCTCCCGAGGCCCCGGCCATTCCTTGCGAGGCGTTGCCTGATGGCGTCCCCCAGGCCGGCTCCTTCGGCGCTGATCTTCTTGATGCTTCTTCCGCGCCCCAGGCCGACCCCTGCGTCGGGTGCTTAGGCTGGTTTCGTGTAGATTTCGAGACCCTCCGCAAGAGGAAGGAGGCCTTGGGTGGCGACGACCGCCCTTGCCGCTTGTTGAAGCGCAGGAAGTACTTCGCCATGGATGAGTAAGTCCTCTTCTTTCTCTGCTGATTTACTTTACTATCCCTGCGGCTGATTGTGGCCTTTCAGGCCCTGTCCTACCAAATTCGCCGAGTCGGCCCAGGAGCCAGCCCCCAAAGCTTCGCCTTCTCCGCTGGCTCTAGGCGCGCCGAGCTCGAGCGGCACCCCCGCCGCTGGACCGGTCGGTGGAGTGGTCTGTTCCACCGGGCACCTTGAGCCTACGCGCCCGCTGTCCTTTCGTCATGAGTCCCCTTGGGGCACATCCGGCTTGCCCGTGTTCCTCCTCTAATCATAGAGGGTGAATGGTTGAAGTCTGCCTTCAGCTCCTCCTCCGTGGGTGGACCGACGCCCGGCTGGATTCCCAGAGGGGTCCATTTGGCGATGGCTAGGGCGCCAGCCCCCAGCCCCGCGCCGGGAGGGGGCATGTCGCCTCGGGGCCTTCCGCATACTCTGGTGGAAGAGGGTGATGCAGAAGACGTGCTCAGGCGCGCTCGGGAGCATCGCACCCTTCGCCAAGAGTTCCTCCAGGGGGCGGCGGATGCGGTGAGCCAGATCGGGGCAGAGCTTGCTGGCGAGGATATGCGCCTCAAGGCCGAAGGTTTTCGCCTTGCTGAGGAGAGGTGCAAACTGAAGGTAGCCATCGCCCTCGCGCATCACCAACGTGATCTTGACAACGCGAAGGCTGAAGCGTCGCTGGTGGCTTCGCGAGAGGCCTGCTCCCAAGCCGTCGAGGAGGCTCGGGAAGCAGACCGTCGGCGCTGAAATGCAGAGGAGCACGCATGGGAGCTCCAAGCCTGGAGCAACTCCCTGGAGCAGCAAGTGGAACTACGGCAGGCGGCCCTTGAGTCTCTGAAGGGTCCCTCCGTCGACCAGGCGGAGCTATTGAAGCGCGAGGAGGCGCTGACGCTGGAGGCCGCCGAGTGCAACCTTGACCTTGAGCGGTTGGAGACGAGGGAGCGCCTGGTGGCCTAGGCGGAGGATGACGTTGCTGCGCGCGAAGTCCGGGCCCAGGAAGAGGTCGACCGCCATGTGGCGGAAGCTCGCTCGGCCTTCGAGCACGAATATGAAGCGAGGTTGGGGCTGATCAGGGCCGAGGCTGAGGGTAGGACTGTGGCCCTCAGGGCCAAACTGGCTGAAGTGATGCGGCGTGCGGACTCATCCACAGCCGCCCTTGGCACAGCGCAGGCGGAGCTGGCCTCTTCCCGGGCTAAGCTGCTTCTTCTCCAACAGAGGGTTGATGATGCCGAGGCTGTCGCGCAGTGGAATGAGGACGAGATCCGTCGGCGGCGGGTTCTGGAACACATGCATGCCCCATGCTTCGTACGCTCAGGGAGAGGGCCAACATAGCTTTGGGCAACATTTGCGAGGCTGGCGCTAAGGAGCCGTATGAGGCCAGCTACGCTGGCAACCTCCAGTTTTCACTGACGTGGTGACGCTTCTGGAGAATCGCTCTGAGAGGTCCCATTGGCTTGTCGAAGAGAGGAGCCGGCCTTGCTCGGGTGTGCCTTCTCCCGTGTCTTCAGCTATCTGCAGGACAGGGACCCCCACTTCGACTTCGACGCTACCATTGCACCCGTGCCCATAGCCGTCCAGGGTAACCTGGCGCAATGGGTGGAGGACAACATGGACGCCCTTGTCAGGGCCTTTGCGTCTGATGATGACGGCGTGATCGTGGCCGCCGATGAAGGCGGCGTTGTGGACGAGCCTGGCGCTGTCGGAGGTGTTGGCGGTGGCGGCGACGATGTCAGATACGCTAGTGATGCCTCCGGGGGTGCCCCAGAAGACGCGGTGAGTGATATGTCCGACTGACCGTATGTCGCTGCTGTTTACCATGCACGAAGAAGGTTCGGGCTCGACCCTGAAGAATGTAAGAGCATTTTGGGAGGGAAGGCCCCTCATGTAAAGGTTTGCGATCAGTATCCTGGTAAACATAACGTTGCGTGTGAGCTTAGCTGCTAGCCCGGTGATGGGTCAGTCGACTTGTTTTCCTTTCGACTCCGATGAGTTCCGAGCGGGCCTGCGGGGGCCGCCGCGCCTCGGGTGTCTTCTGATTATCCTGTTGATCCTGCGATGATAACCTCCGGAGAGGGTACGGTGACAGCGGTCCCATCTATAGTCGTGCCTGGCCCGGCCCGGCTCGCGAGGGGCTCGCGAGGGGGGGCAGCCGACGCTAACTTTGGACGCAAAGCCGAAATCAGAACACGAGAGATTGCTCGAACGAGAATAAACACCCCTTCCCCAAACACACGCAAGTCTCGAGCTCAAATCCAACTTAAATCCAAACCGAAGAAACTCGTCAACAAGGAAGAAGCGAAAAGCAAAAGGCCGTGTCCGGCACCTAGTCTAGTCTTCGACGTCTTCTCACCAGCGCGGAGCTAAGTGCTGCCACTGGGCGTGGGCGGGAGCCCCCGAGGCCCGAGGGCGTCTCTCTGGAGACTCCGGGGCATGTACAACCCCAGTCATTATTACGTGAGAGTGTCACGGGCGGCGAGCTACACGGGCACTGGGCCTTCTTCACAGGTACCAGCCTTGCTTCATATCACATGACGAGGGCCCCGCCTTGCGCCACACTCTACCGCCATTGACGATGGCCGGAGACCAAGGACGACGCCAATGGGGTAGAGCAGTCACAAGCGGTTCCCCCGACGACCACGGGTCCTCTGCCGGGGCAGGCCCTGGGGCACCTCCCCGGCAGAGGGCCTACCTCCTGAGAGCGCCTTGCTCCGACTGCTGCGGGGGCGAACCCGGATCTCGGCCCGTCTCCTGCAGCCCCCTGCGCCTTCCTCCTGAGGGATAGGAGGCTGCAGCTTTGGGGCAGCCATCTACTGCGGCGACCTGTATCTCCTGCGACCCATGGTTAGCATAAGCTTGCTCCTAAGGAATGAGTGGTACCCGATAGTTGCTACCGCCGGTGCGGTTGTCGAGGCTCTCTTGGGGTTCTTGAAAGAGCTGAGCTTCTGGCGCCTCCTCGCCCCAGCCTGGCCCGAGGAATGAGCCATGATCTTCTTCCAGCGCGCACCCCTGATCCACCATGCGGGGCACATAAGCTTCTGGGTCCACCGCCTCGTGGGCCTCGCCGTAGCGCCCCACATGCCACGCAGTCCGGCTTGGAGCGTCGTCTTGGGGGTGATGGCGCGGTGGTCCGCCGAAGCTAGAGGCCACGACATGCACCACTTCGCTGGCCGGAGGTGGGGCCGGCGCGACTTGTCGCCCGGTGCCGACGGAGGCGTTGGCGCTGAACAGGCCCTGGAGTCTACTTGAAGTTGCGTGAGCACGTATAATGCCGCCATACGGCCCGCCCTGGACCTGGGGCGGCAGCTGGACGCAGAAGGGAGGTGCTCCTGAGGCGGCGGCGTCCAGGAGCTCGGCTACTCACTCCAACAACACATCGCGGCCGCCCACTAGTAGCCGGCACCGCAGCAGCTCTCGGGCCATCGTGAGCGTGGCCCTGGAGTTCGCCTGTTCCCGTCGGGTGTGCGGTGCTGTGGCCGCGGCGTGGTTTGAGGCCCTTGCTGCGGCCCGCACCTGCCGTGGTGTGAGGGCAGGCGGCGTCTGGCCGTGTCGCCCGCGCCCTGCAGCGCCCAGCGGAGCGCGGGCTTCCTGAGGAGCAAGGTTGAGGTCGCCCTGAGCCGGTGACACGGCGTGGGCGGGCCACGCAGCCCAGTGGTTGGCGTTGGCAGCCGGGTCGCTCGACATCTGAACGGCGAGGCGGCGGAACTCGACGCGGAGGAAGAAAGATTCCGACGCACCCCTACCTGGCGCGCCAAATGTCGGATTTCGGGTTTCGGCAGACCCTTAAGGTTCGAACTCTGGGGTGCGCACGGAGATCTTTCCCCTACCGACTCGCGCTTCTATGGCTCGCAAGAAATCTAGGCTAGAAAGAAGAACACGCAAGGGACACAAGGTTTATACTAGTTCGGGCCACCGATGTGGTGTAATACCCTACTCCGGTGTGTGGTGTAGTGGATTGCCTCAGGGGCTGATGATGAATAATATAGGGGAAGAACGGCCTCGCGAGAGGTGTTCTTGAGCTGGTGCAGTGTGTTCTACTTGGTCCGGACCATTCTCTCTTTCTTTCTCTTCTCTCTTTCTTTCCCTCTGGACCTCTCTCTTCTTCTTTTTCCTCCCCCTTGGACCTCTCTCTTCTTTTCTTTTTTCCTCCTCCTCTTTTTTGGGCCTCTCCTTCCGGGGGCTAGTCCTATTTATAGATGCCCTGGTCCTCTTCCCAAAAAATGAGCGGGAAGGGCGCCAACAATTGGCCATTTTGAAGGGGAACATCTATTACAAGTTATCCTGACCAAAGGTGGTCTTCGGCTGCCAAAAGCACTGGTGATGACGCCGTCTTGGGCTCCACGGTGACCTTCGTCCTGCCGCTCTGCTGGTCTGGGTCTCGTTGCACCGGAATGGTAACCTTTGCCTGATGCCTTGGACTGTGCTTGTTCCCTTTGCACCGAAGGGGAAACAAGGACACTGCGCAGGCCGGCGCCCTCCTGGTGCCGCCTAATCTCGATCGTCATGGCTTGCGTCACGGGCTCCTCATGAGGCACCCCTGCCTTGATCTCTCCGCCTCCTCGTGAGCCTGCCTGATGAGGCTGCTCCTGAGGAAGCCTCCTGTCGTCCGCCCTGCAAGGCTTGGCCCCTTGCAAGGGTCTTGAGGTTGAGCTGATGAGGCTGGGCCGCACCGGGCCCCCACTCGAGCCATGCCGCAGGCTGCAGGCAGGCAAGTCTGGGGACCCCCGTTCCCAGAACGCCGACATAACTGGCTCTGTTTAATTACTAAAATTGCTCAATTCAGTAAGTGTGGTATGTGTGTTGTACGCTCGTTTGTGTGCCCAAATTAGCAAGCGATGCTAAATTATGCAATGACGTACCTAGGGAAATTTCCACCAAAATTTGAATTATCAAACTCATCCCATGCGCGTAAAGCAGAAGAATCGTTTGCGATGCACACAATCGTTCAAAGTGAATGGTCCGGTGGCACCGCACGCAAAATTTCCCTCCACATTTCCAAAATGTTGGCCTACCGCCAAAATATCTACCCCAGCCCTCTCCCCCCTTCCCCACCCCTTTTCTCCCCGACCACAAGTCACATTTCCCCTCTTTCCTCCTTCCTTCCTTCCTTCGTTCCTAAGCTATAGCCGCTTCCTCGCTCGTCGTCTCGCATCCTACCGCCGGGGTCGCCATGATCTTCTTCAAATACCTCTCCAGTGGTTCCTCCTCCGGTGATGACTCCTTCACCACCCGGGTATGCCTCTGTTCTCTCTCTCAGGCTATGACTTGGAATGAAGGATTTTTACCCGGCGGTCGATTTGAGTCATTTCTTCCTCTTGTAGCTCCCTAGGACCATTAGTGGCAACAAATGGAGCGGGGTGGCTGAAGATCTATCTGCTCGTTGTCACCATCAATCTCCATGCGTGAAGCTAGTTGCGTTTGAATCTCTGGACAGTGGGAGGAAGTTTCTGGCATGTGCAGAGAAGCTTAGACCCTCTTTCGTTGTTACAAATCATTTGTTAGATGTGATTCAGACACTGTCACGGTCCCAACCCATTCATACCACACCTTCAACCAAACGCATCCTAAGATAGTGTCACAGTTTGTACCTAGTATCCTAAATTGTTGCCATCTCATCAGCGGTGCCATTAGAAAATTATTTGGCACCATGATACGTCTCCATCGTATCTACTTTTCCAAACACTTTTGCCCTTGTTTTGGACTCTAACTTGTATGATTTGAATGGAACTAACCCGGACTAATGTTGTTTTCAGCAGAATTGCCATGATGTTGTTTTATGTGCAGAAAACAAAAGTTCTTGGAATGACCTGAAACTCCATGGAATATCTTACAATAAATAATAAAAAATCCTCGCCAAAGATGAATACCAGGGGGCCCACACCCTTGCCACGAGGGTGGGGGCCCACACCCATGGCTGCGCCCCCCCGTAGTTTGAGGAGTTCATGTATTGACTATGTGCTAATGCTTTGTTCCGGATCTCTATTAAAAGGAGGCCTTAATATCCCTTAGTTTCCATTAGGACCCCGCTGCCATGGGAGGGTAGGACAAAAGATGTCATGCAAGTTCTTTTCCATAAGCACGTATGACTATATTCGGAATACATGCCTACATTACAATGACGAATTGGAGCTAGTTCTATGTCACCCTATGTTATGACTGTTACATGATGAACCGCATCCGGCATAATTATCCATCATTGATCCGATGCCTGGGAGCTTTCCATATACTGGTTTACGCTTATTTACTTTCCCATTGCTATTGTTACAATCACTACAAAATACCAAAAACATTACTTTGCTTTCGTTACTCTTTTGTTACCGTTACCATCACTATCGTATTACTTTGCTACTAAACACTTTGCTGCAGATACTAAGTTTCTAGGTGTGGTTGAATTGACAACTCAGTTGCTAATACTTGAGAATATTCTTTGGCTCCCCTTGTGTCGAATCAATAAATTTGGGTTGAATATTGTACCCTCGAAAGCTGTTGCGATCCCCTATGCTTGTGGGTTATCAAGACTAATTTCTGGCGCCGTTGCCGGTGAGCATAGCTCTATTCTTTGAGTCACTTGGGATTTATATCTGCTGGACACTATGAAGAATTTGAAAGACGCTAAGACAACAATTTATCCCTCAACTACGAGGGGAGGTAAGGAACTACCATCTAGCTCTGCACTTGATTCACCTTCTGTTATGAGTAAGCTTGCGACACCTAAACCTGCTTCTGCTATTCGTTCTGATATGTCGCATGTTATTAATGATGCTACTTCTGCTATACATGATACCTATGATGAAACTACTTCCATGCTTGATACTACTATGCCACTTAGTGATTTTCTCGAGGAACGACTCGCTAGGGCTAGAGAGATTGAAAATATTGAATCTGATTATGAGGATGAAAGTGATGATGAAGAATCACTTGTTATTCCTGAGGGTTATTTATTTAATCAAGAAGCTACTTTAGCTATTTTAGCTTGCAAAGATAGATATGAACTCAAAAGGTTATTAGCTAAATGGAATAAGCAATCTCTAAATGCTAGGATGAGACCTGACCCTGCTTTTGCTACTTCACCTATCTGTGTCACTGATAAGGATTATGAATTCTCTGTTGATCCTGATATAATTACTTTAGTTGAATCTGATCCTTTTCATGGCTATGAATCTGAAACTGTTGTGGCACATCTTACTAAATTAAATGATATAGCCACCTTGTTCACTAATGATGAGAGATCTCGCTACTTTTATATCCTTAAAATATTGCCGTTCTCATTAAAGGGTGATGCTAAGATATGGTTTAATTCTCTTGATCCTGGTTGTGTGCGTAGTCCCCAGGATATGATTTACTACTTCTCTGCTAAATATTTCCCTGCTCATAAGAAACAAGCTGCTTTAAAGGAAATATACAACTTTGTGCAAATTAAAGAAGAGAGTCTCCCACAAGCTTGGGGGAGGCTTCTCAAGTTACTTAATGCTTTGCCTGATCATCCTCTTAAGAAAAATGAAATACTTGATATCTTTTATAATGGACTAACCGATGCTTCCAGAGATTACCTGGATAGTTGTGCTGGTTCTCTTTTCAGGGAAAGAACACCGGATGAAGCTGAAATCTTATTGAATAATATGTTGACAAATGAAAATAATTGGGCACCTCCTGAGCCAGCTCCTGCTCCAATTAATGATCCTATTCCTAAACCAACTCCGAAGAAGAGAGGTGTTCTATTTCTCAGTCCCGAAGATATGCAAGAGGCAAAGAAATCTATGAAAGAAAAAGGTATTAAAGCTGAAGATGTTAAGAATTTACCTCCTATTGAAGAAATACATGGTCTTAATTTACCGCCTATTGAAGAAACATATGATCTTATCCTTTACTTATTGAAGAACCTCCAGACCCCGATAACCCGACACAGGTAGTAAAGGTAAATTCTCTCTATAGATATGATAAAGCTGAAATCCCTCCTGCTAAAATTGCTAGTCAATGCTTGGATGAGTTTGATAATTTTATGTTTAAGCAAGAAGACTTCAATGCTTATTTTGGTAGACAATTAAAACAAGATGCTGATATGATTAAATACTTGGGTGATTATATGGCTAATATTAGAGGTGAACTTAAACTTGTTAGCAAACATGCTTCTATGGTTACCACTCAAGTAGAACAAGTACTTAAAGCTCAAAAGGAATTGCTCAATGAGATGAATAGTAAGAAAAATGATTATGCTGTTAAAGTGGCTACTAGAACTGGTAGAATGACTCAGGAACCTTTGTATCCTGAAGGCCACCCTAAGAGAATTGAGCAAGATTCTCAGAGAAATAATATTGATGCACCTAGTTCTTCTAAAAGGAAGAAAAAGAAAAATGATAGAACTGTGCAAACTTCTAGTGAACCTATTGCTGAACCACCTGATAATCCAAATGATATCTCTATGTCTGATGCTGAAACACAATCTGGCAATGAACATGAACCTAATGAAAATGTTAATGATGATGTTCATAATAATGCTCAACCTAGTAATGATAATGATGTAGAAATTGAACCTGCTGTTGATCTTGATAACCCACAATCAAAGAATCAACGTTATGATAAGAAAGACTTTGTTGCTAGGAAACATGGTAAAGAAAGAGACCTTGGGTTCAGAAACCCATGCCTTTTCCTCCCAAACCATCCAAGAAAAAGGATGATGAGGATTTTGAGCGCTTTGCTGAAATGATTAGACCTATCTTTTTGCGTATGCGATTGACTGATATGCTCAAAATGAATCCTTATGCTAAGTACATGAAAGATATTGTTACAAATAAAAGAAAGATACCAGAAGCTGAAATTTCCACCATGCTTGCTAATTATACTTTTAAGGGTGGAATACCAAAGAAACTTGGAGATCCAGGAGTACCTACTATACCATGCTCCATTAAAAGAAACTATGTTAAAACTGCTTTATGTGATCTTGGAGCCGGTGTTAGTGTTATGCCTCTCTCTTTATATCGTAGACTTGACTTGAATAAGTTGACACCTACTGAAATATCTTTGCAAATGGCTGATAAATCAACTGCTATACCTGTCGGCATTTGTGAGGATGTGCCTGTTGTGGTTGCAAACGTTACTATTTTAACGGACTTTGTTATTCTTGATATTCCCGAGGACGATAGTATGTCTATTATTCTTGGAAGACCTTTTCTTAATACTGCAGGGGCTGTTATTGATTGCAACAAAGGCAATGTCACTTTTCATGTTAATGGTAATGAGCATACGGTACACTTTCCGAGGAAACAACCTCAAGTTCATAGTATCAATTCTATCGGAAAAATTCCATCGATTATATTTGGAGGTTTTGAATTTCCTCTTCCTACTGTCAAGAAGAAATATGATATACTTATTATTGGGGATGTGCATATCCCCGTTGAGGTAACCTAGTGTTATTCGAAATTTCTCCGGTTTCATGTTAATCGGAATGAGTTTGTTAACAAGACTTGATCAACCTTGTTAGTGGATTCCTTTTGACGAGCATGAGATGGATGAAACTAGAAGCACAACCTTCTGTACCCTCTCTATACTTTCTGTTATTTAGTTGAAATAAAGTAAAAATAAATAATTTTCTGTCTGTTATCTGATTATCCGTGCAATATAAAAATACCTCGAAAATAAAAGTTCTCCAAATGCCCTGAAAATTAAATATGATTTTTTCTAGAATATTTGAGGATTTATGGAACAAAGAACACACCAGGGGGGCCAACCACCTTGCCACGAGGGTGGAGGGCGCGCCCCCCTGCCTCGTGGGCCCACGGTGGCCCTCCTCCACTTATTCCTGCACCCATCCTCTTCTTCTTCCTCCCACAAACACGAAAAACCAACTCAAGCACGAGTTCCAGCCTCTTTGCTGCCATTTTCGATCTCCTTGCTCAAAGCACCTCTCACAAAACTGCTTGGGGAGATTGTTCCTTGGTATGTGACTCCTCCATTGGTCCAATTAGTTTTTGTTCTAGTGCTTTATTCATTGCAAATTTTTGCTGCTTAGGTGACCCTGTTCTTGAGCTTGCATGTCAAATTTATATGGTCAAAAGTAGTTTTGATGCATGATATAGGCCCTAGGCACTTGTAGGAGTAGTTGCTATCAATATTATTGAGTTTGGTTTACTTTTATTTTGAAGTTACTAAAAAATTTCAGAATTTTTCAGAGGAAGAAATATGCTTAGGAAAATGTTCCAAGGTGGTTCTTCAAGGAAGCAAGGACCCAGGCTTGCAATGCGTGATGCTGACGAAGAGCCACCAAGAGACGCTCCAGTGCGTCCTTGTGAGTGGCCTTCTGAAAATTTTATGGATCGAGCGGGAATTAAAGAAGAATTTAACGCATATTTGCGTAATGCTGGTCTTGAGGACTTTGAGGCAGACAAATGCCTCAGTATCATGATCTCACAAGCTCTTTTGTGAGGAGGTTTGAGTATTCATCTTCGCGTAATTCTCCTTCAGTCATGTTTGATCTTTATGACAAATCTTATACCATGGACTTAGAGGATTTCACTTTTGCTTGCAAACTTCCACAATGGGGTAGTGTTAGGGATCCCCCTAAATCTGAATTTAGAAACTTTCTTGCTAGTATAACTGTAGGGGAATCTAGAGATATAACGCAAGCTACCATAGGGAGCATTCACTTTCCTGCTATACATTATTTTGCTCTCTTCATAGGTAGGTGCATAAATGCTAAGGATGAAGCATGTCACATGTGTGTCCCTAACCTTAGCACTCTCAGGAGTGCTGTGTCAGGAGACCAATCTTATCATATGGGAGCCATTGTAGCTCGTATGTTGCATCATAATAGATATAATGGAGATTTCTTTGGAGGAATTTATGCAACCCGCTTAGCTAAATTTCTTGAGATAGAAGTTCGTGAAGGAGACATGGAGTTGCCTCCTGCTTATTTAGATTTTGATTCTATGGTTTCTCACCATTTTGTCGAGAGGAACGAATCGCCTCTCCAGTACCGACTAATCTTTGACAGACGCCGTGCTGTCCGTATTACTCTCCCCGCTCCTACTTTCTTTGATTATCAGGCAAGAGGAGGATATACTATTACCAGAGAGGAGGCAGATGAGTACGAGAGGAGAGAGGAGGCCGCTCGTCGCCACACTGCAACTTAGGAGGTGATAGCCACTGCATCACAGTACGACCCCAACAACTATTATTATGGATATCAGCCAGGCCACCCGTGGCCATAGACCAACTTAGGCCAAAAGCCTAAGCTTGGGGGAGTACGTATTTCTCACCGACATTACATCTATGTTCACACACACTCATTGCTAGATGTCGGTGCTCATACTTTTTCATTGTATCATCCATGCTAGTTTATTTCCTTTTATGCTTTCTTCTTGTGTGTTTAATAAACCTTAAGAAAAAACCAAAAAAATTAGTTGTAGCTTTTAATTAATTTACTTTCCATGCTTGTAGTAGTAATTAAAAAGAAAACCCAAAAATATTTCCTGTTCTTCTTTTGCTTGTTGGGAGCTTTCCCGTGTAAATAGTTTTATTTCTTTTCTTTCTTTGGGGGTCAGTAGGAGAAGACCATGATTAAATTGTTGAAGTGGCTCTTATATGCTTTATTGTTGATTTAACCAAGAGCCCATATTGCTTTGTCTTCTCCTGTTTATTGAATGCTCGCAGATTCCAGCTTAGTCCAATGCACGTGCACTCTTATTATTATTCACATCGTTCGGTCGTGCAAGTGAAAGGCAATTATGATGATATATGATGGACTGACTGAGATGAGAAAAGCTGGTACGAACTCGACCTCTTTTGTTTTTGTAAATATGATGAGTTCATCGTTCTTGATTCAGCTTGTTATGAATAAACATGTTTGCAATGACAATTAGAGATCATAGTTGCTTGTGCCATGCTTGATTAGCTATGAGTTATAATGGTTTACCTTGCGTGCCAACATGCTATTAAAATGGTTATGATGTGGTATGATAGGGTGGTATCCTCCTCTGAATGATTTAAGTGACTTGACTTGGCACATGTTCACGCATGTAGTTGAAACAAATCAACATAGCCTTCACGATATTTATGTTCATGGTGGATTATATCCTACTCATGCTTGCATCCAATGTTTATTAATTTTAATGCATGTACATGGCTGTTGTCGCTCTCTAGTTGGTCGCTTCCCAGTCTTTTGCTAGCCTTCACCTGTACTAAGCGGGAATACTGCTTGTGCATCCAAATCCCTTAAACCCCAAAGTTATTCCAGATGAGTCCACTATACCTTCCTATATGCGGTATCTACCTGCCGTTCCAAGTAAATTTGTATGTGCCAAACTCTAAACCTTCAAATAATCATCCTGTTTTGTATGCTCGAATAGCTCATGTATCAACTAGGGCTGTCTGTATCTTCCATGCTAGGCGGGTTATTCTCAAGAGGAGTGGACTCCGCTCCTCACTCACGAGATAAATGGCTGGTCACCGGGATGCCCAGTCCCATGCTTTATGCAAACTAAATCAAAATAATTGCAAAACAAAACTCCCCCTGGGACCTGATGTATGTTGGAGGCACTCGTTGTTTCGAGCAAGCCATGGATTGATGTTTGTTGGTGGAGGGGGAGTATAAACTTTACCATTCTGTTTGGGAACCGCCTATAATGTGTGTAGCATGGAAGATATCGCCATCTCTTGGTTGTTATGTTGACAATGAAAGTATACCGCTCAAAATATTATTCACCTCTATTTCAAAACCGAGCTCTGGCACCTCTACAAATCCCTGCTTCCCTCTGCGAAGGGCCTATCTATTTACTTTTATGTTGAGTCATCACCCTCTTATTAAAAGCACTAGCTGGAGAGCACAGCTGTCATTTGCATTCATTACTGTTAATTTATATTGGGTGTGACTATGATTGGATCTCTTTTACCATGAATTACAATGTCTAGTCAGTCCTTGATCTTTAAAGGTGCTCTGCATTTATGTTTTGCGGTCTCAGAAAGGGCTAGCGAGATACCATCTTGTTATATCATATTATGATTGTTTTGAGAAAGTGTTGTCATCCGAGATTTATTATTATGGCTTGCTAGTTGATTATGCTATTGATATGGGTAATCATGAGACCTGAGAATTATTGCAAATATGGTTAGTTATAATCTTTGCTGAAAACTTGAATGCTAGCTTGACATATTTATAACAACAAGAGCAAACAGAGTTTGTAAAAGTTTTTCTTTATTTCTTTCAGTTTGTCAACTGAATTGCTTGAGGACAAGCAAGGGTTTAAGCTTGGGGGAGTTGATACGTCTCCGTCGTATCTACTTTTCCAAACACTTTTGCCCTTGTTTTGGACTCTAACTTGTATGATTTGAATGGAACTAACCCGGACTGACGCTGTTTTCAGCAGAATTGCCATGATGTTGTTTTATGTGCAGAAAACAAAAGTTCTCGGAATGACCTGAAACTCCACGGAATATCTTACAATAAATAATAAAAAATCCTCGCCAAAGATGAAGACCAGGGGGCCCACACCCTTGCCACGAGGGTGGGGGCGCCCCCCCCTAGGGCGCGCCCCCTACCTCGTGGGCCCCCTGGAGACCCCCCGACTCCAACTCCAACTCTATATAACTGCTTTCGGGGAGAAAAATAGGAGAGAAGAAATCATCGTGTTTTACGATACGGAGCCGCCGCCAAGCCCTAAAACCTCTCAGGAGGGATGATCTGGAGTCCGTTCGGGGCTCCGGAGAGGGGGATTCGTCGCCATCGTCATCATCAACCATCCTCCATCACCAATTTCATGATGCTCACCGCCGTGCGTGAGTAATTCCATCGTAGGCTTGCTGGACGGTGATGGGTTGGATGAGATTTATCATGTAATCGAGTTAGTTTTGTTAGGGTTTGATCCCTAGTATCCACTATGTTCTGAGATTGATGTTGCTATGACTTTGCTATGCTTAATGCTTGTCACTAGGGCCCGAGTGCCATGATTTCAGATCTGAACCTATTATGTTTTCATCAATATATGAGAGTTCTTGATCCTATCTTGAAGTCTATAGTCACCTATTATGTGTTATGATCCGTTAACCCCGAAGTGACAATAATCGGGATACTTACCGGTGATGACCGTAGTTTGAGGAGTTCATGTATTGACTATGTGCTAATGCTTTGTTCCGGTCTCTATTAAAAGGAGGCCTTAATATCCCTTAGTTTCCATTAGGACCCCGCTGCCACGGGAGGGTAGGACAAAAGATGTCATGCAAGTTCTTTTCCATAAGCACGTATGACTATATTCGGAATACATGCCTACATTACATTGACGAATTGGAGCTAGTTCTGTGTCACCCTATGTTATGACTGTTACATGATGAACCGCATCCGGCATAATTATCCATCATTGATCCGATGCCTGCGAGCTTTCCATATATTGGTTTACGCTTATTTACTTTCCCGTTGCTATTGTTACAATCACTACAAAATACCAAAAACATTACTTTGCTTTCGTTACTCTTTTGTTACCGTTACCATCACTATCATATTACTTTGCTACTAAACACTTTGCTGCAGATACTAAGTTTCCAGGTGTGGTTGAATTGACAACTCAGCTGCTAATACTTGAGAATATTCTTTGGCTCCCCTTGTGTCGAATCAATAAATTTGGGTTGAATACTCTACCCTCGAAAGTTGTTGCGATCCCCTATACTTGTGGGTTATCACACCGGTTCAGCAGTTTGTGTAGCCAACTTTGGTCCACACATCCGAGAAGCCAAGCAGTAAAATACTAAATCTTGATGGCACGAAGGAACTAGGCATCGGAGGAATTACGTGCTTCGGAGTCTGGGTCCCTGATTTTTTCCGCTACATCGACTTACCAGTGTAGGGCACCGGTGCAAGATGTAGCAACAGTTGACTTTACTCCAGTTTTGGCATACATAGTGGACGACCTTAGTGCTATTAGTTCTATGTTACTAAATTTGTGCATGTACACACCTGTTAGTATCAATTTGCTATCATCCAAACACTGTCGCTATGCTGGGCAGTTATATTTACCTTCCTCATAAAATGTTCAATTTGTTATTTATTGTACATGAGTAAGAACTTGTAGCGTTGTTGTATTTAATTATAGCTTCTGATGTTCCAGAATTTGGTTGTTGTCTCAGTAGCAATTTATTCATTTGCACATTGATCTTTTTGAGAAGATATGTCATAATTAACATGTTTCACCGAGGTCTTTCTTTGAAAAACTCCTTTCAAACACTCCTTTATGCTTTCCAGAAAATTCTACATTATTTCCGTTCAAAAATATGTCATTCACGTCATTCACATATACTTATCAGAAATGTTGTAGTGCTCCCACTCACTTTCTTGTAAATACAGGCTTCACCGTAAGTCTATATAAAACTATATGCTTTGATCAACTCATCAAAGCGTATATTCCAACTCCGAGATGCTTGCACCAGTTCATAGATGGATCCCTGGAGCTTGCACACTTTGTTAACACCTTTAGGATTGATAAAACCTTCTGGTTGCATCATATACAACTCTTTTTTAATAAATCCATTAAGGAATGTAGTTTTGATATCCATTTGCCAGATTTCATAAAATGCGGCAAATGCTAACATGAGTCGGACAGACTTTTAAGTATTGATACGAGTGAGAAAATCTCATCGTAGTCAACACCTTGAACTTGTCGAAAACCTTTTGTGACAATTCGAGCTTTGTAGATAGTAACACTACTATCAGTGTCCGTCTTCCTCTTGAAGATCCATTTATTCTGAATGGCTCGCTGATCATCGGGCAAGTCAATCAAAGTCCATACTTTGTTCTCATACATGGATCCCATCTCAGATTTCATGGCCTTAAACCATTTCGCGGAATCTGGGCTCATCATCGCCTCCTCATAGTTCATAGGTTTGTCATGGTCTAGTAACATGAATTCCAGAATAGGATTACCGTACCACTCTGGTGCGGAACATACTCTCGTTGACCTACGAGGTTTTGTAGTAACTTGATCCGAAGTTTCATGATCATCATCATTAACTTCCTAACTAATTGGTGTAGGCATCACTGGAACTAATTTCTGTGATGAACTACTTTCTAATTAGGGAGAAGGTACAATTACCTTATCAAGTTCTACTTTTCTCCCATTCACTTCTTTCGAGAGAAACTCCTTCTCTAGAAAGGATCCACTCTTATCAACAAAGATCTTGCCTTCGGATATGTGATAGAAGGTGCACCCAACATTTTATTTTGGGTATCCTATGAAGACACACTTCTCCGATTTGGGTTTGAGCTTATCAGGCTGAAACTTTTTCACATAAGCATCGCAAACCCAAACTTTAAGAAATGACAGTTTAGGTTTCTTGCTAAACCACAGTTCATAAAGTGTCATCTCAACGGATTTTGAGACGGTGCCCTATTTAACGTGAATGCAGCTGTCTCTATTGCATAACCCCAAAACGATAGTGGTAAAATCGATAAGAGACATCACAGATCGCACCATATCTAATAAAGTACGGTTATGACGTTCGGACACACCATAAGGCTGTGGTGTTCCAGGTGGCGTGAGTTGCGAAACTATTCGACATTGTTTCAACTGAAGGCCAAACTCGTGACTCAAATATTTCGTCTCCGTGATCAGATCGTAGAAACTTTATTTTCTTGTTATGATGATTCTCCACTTCACTCTGAAATTCTTTGAACTTTCCAAACGTTTCAGACTTGTGTTTCATTAAGTAGATATACTCATATTTGCTCAAATCATCTGTGAAGGCCAAAGAAAATAACGATACCCGCCGCGAGCCTCAACACTCATCGGATCGCATACATCAGTATGTATTATTTCCAATAAGTCAGTGGCTCGCTCCATTGTTCTGGAGAACAGAGTCTTAGTCATCTTGCACATGAGGCATGGTTCGCAAGCATCAAATGATTCATAATCAAGTGATTCCAAAAGTCCATCCGCATGGAGTTTCTTCATGCGCTTTACACCAATATGACCTAAACGGAAGTGCCACAAGTATGTTGCATTATCATTATCAACTTTGCATCTTTTGGCATCAATATTATGAATATGTGTATCACTACAATCGAGATTCAATAAACCATTTATATTAAGTGTATGACCATAGAAGGTTTTATTCGTGTAAACAGAAAACAACTATTCTTTGACTTAAATGAATAACTGTATTGCAATAAATAAGATCCAATCATATCCATGCTCAATGCAAACACCAAATAACATTTATTTTAGGTTCAACACTAATCCCAAAGGTAAAAGGAGTGTGTGATGGTGATCTTATAGACCTTGGAATCATTTCCAACACACATCGTCACCTTCCCCTTAACTAGTCTCTGTTCATTTTGCAACTCCTGTTTCGGGTTACTAATCTTAGCAATTGAACCGGTATCAAATACCCTAGGGTTACTATGAACACTAGTAAAGTACACATCAATAACATGTATATCAAATATACTTTTGTTCACTTTTCCATCCTTCTTATCCGCCAAGTATTTGGGGTAGTTCCGCTTCTAGTGACCATTCCCTTTGCAGTAGAAGCACTCAGTTTCAGGCTTAGGTCTAGCTTTGGGCTTCTTCACGGGAGTGGCAACTTGCTTGCCATTATTCTTGAAGTTCCCTTTCTTTCCCTTGCCCTTTTACTTGAAACTAGTGGTCTTGTCAACCATGAACACTTCACGCTTTTTCTTGATTTCTACCTTCGCCAATTTTAGCATCGCGAAGAGCTTGGGAATCGTTTCCGTTATCCCTTGCATATTATAGTTCATCACGAAGTTCTAGTAACTTGGTGATAGTGACTAGAGAACTCTGTCAATCACTATCTTATCTGGAAGATTAACTCCCACTTGATTCAAGTGATTGTAGTACTCAGACATTATGAGCACATGCTCACTAGCTGAGCTATTCTCCTCCATCTTGTAGGCAAAGTACTTATCAGAGGTCTCATACCTCTTAACACGGGCATGAGTCTGAAATACCAATTTTAGCTCTTGGAACATCTCATATGCTCCGTGGCGTTCAAAACATTTTTGAAGTCCCGGTTCTAAGCCATAAAGTATGGTGCACTAAACTATCAAGTAGTCATCATACCGAGTTTGTCAAACATTCATAATGTCTGCATCTGCTCCTGCAAAAGGTCCGTCACCTGGCGGTGCATCAAGGACATAATTCTTCTGTGCAGCAATGAGGATAATCCTTAGATCACGGAGCTAGTCCGCATCATTGCTACTAACATCTTTCAACATAGTTTTCTCTAGGAACATATCATAAATAAAACGGGGAAGCTATACACGAGGAATTCATCTACAACATAGATACGCAAATACTATCAGGACTAAGTTCATGATAAATTTAAGTTCAATTAATCGTATTACTTAAGAACTCCCACTTAGATAGACATCCCTCTAGTCATCTAAATGATCACATGATCCAGATCAACTAAACCATGTTCGATCATTACGTGAGATGGAGTAGTTTTCAATGGTGAACAACACTATGTTGATCATATCTACTATATGATTCATGCTCGACCTTTCGGTCTCAGTGTTTCGAGGCCATATTTGCATATGCTAGGCTCGTCAGGTTTAACCCGAGTATTCTACTTGTGCAAAACTGGCTTGCACCCATTGTATGTGAACATAGAGCTTACCACACCCGATCATCACATGGTGTCCCAGCACGACGAACTGTAGCAACGGTGCATACTCAGGGAGAACACTTGTACCTTGAAATTTAGTGAGGGATCATCTTATAATGCTACTGCCGTACTAAGCAAAATAAGATGGATAAAGGATAAACACCACATGCAATCAAATAAGTGATATGATATGGCCATTATCATCTTGTGCCTTTGATCTCTATCTCCAAAGCATCATCATGATCACCATCATCACCGGCTTGACACCTTGATCTCCATCGAAGCATCGTTGTCGTCTCGCCAACTATTGCTTCTACGACCATCGCTACCGCTTAGTGATAAAGTAAAGCAATTACATGGCGATTGCATTTCACACAGTAAAGCAACAACCATAAGGCTCCTACCAGTTGCCGATTACTTTTACAAAACATGATCATCTCATACAACAATTTATATATCATCATGTCTTGACCATATCACATCACAGCAAGCCCTGTAAAAACAAGTTAGACATCCTCTACTTTGTTGTTGCAAGTTTTACGTGGCTACTACGGGCTTCTAGCAAGAACCGTTCTTACCTATGCATCAAAAACACAATGTGGTATAGTGATTGCTTTTTGATCTTCAGAAAGAACCCTGTTCATTGAATCCGATTCAACTAAAGTTGGAGAAACTGACACCCGCCAGCCACCTGTGTGCAAATCACGGTGATAGAACCAGTCTCTTGAACGCGGTCATGTAATGTCGGTCTGAGCCGCTTCATCCAACAATACCGCCGAATCAAGAAACAACTAGTGATGGCAAGCAATATGTATATACCCATGCCCACAACTCCTTTGTGTTCTACTCGTGCATATAACATCTACGCATAGACCTAGCTCGGATGCCACTGTTGGGGAACGTAGTATTTCAAAATTTTACCTACGATCATGCAAGATCTATCTAGGAGAAGCATAGCAACGAGCGGGGAGAGTGTGTCCACGTACCCTCGTAGACCGAAAGCGGGAGCGTTTAGTAACGCAGTTGATGTAGTCGAACGTCTTCGTGATCCAACCGATCAAGTACCGAATGCATGGCACCTCCACGATCTGCACACATTCAGCTCGGTGACGTCCCTCGAACTCTAGATCCAGCTGAGGCCGAGGGAGAGTTTCGTTAGCACTACTACAATATTACCGAGGTGGAAATATGTGGGGGGCGGGGGGCACCTCACACGGCTAAGAAATCAACTTGTGTGTCTATGGGGTGCCCCCTCCCCCATATATAAAGGAGTGGAGGAGGAGGCCGGCCGGCCTCATGGGGTGCACCCCAAGGGGTGGAATCCTACTCCTACTAGGAGTAGGTTCCCCCCTTTCCTAGTCCAACTAGGAGGGGAAGGAAAGGGAAAAGGGAGAGAAGGAAAGGGGGGGTGGCCCCCTTCCCAATTTAGATTGGGCTTGGGGGGGGTGCACCCCTCCACTTGGTTTCCTCCTCCTCTCTTCCACTAAAGCCCATGAAGGCCCATTAACCCCCCCGGGGGGTTCCGGTAACCCCCCGGTACTCCGGAAAAATGCCCGAACCTATCCGAAACCTTTCCGGTGTCCAAACATAACCTTTGAATATATCAATCTTCATGTCTCGGCCATTTCGAGACTCCTCGTCATGTCCGTGATCACATCCGGGACTCTGAACAACCTTCGGTATATCAAATCACATAACTCACAATACATATTGTCATCGAACGTTAAGCGTGCGGACTCTACGGGTTCGAGAACTATGTAGACATGACCAAGACTCATCTCCAGTCAATAACCAATAGCGGAACCTGGATGCTCATATTGGTTCCTACGTATTCTACGAAGATCTTTATCGGTCAAACCACATAACAACATACGTTGTTCCCTTTGTCATCGGTATGTTACTTGTCCGAGATTCGATCGTCGCTATCATACCTAGTTCAATCTCGTTACTGGCAAGTCTCTTTACTCATTCCGTAATGCATCATCCTGCAACTAACTCATTAGTTACGTTGTTTGCAAGGCTTATAGTGATGTGCATTATCGAGAGGGCCCAGATATACCTCTCCGACAATCGGAGTGACAAATCCTAATCTCGATCTATGCCAACTCAACAAACACCATCAAAGACACCTCTAGAGCATCTTTATAATCACCCAGTTACATTGTGACGTTTGATAGCACACTAAGTGTTCCTCAGGTATTTGGGAGTTGCATAATCTCATAGTCATAGGAACATGTATAAGTCATGAAGAAAGCAATAGCAATAAACTAAACGATCATAGTGCTAAGCTAATGGATGGGTCATGTCAATCACATCATTCTCTAATGATGTGATCTCGTTCATCAAATGACAACTCATGTCTATGGCTAAGAAACTTAACCATCTTTGATTAACGAGCTAGTCAAGTAGAGGCATACTAGTGACACTCTGTTTGTCTATGTATTCACACATGTACTAAGTTTCCGGTTAATACAATTCTAGCATGAATAATAAACATTTATAATTATATAAGGAAATATAAATAACAACTTTATTATTGCCTCTAGGGCATATTTCCTTCAGTGTTGTGCTATCAAGACCATGTATTTCTTCGATAGGTGATAAATTCTTAACATCCTCAGCTTTAATACCTTTTTATTTCATAGATTTCTTTGCCTCTTGCATATCTTTAGGACTGAGAAATAGAATACCTCTCTTCTTCGGAGTTGGCTTAGGAAGAGTCCAATCATTATCATTACTCAATATATTATTTAATAGTACTTTAGCTTTTTCAACAGTTCGTTCCCTGAAAACACAACCGGCACAACTATCTAGGTGGTCCCTAGAAGCATCGGTTAGTCCATTATAAAAGATATCAAGTATTTCATTTTTCTTGAGAGGGTGATCAGGCAAAGCATTAAGTAATTGGAGAAGCCTCCCCCAAGCTTGTGGGACATTCTCTTCTTTAGTTTGCACAAAGTTAAATATTTTGTAAAGCAGCTTGTTTCTTATGAGTAGGAAAATATTTTCCAGAGAAGTAGTATATTATATCCCGGGGACTACGCACACAACCAGGAGCAAGAGAATTAAAGCCTATCTTAGCATCACCCTTTAATGAGAAAGAAAACAACTTAAGAATATAGTAATAGCAATTTTTTCCTCATGAGCAAATAGGGTGGCTATATCATTCAGTTTAGTAAGATGTGCCACAATATTTTCAGATTCATAACCATGGAAAGGATCATAATCAACCAAAGAAATTAACTTAGGATCGACAGGGAATTCATAATCCTTATCAGTAAGAAAGAGAGGGGAACTAGCAAACTTAGGATCATATTGCATTCTAGTATTCAGAGATTTTTCTTTCTACTTGACAAGAAATTTCTTAAGATCCTCTCTATCTTTACAAGCAAGAAAGCCCCTAGTTACCTCTCCATCCATAACATAATCCTCAGGTATAATAGGCAATTCATATCTAGGAGAGCAAGATCTCACATGTGTTTCAAAGTTTTCAGTTTCAATAATTTCATCGGTTTCAGAAATATCATCAGCTTCAGCATTCTCAATATCTTTAGCTCTAGCAAGTTGTTCATCAAGAAATTCACCCAGTGGCAAAGTATTATCAAGCAAAGTAGTAGTATCATCATAAGCATCATGCATAGAAAAAGTAGCATCATCAATTACTTGCGACATATCAGAACCAATAGCAGGTGTAGGTGTCGCAAGCTTGCTCAGAACAGAAGGTGAATCAAGTGCAGAGCTCGATGGCAGTTCCTTACTCCCCTCGTTCTAGAGGGAAAAATCTTGGTTTTGGTATCTTTCAAATTCTTCATAGTGATCAATAGATATAAATCCCAAGTGACTCACAGAATAGAGCTATGCTCCCTGACAACGGCGCCAGAAAAAGGTCTTGATAACCCACAAGTATAGGGGATTGCAACAGTTTTCGAGGGTAGAGTATTCAACCCAAATTTATTGATTCGACACAAGGGGAGCCAAAGAATATTCATGAGTATTAGCAGTTGAGTTGTCAATTGAACCACACCTGAAAGACTTAATATCGGCAACAAAGTATTTAGTAGCAAAGTAACATGGAAGTAACGGTAACGGTGGCAAAAGTAACAGTAGCAGTTTTGTAGTGATTGTAACAGCAGTAGCAACGAAAATAACTTTGCAAAGATCAATATGTGAAAAGCTCGTAGGCATTGGATCGACAATGATAATTGTGTTGGATGATATTCATCATGTAGCCGTTATAACCTAGGGTGAGACGGAACTAGCTCCAATTCATCAATATAATGTAGGCATGTATTCCGTACATAGTGATACATGCTTATGGAAAAGAACTTGCATGACATATTTTGTCCTACCCTCCTGCGGTAGCAAGATCCTAATGGAAACTAAGGGATATTAAGGCCTCCTTTTAATAGAGAACCGGAACAAAGCATTAGCACTTAGTGAATACATGAACTCGTCAAACTACGGTCATCATCGGGAGTGGTCCCGACTATTGTCACTTCGGGGTTGCCGGATCATAACACATAGTAGGTGACTATAGACTTGCAAGATAGGATCAAGAACTCTCATATATTGATGAAAACATAATAGGTTCAGATCTGAAATCATGGCACTCGGGCCCTAGTGACAAGCATTAAGCATAGCAAAGTCATAGCAACATCAATCTCGGAACATAGTGGATACTAGGGATCCAACCCTAACAAAACTAACTCGATTACATGATAAATCTCATCCAACCTATTGGGGATATAACTACTAGGTATAACCCGCCTAGGAGGGGCCGAGTCATACCACTAGCGACTTAAAGATGAAGAGGCCCGATAAGGTCCATGAAGATATGAAGATGGCGGTAGAGTAAGCCTATTGAAGGTTCAAGGCACGGAGGTGACTCGAGGCCCAAAGCTGTGAGCCGCCATATGTTAACTTGTTTTGTAAGGCAAGCTTAGTTAGAAACTGAGCCGGTCACATTTGTGTGAGCCGGCCGGTACTCTGTAAGCCGCCGTGCATCAACCTGTATATAAAGGGGTGACCCGGCGGCGGGTTAATTCAAGAAACAGTCGATCGAGAACCAGGTCAAGCGTATTCGCTCCCCGATAATCGAAACCCAAGCAATACAACTGAAAGCAGGAGTAGGCTTTTACCTCACTAAGAGGGCCTGAACCTGGGTAAACCCTTGTGTCTCTTCTTTCCCGTTCAACCCCTTCAAGCTAACTAGCTGTGATGGCACCACAACTAAGTCCTTTCACTAGGGCATCTGCCGTGACAAAACCACGACAGTTGGCGCCCACCATGGGGCCAGCGCATGATGGTTTCGAGTTCTTGAAGGGAAGCTTCTCTCGGATAAAGGGATATGTGATAACCCACAAGTATAGGGGATCGCAACAATTTTCGAGGGTAGAGTATTCAACCCAAATGTATTGATTTGACACAAGGGGAGCCAAAGAATATTCTCAAGTATTAGCAGCTGAGTTGTCAATTCAACCACACCTGGAAACTTAATATCTGCAGCAAAGTGGTTAGTAGCAAAGTAATATGATAGTAGTGGTAACGGTGGTAAAAGGTAACGGTAGCAAAAATAATATTTTTGGTGTTTTATAGTGATGATAACAATAGCAACGGAAAAGTAAATAAGCGAAGAACAATATATGGAAAGCTCGTAGGCAATGGATCGGTGATAGAGAATTATGCCGGATGCGGTTCATCATGTAACAGTCATAACCTAGGGTGATGATGTCTACTACACGACCTTCTTCTTGTAGACGTTGTTGGGCCTCCAAGTGCAAAGGTTTGTAGGACAGTGGCAAATTTCCCTCAAGTGGATGACCTAAGGTTTATCAATCCGCAGGAGGCGTAGGATGAAGATGGTCTCTCTCAAGCAACCCTGCAACCAAATAACAAAGAGTCTCTTGTGTCCCCAACACACCCAATACAATGGTAAATTGTATAGGTGCACTAGTTCGGCGAAGAGATGGTGATACAAGTGGTATATGGATGGTAGATAATAGTTTTTGTAATCTGAAAATATAAAAACAGCAAGGTAAAGAATGATAAAAGTGAACCTAAACGGTATTGCAATGTGTTGAAATAAGGCCTAGGGTTCATACTTTCACTAGTGCAAGCCCCCTCAACAACAATAACATAATTGGATCACATAACTATCCCTCAACATGCAACAAAGAGTCACTCCAAAGTCACTAATAGCGGAGAACGAATGAAGAGATTATGGTAGGGTACGAAACCACCTCAAAGTTATTATTTCCAATCAATCCGTTGGGCTATTCCTATAAGTGTCACAAACAGCCCTAGAGTTCATACTAGAATAACACCTTAAGACACAAATCAATCAAAACCCTAATGTCACCTAGATACTCCAATGTCACCTCAAGTATCCGTTGGCATGATTATACGATATGCATCACACAATCTCAGATTCATCTATTCAACCAACACACAGAACCTCAAAGAGTGCCCCAAAGTTCCTACTAGAGAATCACGACAAAAACGTGTGCCAACCCCTATGCATAGGTTCATTGGCGGAACCCGCAAGTTGATCACCAAAACATACATCAAGTGAATCACGTGGTATCCCATTGTCACCATAGATACGCATGTCAAGACATACATCAAGTGTTCTCAAATCTTTAAAGATTCAATCCGATAAGATAACTTTAAAGGGGAAACTCAATTCATTACAAGAGAGTAGAGGGGGAGGAGAAACATAAGATCCAACTATAATAGCAAAGCTTGCGATACATCAAGATCGTACCACCTCAAGAACACGAGAGAGAGAGAGAGAGAGATCAAACACATAGCTACTGGTACATACCCTCAGCCCCGAGGGAGAACTACTCCCTCCTCGTCAAGGAGAGCACCGGGATGATGAAGATGGCCACCGGAGAGGGATTCCCCCTCTCGCAGGGTGCCGAAACGGGTCTAGATTGGCTTTCGGTGGCTACGGAGGCTTCTGGCGGCGGAACTCCCGATCTATTGTGCTCCCCGATCGTTTTAGGGTACATGGAGATATATAGGAGGAAGAAGTGCGTCAGGGGGCCACGAGGGGCCCACGAGGGTGGAGGGCGCGCCCAGGGGGGTGGGCGCGCCCCCCTACCTCCTGGCCTCCTCGAAGGTTCCCTTACGTGCACTTCAACTCTTTTGGGCTTCTTTCCTTCCAAAAATGGGTTCCGTGAAGTTTCAGGTCAATTGGATTCCGTTTGGTTTTCCTTTTCTTCGAAACCCTAAAACAAGGTAAAAACAGAAACTGGCACTGGGCTCTGGGTTAATAGGTTAGTCCCAAAAATGATATAAAAGTGTATAATAAAGCCCATAAACATCCAAAACAGTAGATAATATAGCATGGAGCAATCAAAAATTATAGATACGTTGGAGACGTATCAGGTGACACGAAACTAGCTCCAATTCATCAATGTAATGTAGGCATGTATTCCGAATATAGTCATATGTGCTTATGGAAAAGAACTTGCATGACATCTTTTGTCCCACCCCCCGTGGCAGCGGGGTCCTATTGGAAACTAAGGGATATTAAGGCCTCCTTTTAATAGAGTACCGGACCAAAGCATTAACACATAGTGAATACATGAACTCCACAAACTACGGTCAACACCGGGAGTGGTCCCGACTATTGTCACTTCGGGGTTGCCGGATAATAACATATAGTAGGTGACTATAGACTTGCAAGATAGGATCAAGAACTCTCATATATTAATGAAAACATAATAGATTTAGATCTGAAATCATGGCACTCGGGCCCTAGTGACAAGCATTAAGCATAGCAAAGTCATAGCAACATCAATCTCAGAACATAGTGGATACTAGGGATCAAACCCTAACAAAAGTAACTCGATTACATGATAAATCTCATCCAACCCATCACCGTCCAGCAAGCCTATGATGGAATTACTCACGCACGTCGGCGAGCATCATGAAATTGGTGATGGAGGAAGGTTGATGATGATGATGGCGACGGATTCCCCTCTCTGGAGCCCCAAACAGACTCCAGATCAGCCCCCCGAGAGAGTTTAGGGCTTGGCGGCGGCTCCATATCGTAAAACGCGATGAATCCTTCTCCCTGGTTTTTCCTCCCCAAAAGTGAATATATGGAGTCAAGGTTGCAGTCGGTGTAGCTTCAGGGGGCCCACGAGGCAGGGGGCGCGCCCAGGGGGGTAGGGCGGAACCCCCACCCTCATGGACAGGTGGAGGCCCCCCTGACGTGGATCTTCCTTCCAGTATTTATTATATATTCCAAAATAATTCTTCGTTGATTTTCAGGTCATTCTGAGAACTTTTATTTCTGCACAAAAATAACACCATGGCAATTCTGCTGAAAAGAGCATCAGTTCGGGTTAGTTCCATTCAAATCATGCAAGTTAGAGTCCAAAACAAGGGCAAAAGTGTTTGTAAAAGTAGATATGAGGGAGACGTATAAACTCCCCCAAGCTTAAACCTTTGCTTGTCCTCGAGCAATTCAGTTGATAAACTGAAAGTGATAAAGAAAAACTTTTACAAACTCTGTTTGCTCTTGTTGTAAATATGTAAAGCCAGCATTCAAGTTTTCAGCAAAGATTACGAACTAACCATATTCACAATAACATTTAGGTCTCATGTTTACTCATATCAATGACATAATCAACTAGCGAGCAATAATAATAAATCTCGGATGACAACACTTTCTCAAAACAATCATGATATGATATAACAGGATGGTATCTCGCTAGCCCTTTCTGAGACCGCAAAACATAAATGCAGAGCACCTTTAAAGATCAAGGACTGACTAGACATTGTAATTCATGGTAAAAGAGATCCAGTCAAGTCATACTCAATGTAAACTAATAGTAACGAATGCAAATGACAGTGGTGCTCTCCAACTGGTGCTTTTTAATAAGAGGATGATGACTCAACATAAAAGTAAATGGATAGGCCCTTCACAGAGGGAAGCAGGGATTTGTGGAGGTGCTAGAGCTCGGTTTTGAAATAGATATGAATAATATTTTGAGCGGTATACTTTCGTTGTCAACATAACAACTGAGAGATGGTGATATCTTCCATGCTACACACATTATAGGCGGTTCCAAATAGAATGGAAAAGTTTATACTCCCCCACCACTAACAAGCATCAATCCATGGCTTGCTCAAAACAACGAGTGCCTCCAACTAACAACAGTCCCGGGGGAGTTTTGTTTGCGATTATTTTGATTTGATTTGCATAAAGCATGGGACTGGGCATCCCGGTGACCAGCCATTTTCTCGTGAGTGAGGAGCAGAGTCCACTCCTCTTGAGAATAACCCGCCTAACATGGAAGATACGGACAACCCTAGTTGATAGATGAGCTATTCAAGCATACAAAACAAAATGTTTATTTGAAGGTTTAGAGTTTGGCACATACACATTTACTTGGAACGGCAGGTAGATACCGTATATAGGTAGGTATGGTGGACTCATATGGAATAACTTTGGGGTTTATGGAATTGGATGCACAAGTAGTATTCCCGCTTGGTACAGGTGAAGGCTAGCAAAAGACTGGGAAGCGACCAGCTAGAGAGAGACAACAGTCATGATCATGCATTAGAATTAATCAACACCGAATGCAAGCATGAGTAGGATATAATGCACCATGAACATAAATACCGTAGAGGCTATGTTGATTTTATTTCAACTACATGTGTGAACATGTGCCAAGTCAAGCCACTCGAATCGTTCAAAAGAGGATACCACCCTATCATACCACATCACAACCATTTTAATAGCATGTTGGCACGCAAGGTAAACCATTATAAACTCCTAGCTAGTTAAGCATGGCATAAGCAACTATAATCTCTAATTGTCATTGCAAACATGTTTATTCATAATAGGCTGAATCAGGAACGATGAACTAATCATATTTACAAAAACAAGAGAGGTCGAGTTCATACCAGCTTTTCTCATCTCAATAAGTTCATCATATAATCATCATTATTGCCTTTCACTTGCACGACTGAATAGTGTGGATAATAATAATAGTGCACGTGCATTGGACTAAGCTGGAATCTGCAAGCATTCAATTCAAGAGAGAAGACAAGGTAATATGGGCTCTTTGTTAGATCAACAATAATGCATATAAGAGCCACTCAACATTTTCATTATGGTCTTCTCCTCTCGACCCCCAAAGAACAAGAAAGAAATAAAACTATTTACACGGGAAAGCTCCCAACAAGCAAAATAAGAACAAGAAATCTTTTTGGGTTTTCTTTTTAATTATTACTGCAAGCATGGAAAGTAAACTAATTAAAAGCTACTACTATTTTTTGTCTTTTTTATCAAGGTTTATTAAACTCACAAGAAGAAAGCATAAAAAGGAAAATAAACTAGCATGGATGATACAGTGAAAAAGTATGAGCACCGACAACTCGCATGAGTGTGTGAACATGAATGTAATGTCGGTGAGAAATACGTACTCCCCCAAGCTTAGGCTTTTGGCCTAATTCGGTCTATGGCCACGGCTGGCCTGGCGGATATCCAAAGTAATAGTTGGGGTCGTACTATGAAGAAGCTTCGGATTGCCACTGGTTGGCAATCACCTCCGGATCCCACTGGTAATCAGACTGTCATGGAGGTTCAAATTGTGGTTCCGGCTATGGCTGTGTAGCTGATGTATGGTTCCAGTAGACATGAATGGCCTCCAACAGAACAAGGTACTTGCCTGCAGATAAATCAAACAAGGAAGGAGCAGGTAGGGTAATAGTCTCAGGATGATTTTTACCAAATATTAATTTGTACTTAAGCTCCTTTTCCCTATTCTTAACAATAAAATCATGGGCTACCATACTCTTATAATCTAGATAAATAGGAGGCAACAACTTCTCTTCCTTCTCATAATGCCTAATAGGTATGTTAAAGTGTGCAGCGAGGTGCAAGGCGAAGATGCCTCCAAGGACGGGGCCCTTAGTACGGTTAAGATTTAACCGCTTTGCAATAATAGCACCGTACTAAATGTGTCATCACGGAACAAGGCATGGCACAAAATAACAATATCAGGGGCACTAAGGTTGCCACAGTTTCTGCGACCAATTAAGCATCTACTAGCAAATATAGCAAAGTAACGTAGAACAGGAAAGTGTATGCTAGTAATTCGTGCGTCGGAAACCTTCCTCGTTTCCCCTACAGCAATGGTATCAATAAACCCGTCCACATCGTCACAATGTGGTTCCTCTACACTACCCTCAAAAGGGATCAAACAAATCCGACAAAAGTCACGAAGTGACATCTCCTTATGCTCATCATATAAATAAAATTCCACCGAAGGTGGTGAGCTCCTAGCATGGAAATGAAAGTTTTGCACAAAGATATTGGTGAGTAAGGGATATTGTTCGCGTTGTCGTGGAGGAAGGCGGTGAGGCCTGCATTCTCAGCCAATTCATAGAAATCATCATAAATCTCGGCTGCTCTCAAGAAATTATCACAAGGCCATTCACACGGCTGAACTTCCGCGGTGCTAGGGAGATTATATTTGGGCCTCTTATCCTCCTCACTTTGCTTATCCTTCGAGCTTCGGCTCAATGAGCCCCTCAAAAATCTCTTCATCTTTTCTGAAAATTTCTGAATTTTTTAGCAACTTCAAAATAAAAATGAACCAAACTCAACAAAATTAATAGAACTACTCCTACAAGTGCCTAAAGGATATATCATGCATTAAAACTACTTTTGACCACATAAATTTGACATGCAAGCTCAAGAACAGGGTCACCTAAGCAGCAAAAATATGCAACGAATAAAGCACTAGAACAAAAACTAATTGGACCATTGGAGGAGTCAAATACCAAGGAACAATCCCCCAAAGTAGTTTTTTGAATGCAGCTTTGAGCAAGGAGATCGAAAATGGCAGCAAGATGAGCTTGGACTCGGGTTTGAGCTGGTTAGTGATGTTTGTGGGAGGAAGAAGGAGTGTGTGGTAGCTGGAATAAGTGGAGGGGAGCTACCGTGGGCCCACGAGGCAGGGGGCGCGCCTAGGGGGTAGGGCGCGCCCTCCACCCTCGTGGCCAGGTGCTTGCTCCCATGCTGCATTTTTAGTGCCAGATATTCTCAAATATTCTAGAAAAAATCATATTTAATTTTCAGGGCATTTGGAGAACTTTTATTTTCAAGGTATTTTTTATTGCATGGATAATTCAGAAAACAGACAGAAAAATAATATTTTTGCTTTATTTAATATAAATAACAGAAAGTAAAAAGAGGGTACAAAGAGTTGTGTTTTCTAAATTCATCCATCTCATGCTCATCAAAAGGAATCCACTAACAAGGTTGATCAAGTCTTGTTAACAAACTCATTCCGAATTGCATGGAACCGGAGAATTTTCGAATAACACTAGGTTACCTCAACGGGGATATGCATATGCCCAACAATTAGAATATCATATTTCTTCTTGACAGTAGGAAGAGGAAATTCAAAACCTCCAGTAGTAATAGTTGGAATTTTTCCAATAAAGTTTATACTATGAACTTGAGGTTGTTTCCTCGGAAAGTGTACCATATGCTCATTGCCATTAACATGAAAAGTGGCATTGCCTTTGGTGCAATCAATAACAGCCCCTACAGTATTCAAAAAGGTTCTTCCAAGAATAATAGACATACTATCGTCCTCGGGAATATCAAGAATAACAAAGCCCATTAAAATAGTAACGTTTGCAACCACAACAGGCACATCCTCACAAATACCGATAGATATAGCAGTTGATTTATCAGCCATTTGCAAAGATATTGCAGTAGGTGTCAACTTATTCAAATCAAGTCTACGATATAAAGAGAGAGGCATAACATTAATACCAGCTCCAAGATCACATAAAGCAGTTTTAACATAGTTTCTTTTAATGGAGCATGGTATAGTTGGTACTCCTGGATCTCCAAGTTTCTTAGGTATTCCACCCTTAAAAGTGTATAGCAAGCATGGTGGAAATTTTAGCTTCCGGTATCTTTCTTTTATTTGTAACAATTTCTTTCATTTATTTAGCATAAGGATTCATTTTAAGCATCTCAGTCAAACACATACGCAAAAAGATAGGTCTAACCATTTCAGCAAAGCGCTCAAAATCCTCATCATCCTTTTTCTTGGATGGTTTAGGAGGAAAAGGCATGGGTTTTTGAACCCATGGTTCTCTTTCTTTATCGTGCTTCCTAGCAAAAAAGTCTCTCTTATCATAACGTTGATTCTTTGATTGTGGGTTATCAAGATCAACAGCGGGTTCAATCTCTACTTCATTGTCATTACTAGGTTGAGCATCAACATGATCATGATTATTAACATTATCACTAGGTTCATGCTCATTACCATATTGTGTTTCAGCATCATAAATAGAAATATCATTAGGATTCTCAGGTGTGTCAACAACAGGTTCACTAGAAGCATGCAAAGTCCTATCATTTTTCTTTTTCTTCCTCTTAGTAGGACTATGTGCATCAATATTATTTCTCTGAAAATCTTGCTCAATTCTCTGAGGATGTCCCTCAGGATACAATGGTTCCTGAGTCATTTTACCACATCTAGTCATAACTCTAACACATTGTCATTCTTATTGTTTAATTCATTGAGAAAATCATTCCGAGCCTTAAGTACTTGTTCTACTTGAGTGGAAATCATAGAAGCATGTTTACTAATAAGTTTTAGTTCACCTTTAACATTAGCCATATAATCACTCAAGTGTTCAATCATATAAGAATTATGTTTCAATTGTCTACCAACATAAGCATTAAAATCTTCTTGCTTAACCATAAAGTTATCAAACTCATCTAAGCATTGACTAGCAAACTTAGTAGGAGGGATTTCAGCTTTATCATATCTATAGAGAGAATTTACCTTTACTACCTATGTCAGGTTATCAAGACCATATGTTTCTTCAATAGGTGATGGATTAAAACCATGTATTTCTTCAACAAGTGGTAAATTAAGACCATGTATTTCTTCGATAGGAGGTAAATTCTTAACATCTTTAGCTTTTATACCTTTTATTTCATAGATTTATTTGCCTCTTGCATATCTTTAGGACTGAGAAATAGAACACCCCTTTTCTTCAGAGTTGGCTTGGGAGTTGGCTCGGGAAGTGTCCAATTATTTTCATTGGTCAACATATTATTCAATAAAATTTCAGCTTCATCTGGTGTTCTTTCCCTGAAAACACAACCAGCACAACTATCCAGGTGGTCTCTGGAAGCATCGGTTAGTCCATTATAAAAGATATCAACTATTTCATTTTTCTTAAGAGGATGACCAGGCAAAGCATTAAGTAATTGGAGAAGCCTCCCTCAATCTTCTGGGAGACTCTCTTCTTCAATTTGCACAAAATTATATATTTCCCTTAAAGCAGCTTGTTTCTTATCAGCGGGGAAATATTTAGCAGAGAAGTAATAAATCATATCCTGGGGACTACGCACACAACCAGGATCAAGAGAATTAAACCATATCTTAGCATCACCCTTTAATGAGAACGGAAATATCTTAAGGATATAATAGTAGCGAGTTTTCTCATCATTAGTGAACAGGGTGGCTATATCATTTAATTTAGTAAGATGTGCCACAACAGTTTCAGATTCATAGCCATAGAAAGGATCAAATTCAACCAAAGTAATTATCTCAGGATCGACAAAGAATTCATAATCCTTATCAGTAACAAAGATAGGTGAAGTAGCATAAGCAGGATCATATTTCATTCTAGCATTCAAAGTTTTTTGTTTCAGCTTAGCTAATAATTTCTTAAGATCACTCCTATCATTGCAAGCAAGAAAGTCTGTAGCAGTTTCTTCATCCATAACATAACCCTCTGGAACAACAAGCTATTCATATTTAGGGGGAGAATCTTCATCATCACTTTCATCAATATTTTCAGTTTCAATAATTCATTCTCTCTAGCCCTAGCAAGTTGTTCATTAAGAAATTCACCAAGTGGCACAGTAGTATCAAGCATAGAAGTAGTTTCATCATAAGTTTCATGCATAGCAGAAGTGGCATCATCAATAACATGCGACATATCAGAATTAATAGTCGCAAGCTTACTCAAAACAGAAGGTGAATCAAGTGCAGAGCTAGATGGCAGTTCCTTACCTACCCTCGTAGTTGAGGGATAAATCTTGGTTCTTGGATCTTTCAAGTTCTTCATAATGATAAGCAGATATAAATCCCAAGTGACTCAAAGAATAGAGCTATGCTCCCCAGCAACGGCGCTAGAAAATAGTCTTGATAACCCACAAGTATAGGGGATTGCAACAGTTTTCGAGGGTAGAGTATTCAACCCAAATTTATTGATTCGACACAAGGGGGGCCAAAGAATATTCTCAAGTATTAGCAGCTGAGTTGTCAATTCAACCACACCTGGAAACTTAATATCTGTAGCATAGTGTTTAGTAGCAAAGTAATATGATAGTAGTGGTAACGGTGGTAAAAGGTAATGGTAGCAAAAGTAATATTTTTGGTGTTTTATAGTGATGACAACAATAGCAACGGAAAAGTAAATAAGCGAAGAACAATATACGGAAAGCTCGTGGACAATGGATCGGTGATAGAGAATTATGCCGGATGCGGTTCATCATGTAACTGTCACAACCTAGGGTGACACAGAACTAGCTCCAATTCATCAATGTAATGTAGGCATGTATTCCGAATATAGCCATACGTGCTTATGGAAAAGAACTTGCATGACATATTTTGTCCAACCCTCCCGTGGCAGCGGGGTCCTATTGGAAACTAAGGGATATTAAGGCCTCCTTTTAATAGAGTACCAGCCAAAGTGTTAACACATAGTGAATACATGAACTCCTCAAACTACGGTCATCATCGGGAGTGGTCCCGACTATTGTCACTTCGGGGTTGCCGGATCATAACACATAGTAGGTGACTATAGACTTGCAAGATAGGATCAAGAACTCTCATATATTGATGAAAACATAATAGGTTCAGATCTGAAATCATGGCACTCGGGCCCTAGTGACAAGCATTAAGCATAGTAAAGTCACAGCAACATCAATCTCAGAACATAGTGGATACTAGGGATCAAACCCTAACAAAACTAACTCGATTACATGATAAATCTCATCCAACCCATCAACGTCCAGCAAGCCTACAATGGAATTACTCACGCACGGCGGTGAGCATCATGAAATTGGTGACGGAGGAAGGTTGATGATGACGATGGTGGTGGATTCCCCTCTCCGGAGCCCCGAACGGACTCCAGATAGCCCTCCCGAGAGAGTTTAGGGCTTGGCGGCGGCTCCGTATCATAAAACGCGATGAATCCTTCTCCCTGGTTTTTTTCTCCCCAAAAGTGAATATATGGAGTCAAGGTTGAGGTCGATGGAGCGTCAGGGGGCCCACGAGGCAGGGGGGCGCGCCCAGGGGGGTAGGGCGCGTCCCCCACCCTCGTGGACAGGTGGAGGCCCACCTGACGTGGATCTTCCTTCCAGTATTTATTATATATTCCAAAATAATTCTCCGTTGATTTTTAGGTCATTCCGAGAACTTTTATTTCTGCACAAAAATAACACCATGGCAATTCTGCTGAAAACAGCGTCAGTCCGGGTAAGTTCCATTCAAATCATGCAAGTTAGAGTCCAAAACAAGGGCAAAAGTGTTTGGAAAAGTAGATACGACGGAGATGTATCAATACGCCATGGGGCAGATGACGAAGAGTCGCCGCGACAAAATCTACATCGAAGACGCAAGCTGGGTCCCGAGGCCGATTCAATCGAGTACGGGTATCGGGTCCCCTTCGGCGGAATCCACGTCTTCATTGGCAAGATCGGCGAGTCGGAGTCTGAGTCGTACACCTGCATCGACATCATTGAGATGGCTCAACGCGCACGACCTGCCAAGGTTCAGACCGTCGTGAAGCATGCCTTTGTTGATTGCGTTCACGGGGCGGATCTTGAGGAAGGATCTGTATCTGGTGGAGAGACGGCCATCTACTCGGATGATGAGTCCTCAATCGAAGAGACCAATTCAATGTATCAACTGAAAGACGACGCACTTGGGAGCTATTCCGATGGCGACAGTATTCTGGACCCCTATGAGCCGCCGAACAGAGTCGCGATCTTCATGGTCGGCACACAACCGGTGCTCAATTCATCAACTGTTCCGACTATGACTTCCGGTTCAACGGCTGAGGCGACAGCCGGAGCGAGCGGCTCTTGCTACCTCTTGAGCTTGCATTGGTTTTTCCTTGAAGAGGAAAGGGTGATGCAGCAAAGTAGAGTAAGTATTTCCCTCAGCTTTTGAGAACCAAGGTATCAATTCAGTAGGAGACAACGCACAAGCCACTGAATACCTGCACAAACGAACCCTAACTTGCACCCAACACGACAAAGGGGTTGTCAATCCCTTCACGGTTATTTGCAAAGTGAGATCTGATATAGATGGATAAACGGTAAAGTAATATTTTTGGTATTTTTGGTTTATAGATCGGAATGTAAAAGATTGCAAAGAAAGTAAATAGGAAACTAAAATTATAGATCGGGAACTTATGTGATGGAAAATAGACCCGGGGGCCATAGGTTTCGCTAGAGGCTTCTCTCAAGATAGAAAATATTACGGTGGGTGAACAAATTACTGCCAAGCAATTGATAGGAAAGCACAAAGTTATGGTGATATCTAAGGCAATGATCATAAATATAGGCATCCCGTCTGTATCAAGTAGACTGAAACAATTCTGCATCTACTACTATTAATCCACACATCGACCGACTCCTGCCTGCTTCTAGAGTATTAAGTTCATAAGAACAGAGTAACACATTAAAATGACATGATGTAGCGGGATAAACTCAAGCAATATGATGAAAACCCCATCTAGTTATCCTCGATGGCAACAATACAATACGTGTCGGTTCCCCTTCTGTCACTAGGATTGAGCACCGCAAGATTGAACCCAAAGCTAAGCACTCTCCCATTGCAAGAAAAACTAATCTAGTTGGCCAAACCAAATCGAATTCAAAGAGACTTGCAAATATATCAAATCATGCATATAAGAATTCAGAGGAGATTCAAATAATATTCGTAGATAAGCTAATCATAAATCCACAATTCATCGGATCTCGGCAAACACACCGCAAAAAAGTATTACATCGAATAGATCTCGAAGAACATCGAGGAGAACATGGTATTGAGAATCAAAGGGAGAGAAGAAGCCATCTAGCTACTAGCCATGGACCCGTAGGTCTGTGGTAAACTACTCACGCTTCATCGGAGAGGCAATGGTGTTGATGTAGAAGCCCTCCATGATCGAATCCCCCTCCAAAGGGACGCCGGAAAAGGCCCCTAGATGGGATCTCACTGGTACAGAAGGTTGCGGTGGTGGAAAGTGGTTTCGTGGCTCCCCTGAAAGGTTTTTGGGTATTTGAGAATATATAGGCGGAAGAATTAGGTCGGTGGAGTCACGAGGGGCCCACAAGGGTGGGGGCGCGCCCTACCCCCCTGGGTGCACCATCCGTCCTTGTGGGTGCCTCGTGGCTTCCCTGTCGTGTACTCCAAGTCCTCTGGATGTCTTCTTGTCCAACAAAAATCATCGTGAAAGTTTCATTCCGTTTGGACTCCGTTTGGTACTCCTTTTATGAAAAACTCTAAAACAAGAAAAAAATAGGAACTGACACTGGGCTCTCGGTTAATTTTTTTTGACAGAAAGACTGTAAGGGAACCCCCTACAGTATAATTGGTGCAACAAACCCAAATTGCAAGTACCATGCCTTGAACCTGGGTGGGTGGGAAGGCATCAGCCCCTTCACACCACTAGGCTATGCCTTAGTCTGCCTTAGTCTCGGTTAATATGTTAGTCCCAAAATCATATAAAATAGCATATTAATGCATAGAAAACATCCAAAACAGATAATATAATAGCATGGAACAATAAAAAATTATAGATATGTTGGAGACGCATCAAGCATCCCCAAGCTTAATTCTTGCTCGTCCTCGAGTAGGTAAATGATAAAAATAGAATATTTGGTGTGGAATGCTACCTAACATATTTATCAATGTAATTCCCTTTATTGTGGCATGAATGTTCAGATCCGTATGATTCAAAACAAAAGTTTAATATTGACATAAAAACAATAATACTTCAAGCATGCTAACAAAATAATTATGTCTTCTCAAAATAACATCGCCAAAGAAAGATTGTCCCTACAAAATCATATTGTCTGGCTATGCTCCATCTTCATCACATAAAATATTCAAATCATGCACACCCCGATGACAAGCCAAGCAATTGTTTCATACTTTTGATGTTCACAAACTTTTTCAACTTTCACACAATACATGAGCGTGAGCAATGGACATAGCACTATGGGTGGAATAGAAGATGGTTGTGGAGAAGACGAAAATAAGGAGATAGTCTCACATCAACTAGGCATATCAACGGTCTATGGAGATGCCCATCAATAGATATCAATGTGAGTGAGTAGGGATTGCCATGCAACAGATGCACTAGAGCTATAAGTTTATGAAAGCTCAAAAACAAAACTAAGTGGGTGTGCATCCAACTCTCTTGATCACGAAGACCTAGGGCAATTTGAGGAAGCCCATTGAGGGAGTCCTGGATTAAGGGGTCCTCGGGCGTCTGGCCTGTTAGCCATGGGCCGGACTGATGGGCTGTGAAGATACGAAGACCGAAGACTGTACTCGTGTCCGGATATGACTCTCCTTGGCGTGGAAGGCAAGCTTGGCGACCGGATATGTAGGTTTCCTTCTTTGTAACCGACCTTGTGTAACCCTAGATCTTCCCGGTGTCTATATAAACCGGAGGACTTAGCCCGGATAGGACACTCATTATCATAGCCATACAAGCTAGACCTCTAGGGTTTAGCCATTACGATCTCGAGGTAGATCAACTCTTGTAATACTCATACTCATCAATATTAATCAAGCAGGACGTGGGGTATTACCTCCATAGAGAGGGCCCGAACCTGGGTAAACATCGTGTCCCTTGTCTCCTGTTACCATCGACCTTAGACACACAGTTCAGGACCCCCTACCCGAGATCCGCCAGTTTTGACACCGACATTGGTGCTTTCATTGAGAGTTCCACTGTGCCATCGACAACAAGGTCGATGTATCACCTTGTTTTCAAGGATAATATTACCACCGGAGGAACGCTGGCTCCAGGCCAAACCCTCTGGCTGGGCGGCTTTACCATGACCGCCTGTTCGGCCATTAAGCCGACGATGGCCTCTTGGGTCATCAAAAAACCCCTTCGTATCGACTCCGAATACTCCAAGTATATGGATCCAGCGGAGCTTTCATCTTTAAACGAGCTCCTAGATTGCATCACCGCCCTGGGGGGTGCTATAGACTACGATCGGATTGGGCTTAAACCCGGTCAGAGAGAAATCAAATCTCCGCCGATCACCCGCCAGATAGCGGTAGTCGAGGAACGGGCGATAACTCTTCCTCCATATTAAGGACGGACTATGTCCGGATCTCCGGTCTCGAAGAGCTGGACACCTACCCGCGAGGTGAAGCATCCTTCCCTCTGAACATAGAATCGGATGATGGGCCTAAGAAATCAGCTGACACCCCAGAGCCTGATCGGTTAAGTTCGGAAGACCTTCAAACTCCGGATCCAAAACTAGGGCAGGGTTCAGTTTCAAATCCACCCACCCACCCGAATACAAGCACTCTCACGAGCATTAAACAGTATTCTCAGGAAACGGTCCACCACTTCTGGGCCAGATTCCTTCTTGTCAAAAACAAGATTAAAGATTGACGCGATGAGGAAGCGATCTCAATGTTCCGCAACAATTGCAGGGACGAAGGGATCCTCCATGCAATTAACCACCATCGCATCCTACACTTCGCTGACTTGGCAACCATCCTACAGAAGTACAATGCAATGGAAAGCGCCTGGAAAACTCAAGCAGCTCGTTGGGAATCATCGGTCCCCACTCAACCCTTCATTCAGGCGAAAATGGCGCACCCTTGCAACATGCCCGGTTCAGTAGTAAAGAAATACAAGTCCAGTATGGGCGCGGAACCGTTCTGGAAGGATGGCTCGATGGGCCATGCAAAATACATGCAACACCAGATAACATACCAACACATAGCCTTAGAGCATGTTGGATACTCCGGCAAGTGGCAAAGAGCGGCGAGGATATCCTCACCAAGAATAACACAGAACAACACCCCCCAGAGGACAATGACTCCAAAGTACTGACGGTCTTCGAGACATTCGCCTCCAACAATAGGCGCAAGAGAGCACTACACGGACTCGCTGAAGTATGTAAAATAGAAGCAATAAACCCTCGAAACGACACGGCTATAACTTTTAATGCTAGTGACGAACCAAAATACAAGATAGTCTGAGCACCAGCCGCTTTGGTCCTCAGTCCAATTGTGGACGGCCTTCGGCTAACCAAGGTCCTTATGGACGGCGGCAACAGACTAAACCTCATCTACGAAGATACACTCCACAAAATGGCAATAGACAGGAGCCGCATTGAGCAAAGCATCACGACCTTCCGAGGAATTATCCCCAGTCGGGAGGCGCGGTGTGTGGGAAAAATACCACTCGACGTGGTATTCGGCACGCCGGAGAATTGTCGGTCCAAAGAAATAACCTTCCAAGTGTCCCCTTTCAACAGCGGTATCACGCCCTCTTAGGGCTAGACGCATTTATGCGCTTCCAAGCGGTACCCCATTACGGATACATGAAGCTTATGCCTGGGCCCAACGGTATAATCACTCTAGCTAGTGATCTGGACATAGCACTCCGCACAGAGAATAAGACTACGTCCTTGGCCCTTGAGGCGTTATCTGAAGCCCTCGCGGCCGAAGAACTAGCCGCGCTGCGCTCTACGGTGGACAGGGATGATGTCGTCCTAGATAAACGACCCAAATCCACCTCCTTCAAACCAGCAGAAGAAATAGTCAAATTCCAAGTCCATCCAACGGACCCCAAGAAGACATCATCCATCAGAGCACAATTAGATCCAACGGTTGACGCCGCGCTACAAGAGTTCCTGAGCGAAAATTGGGATATATTCGCCTGACACCCTTCTGATATGCCAGGAATCCCACGCGAGCTGGCCGAACACAGCCTCAATATATTAAAAGGATATAAACCGGTCAAGCAAACACTGCGGCGCTTTTCTGAACCCAAACGTCAAGCTATGGGGAGGAGCTAGCCAAGTTAATCGTGGTCGGATTCATCAGAGAAATAAAACATCTGGACTGGCTGGCAAACCTGGTGATGGTACCAAAGAAGGACAAATCCTGGCGGTTGTGCGTCGATTTTAAAGACCTTAATAATGCTTTCCCTAAGGATCCCTCCCCCCTCCCCCGCATTGATCAAATCATTGATGCTACCACAGGACACGACTCACTGTGTTTCCTGGATGCATATTTCGGATACCATCAAATCAAAATGAAGGAGTACGATCAAGCTGCAACAACATTCATTACCCCATATGGGCCATTTTGCTTCAACACCATGCCCTTCGGGCTGAAGAACGTCGGCGCCACATGCCAACACATGATTCAAACATGCCTGGAGAAGCAGATCGGCAAGACAGTTGAAGCTTACGTGGACGACGTCATCATCAAAACCAGGTGCGTCGAAACATTAATAGACGATTTACGTCTCACATTCGATAACCTCCGCACGTATGACATCAAGCTCAATCCGGAAAAGTGTGTTTTCGGCGTCCCCGCCGGAAAATTGCTGGGCTTCATCATTTCCAATAGAGGATTGAAGCAAATCCAGCCAAAATCCAAGCTTTATTACAATTGGCTACGCCAACAAAGCTTAAACTAGTTCAAAAACTCGCGGGCTGCGTGGCAGCTCTAAGACGCTTCATCTCCAGATTGGGAGAAAAGGCACTACCACTCTATCGCCTTTTACGGCGAACCGATCACTTCGAGTGGACGGACGCGGCAACAGCCGGACTGGAGGAAATAAAAACCCTTCTTGCGAGCAATCCAATCCTGGCCGCACCAAACGCCAGCGAACCGATGTTACTATACATATCAGCAACACATCAGGTGGTGAGCTCCGTACTCGTCGTTGAACGAGAACAGGACGGACATAAATTCCCGCTTCAGAAGCCAGTATACTACGTACCCACTGTCCTTACACCTTGCAAATCCTGGTACCCCGATTATCAAAAGATAGCATACATGGTCTTCATGGCATCCCGAAAGCTCCGTCACTACTTCCAGGAGTGTTCGATTACGATGGCTTCCGAAGTACCACTCAATGACAACATAAATAACCGCGATGCCACGGGCCGGATTGCCAAATGGGCCATTAAGCTCCTCCCATTCGGCATTACATACAAACCACGATGAGCTATTAAATCCCAAGTACTAGCTGACTTCGTCGCCGAATGGACAGAGGCCGAACTCCCTAAAGACTACGACACATATTCCAATTGGGTTATGTATTTTGATGGCTCCAAAAAGCTGGCAGGGCTAGGAGCGGGCATCGTTTTAATGTCCCCTACTGGATACGCCGTTCAGCACGTACTCCAAATACTATACACAGACTCCAATAACGCAGCCGAATATGAGGCCTTATTACATGGTCTCCGGATGGCCATCTCCATGGGCATACAACGCCTAGAGTTGCGCGGGGACTCAAACCTTGCAATATCTCAAATAAATGGAGACTTCGACGCCAAAGATCCGAAGATGGCAGCTTATCGTAATGCAGTAATAAAAATGTCGACCCCGTTCGAAGGGCTCGAGTTCCATCATGTGGATCAAGAAAGTAATCAAGCGTGTGACATCCTGGTTTTTGCCCTCCTTTATTTGCCTGATTTTCAGTTGATTTGATTTTTGAATTTGGAGTTTTTGAATCCTTTCATATGGACTTAAACACTTGGGTACCTCTTGGCTTTCAGCCAAGTGTCCCATTTCCCCCTCTAACCATCATTCCCACTCTGGTTCAACTCAAAATAATATTTGGAATATTTTTCCTTAATGAAAAATATCCATTTCCCTCTCTTAAACCCTAGCTAGATCAATGTGCTCCAAAGGAACCCCAACTTTTCTTGCCCACAAAAATCTAAGAAAATTCACAAAAATTCTTGGAACCCTAGGGCACCTTCCTGAGCAAAAATATTGCATAACTTTTTGGAATATTTTTGCTACAGAAAATATTTTATGTTCTGGACAGAAATGGTAGTTTCTATAGCAACTACCATTTTACTTGCTCCTTTGGGGCTGATTTTTCTTGTGCATCATCACCCTAGTAGATGATTTCTACCCTCCAAAACTCAGCTCCCAACTCCTAGCCATTTGACCATAGTAAGCTCTCAAAGTTACTGATCAGAAACTTACTAGGCTTGTGAAATCTTTTCTATTGCGTCTAGATCCAAAACAAAGTGTGGTAACATTCAAAACTACCACGAACAACATGCTAGACATGAAGTTTGGGCTTAGGTCGGCATGAGGTCAGAGTTCACGCGGTGACCGCATTCGTCCAGGTGTGCTGGCATGCGGCTGACGCACTCTGCGACGCGCCCGAGCCTCTGTTGATCGCGTGCTCGCTTCCCCGCATGCCTAAGCGTGCCAAACCTCGCCACCATCTTTGTCTTAGCCCAATTAACTCTCCCCTGGCGCTCGCCGACGCCGGAGCTCGCCGCAGTGAGCACGGGCACGGTCCGGCCAATGAAACAGTGTTGTGCGCACTGTGCTCGTCGTCACCCCAGTGCCGCTATGCTCGTCCCCGCTCGCCCACAGTCCCCGCATGAGCTCCGTCTCCTTCTCCTTCTCTCACTGACGTCGCTCGTCGCTGGGCGCCGTGTCCAGATGTCCACCGGCGGATCCCGAACCCCCTCGATGCTCGGCTATAAATAGAGCCCTCCCCCATCCTCCTCGAGAATCATCCACCACTCTCAAACACTCCACAACCTAGTAGAAGACCGTAGCCCGGCCGGGCAGGCCGCGGGATGCCGTCCCCAAGCTCGAGCTCGCCGGCGGTCCCCTCGGGTCGTTCTCGTAGCTCCAGCCCCTCCCAGGCCTGGGCAACCCTTCCAGGGCCTCCGCCACTCTGCGGTGGTGCCGTTCTGCCCGGTTGGAACCCCTGGAGTCGCCTCTGCTCACCGTCATCTTCGTCTCCGGCGAGCTCTGCTTCCTGTCTCCGCTAGAGAGGAAGATTTCGACGCCGTCCAACCACCCCTAGCTACTCTACGGCTACGGGCAGGTGCGCCTCAGTCTCCTCTCTCGATCCCTCCCTCTCATTTTGGCCAAGGAGCCCTCGTCACCGGCGTTTGCTCCGGCGAAGCCACGCCGCCCCTGTCTCGTTTCCCCTCTCCCCCTCATCTGACTAGCGGGGCCCGCTAGTCAGCCACTCAGTACGCGCGGGAAGCGGTACGAGTGGTGGCACCCCGAGGCTTTACGCCTTCGACGTCACCCCCCCTCTAGTCTGTTTATTTAAATTCAAATTCGTATTTATCCAAAGAGCTTCAAACAGCTATAATTTTTCAACCATAAATCCAAATGAATTGATTCTTTTTGCATTGTGTTCTTTGCAAAGGAATCTGGCAGCTCACCAAAAATGGGATTTTTCCCTGCTGCCTAGATTTTCTGGTGAATTTCAGAAGGGTTCTTGATGATTTCTTTTTGTTTTTGTAATTGTTTTCAGAGCAGTGAGGCTTGTCTTGAGGATCACCAGGAGGCTTGTGAACCTCATCTGCACTAAGGCAAGCCACAACAACATTTTCATGGTGCCATTGCAATATTTGTGATTTTCCTACTTGAATGAATGATTTAACCCATGCATATAGATCTTTATTGTGTTATTCATATTCTGTTAAGTGCTAGTTCAAGTTAATAGGCTTGGGTTACAGAAAGTTTAGAGCCAACTAAGTTGATAAGAGACTAGGATTTATTTTTTCTATGGTAGAAATAATATGGTTATGGATATAAGTAATTAATTGAAGTTATTTTCTTGCATGAGAATAATGATAAAACTTGTTAGAAAAGATTCTGTTTAATGTGAGGTTTAATCTTGACCAGAGGAGTGTCAAGAGTTGTTGATGGTTATGCTTAGTGTGGATATAGTTGACTCAGTCTTTTCCGGTATTATGTGATGCATATGTTATTGTTGTACTTCATGGCATACTATGACACTGGTTATTTTCAATTTAAGTTGAACCTGATAATAATACAACTTGAATATATCGTTGACCGGGTCATGGTGCCACTGAATCGAGTTTTTCCCAGTGCAACCACATTTGCCTGTATGGGAAGGCCTTTATTCAATCTGTTGCCATGCCTTTGGTCGGTGCCTCCAACTAGGGAAGGTTATGGGCGTGCAGTACCTGGCCCGGTAAGCAGACATAACCTTGTGAGCCCGTTGTTGAGATTTTTGGTACCAGTCCCCGTGAGGGACAGTCCCTGTGAGGGACGTTTGGCCACGACGGTGGTCGTTGTGTCTTTGGTAGACATGGGGCCACCCAGGACTAGCCTAGTTGGGGAGTAGGTCGGAGTGGCTGAGACAGTGTCATGGCAATGGAGGGGTTTCGTCGGAATGTCGTTGGTCCACCCGAATGGGAGTACGAGGCCATGGGTTCCGTGGTGTGGGTACAGTGCGCTACCTCTACAAAGTGTATTAATCTATCGATAGCCGAGTCCACGATTATGGACACGCTCGAAAGTAGGTCACACCATGGGTCAACATTTAATAAACTTTGCACACTAAGTAATGAACTCTGCACTGTTGATGATGGCGGGAAGGCCATCAGGTTGGAAAGGACCAAGTGTTGGTCGTGGTTGTGGTCACCGGAAGGATCATTGTTTTAGACCTAGTATGGGTCGTGGTTGTGATCGCCGGAAGGATCATTGGTTTAGACCTGGTATGGGTCGTGGTTGTGATCGCCGGAAGGATCATTGTTCTAGGCCTAGTAGGGTCGTGGTTGTGATCACGGTAAGGATCACGAGATATTCATGGTTAAGATGTTGAGGTTGGTACAGTGGTGATCCAAGGAGTGATCACCGTTGGTAAGAGAAATTTTTCCTCACGAGGATATGATCACAGCATGTTGAATATATTGTTGCATTATTAATAATTGGTTAAATATCATGATATTGTTTGTCATTATGTTTATGTCTGTTGTGAGCTTGCAAGTACATTCAATGTACTGACCTGGCATGTCATGCCAGATTTCAGGAAAAGCCTTGTTGGAGAGGAGTGCTGTCCGAGTCTAGATCGTGTCCACATCGGTGTCCTTGTACTATGGAGCTTAGTCTACGACGTTGTTCCGCTGCCGCGTAGTTGTTATGATCGAGGCCTTTATGTTCACTAAATAATGTACATATTGTTCAGCCGCACCGTGCGTGCCGCTTGGCCTCGCTACCTGTTGTAATGTAAACTTTGATCCGCTAGCATCAATAAAGCGGTTGTTTTCTGTATCAAGATGTTATGTGTTGCCAGAAGACATGGTCTCTGGGCTGGCAATCCATGGTAAACCGGTTGCTCTGAGCCGAGGTGCCACAACGCTTAGTATCAGAGCCGCGCTGACTGTAGGCCACGCTAGACTACGACGTGTTGACTGGACGGTAGATACGAGTTTATGTTGAGTGCCGGTAGCATTGGTAGCTGGTTGTTGCATTGCATATACTTGCCTTATTTTTATGCTAACCTACTAATGGTTGTGAGTGTAGATGGCTCCGGTGCCGTATCCCTGCCAGTTGCAGCTGATGTCGTACACGTCGCCGCATCTTCTTCGTAACGTGTGGCGTCGACTGTACCCCCTCGGTGATGATCTAGTTTATCGTGTGTACCAGGAGTGTCTAGGTGACTCAGTGTACGAGTATCATGTGGTGGTTACTCCGCGCACCAGTTCCGACTCCAACACTTACACTCGTACCTCTCGGAGCGGTTACGCATTCACCGCTTCCCAGGCTGTCCAGTTTGCTGCATTCGAGGTCCTTGTTGAGCTTCGTTACAACGAGGTCCGGATGCAGAACCACCCAGGTTTCTACTACTATCCTTCTCTGCACAATAATGGTCGTATCCGCTTCCCTATCATTGATCCGGAGTCCGATAGTGTTGCTAGCCATCTTGCTCGTTACATCACCGCTAGCTACCTTATGATCCACGAGCTGGCTCGAGAGCTGACTCGTGCCCATACTGCTTTAGCATCTGCTCTAGTCTCTACTGGATCTTCCACTACCCCATCCTCCCTGGGATTTACTCCTTATATTCCAGTCAGTTCTAGTTCCCCTGTTTCACCGGTTACTCCTCCGAGTAGCTCGGGCACCTCGACCGTGAATCCTCTTAGTGCTCCTGCAGACTGGGTTTCACTTCTCTCTACTCATGTGCCCCGATGCTTCACCCTGCACCTGCCCCTGAGGGAGAGCCCTCGAGGCAACGTCGTCGTGTTACCTTTAACTCGGAGGTCTCAGTTAACCACGTCAGTTCAGGATCTGAGTCAGGAGAGGAGCCCGCAGTGATACGTCTCCAATGTATCTATAATTTTTGATTGCTCCATGCTATGTTATCTACTGTTTCGGGCAATATTGGGCTTTATTATCCACTTTTATATTATTTTTGGGACTAACCTATTAACCGGAGGGCCATCCCAGAATTGCTGTTTTTTTTTGCCTATTTCAGTGTTTCGAAGAAAAGGAATATCAAACAGAGTCGAAACGGAACGAAATCAACTGGAGAAGTTATTTTTGGAAGGAAAGCTACCGGATGGACTTGGACCCCACATCAGGAGCCAAGGGAGGTGCTCACGAGGGTGGGGGCGCCCCCCTAGGGTGCGCCCCCCTGCCTCGTGGGGCCCCCGAAGCTCCACCGACGTACTTCCTGCACCCATATATACTCACGTACCCTAAAACTTCCAGAACTGACAATAGATCGGGAGTTCCGCTGCCAGAATCCTCCGTAGCCACCGAAAGCCAATCTAGACCCGTTCTAGCACCCTACCAGAGGGGGCAATCCCTCTCCGGTGGCCATCTTCATCATCCCGATGCTCTCCATGACGAGGAGGGAGTAGTTCTCCCTCGGGGCTGAGGGTATGTACCAGTAGCTATGTGTTTGATCTCTCTCTCTCTCTCTCTCGTGTTCTTGAGGTGGTACGATCTTGATGTATCGCAAGCTTTGCTATTATAGTTGGATCTTATGTTTCTCCTCCCCCTCTACTCTCTTGTAATGAATTGAGTTTCCCCTTTGAAGTTATCTTATCGGATTGAGTCTTTAAAGATTTGAGAACACTTGATGTATGTCTTGCCGTGCGTATCTGTGGTGACAATGGGGTACCACGTGATTCACTTGATGTATGTTTTGGTGATCAACTTGCGGGTTCCACACATGAACCTATGCATAGGGGTTGGCACACGTTTTCGTCGTGATTCTCTGGTAGAAACTTTGGGGCACTCTTTGAGGTTCTATGTGTTGGTTGAATAGATGAATCTGAGATTGTGTGATGCATATCGTATAATCATGCCCACGGATACTTGAGGTGACATTGGAGTATCTAGGTGACATTAGGATTTTGGTTGATTTGTGTCTTAAGGTGTTATTCTAGTACGAACTCTAGGTCTGTTTGTGACACCTATAGGAATAGCCCAACAGATTGATTGGAAAGAATACTTTAAGTGCTGGCTATATTGTTGAATTCATTCAAGATGCTACTGAAAATTATTATGAGGGAGGAATATATGCTTATAGGAATTGCAATAATATCAAGTTTCCTCTCTATGTGCTTAAAGTTTTCAAGTTATGCTTGTTTTGCCTTCCTATGCTAGTTGATTATTGTTCCCATAAGTTGTTTGCTCACAAAATACCTATGCATAGGAAGTGGGTTAGACTTAAATGTGCTAGTCATATTCTTCATGATGCTATATTTATGTTTCAATTCTTATCCTTTATGTGAGCATCGTTGAAATCATCATGCCTAGCTAGGGGCGTTAAACGATAGCGCTTGTTGGGAGGCAACCCAATGTTATTTTTATTCCTTGATTTTTCTTCCTGTTTAGTAATAAATAATTCATCTAGCCTCTGTTTAGATGTGGTTTTATGATTTTAATTAGTGTTTGTGCCAAGTAGAACCTTTGGGAAGACTTGGGGAAAGTCTTGTTAATCATGCTGTAAAAAACAGAAACTTTAGCGCTCACGAGAATTGCTGCCATTTTTTGTTGGAGAGTGCTATTTAGTTAATTCTTTTTGCAGATGATTAATAGGTAAATTCCTCAGGCCCATCAGTTTATTTTAGAATTTTTGGGGTTCCAGAAGTTTGCGTTAGTTACATATTACTACAGACTGTTCTGTTTTTGACAGATTCTGTTTTTCGTGTTGTTTGCTTATTTTGATGAATCTATGGCTAGTAAAAGGGTTTATAAACCATAGAGAAGTTGGAATACAGTAGGTTTAACGCAAATATAAATAAATAATGAGTTCATTACAGTACCTTGAAGTAGTGTTTTGTTTTCTTTCGCTAACGGAGCTTACGAGTTTTTTGTTAAGTTTTGTGTTGTGAAGTTTTCAAGTTTTGGGTAAGGATTCGATGGACTATGGAATAAGGAGTGTCAAGATCCTAAGCTTGGGGATTCCCAGGGCACCCCAAGGTAATATTCAAGGACAACCAAGAGCCTAACCTTGGGGATTCCCCAGAAGGCATCCCCTCTTTCGTCTTCGTTCATCGGTAACTTTACTTGGAGCTATATTTTTATTCGCCACATGATATGTGTTTTGCTTGGAGCGTCATTTTATTTTCTTTTGTTTTGCTTGCTGTTTGAATAAAATACCAAGATCTTAAATTCTTAAATGTTAGAGAGTCTTCACATAGTTGCATAATTATTCGACTACTCATTGACCTTCACTTATATCTTTTGGAGTAGTTTGTCGTTTGCTCTAGTGCTTCACTTATATCTTTTAGAGGACAATGGTGGTTTTATTTTGAAGAAATAGATGAAATCTCATGCTTCACTTATATTATTTTGAGAGTCTTAAATAGCATGGTAATTTGCTTAAATAATCCTAATATGCTAAGTATTCAAGATTAGTAAACTTTTCTTATGAGTGTTTTGAATACTAAGAGAAGTTTGATGCTTGATGATTGTTTTGAGATATGGAGGTATAATATCAAAGTCGTGCTAGTTGGGTAGTTGTGGAAATTGAGAAATGCTTGGTGTTGAGTTTGCAAGTCCCGTAGCATGCCGTATGGTAAACATTGTGTAAACAAATTTGGAAACATGAGGTGTTGTTTGATTGTCCTCCTATGAGTGGCGGTCGGGGACGAGCGATGGTCTTTTCCTACAATTTTTAATCCCCCTAGGAGCATGCATGTAGTGCGAGGTTTTGATGACTTGTAGATTTTTGCATAAGTATGTGAAGTTCTTTCATGACTAATGTTGAGTCCCTGGACTTATACGCACTCCACCCTTCCATCCTTGCTACCTCTTCAGTACCGTGCATTGCCCTTTCTCAATTGAGAGTTGGCGCAGAACCTTCGCCGGTGCATCCAACCCCGTGATATGATACACTCTTCACACATAAACCTCCTTATATCTTTCCTCAAAACAGCCACCAGTTACCTACCTATTATGGCATTTCCATAAGCCATTCCGAGATATATTTGCCATGCAACTTTCCACCATTCCATTTATTATGACACGCATCATGATTGTCATATTGCTTTGCATGATCATGTAGTGACATCGTATTTGTGGCAAAGCCACCGTCCATAATTTTTCATACATGTCACACTTGATTCATCGCAATCCCGGTACACCGCCGGAGGAATTCATATAGAGGCATCTTTGTTCTAGTATCGAGTTGTAATCATTGAGTTGTAAATAAATAGAAGTGTGATGATCATCATTTTCTAGAGCATTGTCCCAAGTGAGGAATAAAAAAAGGGGAGAAAGGCCATAAGAAAAGAGAAGGCCCAAAAAAGAGAGAAAGGCCATATAAAAAAAAGAGAAGGCCCAAAAAAATGAAAAAGAGAGAAGGGACAATGCTACTATCCTTTTACCAAACTTGTGCTTAAAAGTAGCACCATGATCTTCATAGTAGAGAGTCTCTTGTTTTGTCACTTTCATATACTAGTGGGAATTTTTAATTATAGAACTTGGCTTGTACATTCCAATAATGGGCCTCCTCAAGTGCCCTAGGTCTTCGTGAGCAAGCAAGTTGGATGCACACCCACTTAGTTTCTTTTGTTGAGCTTTCATACATTTATAACTCTAGTGCATCCGTTGCATGGCAATCCCTACTCCTTGCATTAACATCAATCGGTGGGCATCTCCATAGCCCATTGATTAGCCTCGTTGATGTGATACTTTCTCCTTTTTGTCTTCTCCACATAACCCCCCTCATTATATTCTATTCCACCCATAATGCTATATCCATGGCTCGCGCTCATGTATTGCATGAAAGTTTATGAGTTTGAGATTACTAAAGTATGAAACAATTGCTTGGCTTGTCATCGGGGTTGTGCATGATGAGAGCATTCTTGTGTGACGAAAATGAAACATGACTAAACTATATGATTTTGTAGGGATGAACTTTCTTTGGCCATGTTATTTTGAGAAGACATAATTGCTTAGTTAGTATGCTTGAAGTATTATCATTTTTATGTCAATATGAACTTTTGTCTTGAATCTTTCGGATCTGAATATTCATACCACAATTAAGAAGAATTACATTGAAATTATGCCAAGTAGCACTCCGCATCAAAAATTCTGTTTTTATCATTTACCTACTCGAGGACGAGCAAAAATTAAGCTTGGGGATGCTTGATACGTCTCCAACGTATCTATAATTTTTTATTGCTCCATGCTATGTTATCTACTGTTTTGGGCAATATTGGGCTTTATTATCCACTTTTATATTATTTTTGGGACTAACCTATTAACCGGAGGCCCAGCCCAGAATTGTTGTTTTTTTTGCCTATTTCAGTGTTTCAAAGAAAAGGAATATCAAACGGAATCGAAACGGAACGAAATCAACTGGAGAAGTTATTTTTGGAAGGAAAGCTACTGGATGGACTTGGATCCCACGTCAGGAGCCAAGGGAGGTGCTCACGAGGGTGGGGGGCGCCCCCCCTAGGGCGCGCCCCCTGCCTCGTGGGGCCCCCGAAGCTCCACCGACGTACTTCCTGCACCCATATATACTCATGTACCCTAAAACTTCCAGAACAGACAATACATCGGGAGTTCCGCCGCCAGAATCCTCCGTAGCCACCGAAAGCCAATCTAGACCCGTTCTGGCACCCTGCCGGAGGGGGCAATCCCTCTCCGGTGGCCATCTTCATCATCCCGGTGCTCTCCATGACGTGGAGGGAGTAGTTCTCCCTCGAGGCTGAGGGTATGCACCAGTAGCTATGTGTTTGATCTCTCTCTCTCTCACTCGTGTTCTTGAGGTGGTACGATCTTGATGTATCGCGAGCTTTGCTATTATAGTTGGATCTTATGTTTCTCCTCCCCCTCTACTCTCTTGTAATGAATTGAGTTTCCCCTTTGAAGTTATCTTATCGGATTGATTCTTTAAAGATTTGAGAACACTTGATGTATGTCTTGCCGTGCGTATCTGTCGTGATAATGGGATACCACGTGATTCACTTGATGTATGTTTTGGTGATCAACTTGCGGGTTCCGCCCATGAACCTATGCATAGGGGTTCACACACGTTTTCGTCGTGATTCTCTGGTAGAAACTTTGGGGCACTCTTTGAGGTTCTATGTGTTGGTTGAATAGATGAATCTGAGATTGTGTGACGCATATCGTATAATCATGCCCACGGATACTTGAGGTGACATTGGAGTATCTAGGTGACATTAGGGTTTTGGTTGATTTCTGTCTTAAGGTGTTATTCTAGTACGAACTCTAGGGCTGTTTGTGACACCTATAGGAATAGCCCAACGTAATTATTGGAAAGAATAACTTTGAGGTGGTTTCGTACCGTACCATAATCTCTTCATTTGTTCTCCGTTATTAGTGACTTTGGAGTGACTCTTTGTTGCATGTTGAGGGATAGTTATGTGATCCAATTATGTTATTATTGTTGAGAGGACTTGCACTAGTGAAAGTATGAACCCTAGGCCTTGTTTCAAGCATTGCAATACCGTTTACGCTCACTTTTATCATTAGTTACCTTGCGGTTTTTATATTTTCAGATTACAAATACCTTTATCTACTGTCCATATACCACTTGTATCACCATCTCTTCGCCAAACTAGTGCACCTATACAATTTCCCATTGTATTGGGTGTGTTGGGGACACAAGAGACTCTTTGTTATTTGATTGTAGGGTTGCTTGAGAGAGACCATCTTCATCCTATGCCTCCTACGGATTGATAAACCTTAGGTCATCCACTTGAGGGAAATTTGCTACTGTCCTACAAACCTCTGCACTTGGAGGCCAAACAACGTCTACAAGAAGAAGGTTGTGTAGTAGACATCACGTAGCACCAGCAGAGCAGTAGAGTTTCCGAGTATTCGTAGTCGTCCGGATGATGTACGAGTGTAGTCGTACGAGTCATGAGGTTTCATTTCATGTATGAGGGTAGTTGAACCTGGCATGTTATGTATCTTTCTTGTATGAGTCTATGTATAATTATGTTGGAACTCTATTTCTTTCGCCGTGTTTTATTCATCTTTTCGGTTTTCATCGGGCTTTTGTTGCTGGCCTTTCCCCAATTATTTTGAATGCTTCTCATCTCGGTTGCATTGTCTTGGGAAATATTACAATAGGATGCCGCGGGGAGGCAGCAGTAGCAACGTTCGCGAGGTTACTCCTGTTCGTCGTTCCGCACGACAGGCAGGACACTCCCCCGAGCCGTACGTTCCACCACCGCCTCCACCGCCAAATCCTCCTGAGGGAGTCCTGGATTAGGGGGTCTCCGGACAGCCAGACTATATCCTTTGGCCGGACTGTTGGACTATGAAGATACAAGATTGAAGACTTCGTCCCGTGTCCGGATAGGACTCTACTTGGCGTGGAAGGCAAGCTAGGCAGTACGAATATGGATATCTCCTCCTTTGTAACCGACCTTGTGTAACCCTAGCCCCCTCTGGTGTCTATAAACCGGAGGGTTTTAGTCCATAGGACAACATACAATCATACCATAGGCTAGCTTCTAGGGTTTAGCCTCTGCGATCTCGTGGTAGATCAACTCTTGTAATACTCATATCATCAAGAATAAATCAAGCAGGACGTAGGGTTTTACCTCCATCAAGAGGGCCCGAACCTGGGTAAAACATCGTGTCCCCTGCCTCCTGTTACCATCCGCCTTAGACGCACAGTTCGGGACCCCCTACCCGAGATCCGCCGGTTTTGACACCGACATTGGTGCTTTCATTGAGAGTTCCTCTGTGTCGTCGCCATTAGGCTTGATGGCTCCTTCAATCATCGATAGTGATGCAGTCCAGGGTGAGACTTTTCTCCCCGGACAGATCTTTGTATTTGGCGGCTTCGCACTGCGGGCCAACTCGCTTGGCCATCTAGAGCAGATCGAAAGTTACGCCCCTGGCCACCAGGTCAGGTTTGGAAGCTTAAACTACACGGCCGATATCCGCGGAGACTTGATCTTCGACGGATCCGAGCCCCTGCCTTGTGCGCCACACGACCACGATGAGTACGATTTAGCTCTACCATCGTACAGTGTTCAGAAGATCGCACCGGCAACCACTCCGACCCTCAATTCGGAACCATTCATGCCATCCATGGACGGGTGCATAGACCCCGCCACGGAAGCCGTATCCTCAGCAGCGATCGAGCCGAATATCGACCTTACCTTTCACGAGAGCCGTGTTGCCAAACTGCCGGATCCTTCTCCGACCACGGACTCCGAACCGCATACGCCCGTGCCTATCGAATCCGGCTGGGCGCCGATCATGGAGTTTACCTCCACGGATATTTTTCAACACTCGCCCTTTGGCGACATACTGAACTCATTAAGGTCTCTCTCCTTGTCAGGAGAGTCCTGGCTGAACTACGTCCAGCAGGATTGGGATGCGGATGTCAAAGAAATTCGCCGCCCACCCACCACCCACTTAGTAGCCACTGTCGATGACTTAACCGACATGCTCGACTTTGACTCCGAAGACATCGGCGGTATTGACGACGATGCGGGAGGCGAAGAGGAACCACTGCCCATAGGGCATTGGACAGCCACCTCATCATATGACATATACATGGTGGACACACCCAAAGAAGGCAATGGCGACGGGACAGCGGAGGATGACCCCTCCAAGAAGCAACCCAAGCGCCGGCGTCAGCAGCACCGCTCTAAGTCCCACCAAGGCAAAAGCGGTGATACCGGCACCGGAGATAATAGCACTCCGGACAGTGCCGAAGACAACAACAATCCCCTCCAGCAAGATTTAGAGCAGGAGGATGGAGAAGCCAACCCTCCTGAGAGAGCGATAGATGGAGAGGCGGAGGATGATAATTACATGCCTCCCTCCGAAGACGAGGCAAGCCTCGACGATGACGAATTCGTCGTGCGAGAGGATCCCGTCGAACAAGAGCGCTTCAAGCACCGGCTTATAGCCACGGCAAATAGCCTTAAGAAAAAGCAGCAGCAGCTTCAAGCTGATCAAGATTTGCTAGCTGACAGATGGACTGAAGTCCTGGCGGACGAGGAATATAAACTCGAACGCCCCTCCAAGAGTTACCCAAAGTGCAGGTTGCTACCCCGACCGGAGGAGGAAGCACCGAAACCTACATCCCCGACGTATGACGCGGCTGATCGGCCACCTCGTGGCCACGATAGAGAGGCATTCCAGCCAAAAGCTCAGCCCGCACCCCAACGCCATTCAAATAAAAAGGCATGGGGAAATACACCAGACCTGTGAGACATATTGGAGGACAAAGCAAAACATGCAAGATCGATCTACGGATCACGAGGGTGCACCACTATGCGAGATGACAATCGTCACGCCGGATACAGTAAAAGTAAGTCCGGCCGGGCCGAACACAACGGGCAAGACTCATTTGAGCTGCATCGCGATATAGCCCAGTACAGAGGCGCCGCACACCCCTTATGCTTCACAGACGAAGTAATGGATCATCAAATCCCAGAGGGTTTCAAACCCGTAAATATAGAATCATACGATGGCACAACAGATCCCGCGGTATGGATCGAGGATTTCCTCCTGCACATCCATGTGGCCCGCGGTGATGACCTACACGCCATCAAATACCTCCCACTCAAACTCAAAGGACCAGCTTGGCATTGGATCAACAGCTTGCCAGCAGAGTCCATTGGCTGTTGGGAAGATCTGGAAGCCGCATTCCTCGACAACTTTCAGGGCACTTATGTGCGACCACCAGATGCCGATGACTTGAGCCACATAATTCAGCAGCCAGAGGAATTGGCCAGGCAATTTTGGACATGGTTCCTAACAAAGAAAAATCAAATCGTCGACTGTCCGGATGTAGAAGCCCTAGCAGCTTTTAAGCACAACATCCGCGACGAATGGCTCGCCTGGCACCTTGGCCAGGAAAAGCCGAAATCTATGGCAGCCCTCACGACACTCATGACCCACTTTTGTGCGGGAGAGGACAGCTGGTTGGCTCACATCAATAACATATCAAAGAACCATGGTACTTCAGATACCAAGGACGACAATGGCAGGTCACGTCGCAAAAAACATAAGCGCCGCATTAACAGTGACAATACCGAGGATACGGCAGTCAATGCCAGATTCAAAGGCTCTAAACCCGGTCAGCGGAAAAAGCCATTCAAAAGAAGCACTCCGGGCCCGTCCAGTTTGGACCATATACTCGATCGCTCATGTCAAATACACGGCACCCCCGACAAGCCAGCCAACCACACCAACAGGGATTGTTGGGTGTTCAAGCAGGCCGGCAAGTTAAATGCCGAAAACAAAGATAAGGGGTCACATAGTGATGACGAGGAGGAGCACCGGCAGCCGAACACCGGAGGACAGAAGAGGTTCCCCCCACAAGTGTGGACGGTGAACATGATACACACAACCCACATCCCCAAGAGGGAGCAGAAGCGTGCGCTCAGGGACGTATATGCGTTGGAGCCAGTCGCCCCAAAGATCAACCCATGGTCCTCCTGTCTGATCACCTTCGATCGCAGGGACTACCCCACTAGTATCCGTCATGGCGGGTTCGCCGCAATGGTCCTAGACCCAATCATTGACGGATTTCACCTCACTCGAGTCCTTCTGGATGGCGGCAGCAGCCTAAACCTGCTTTATCAGGACACAGTGTGCAAAATGGGTATAGACCCCTCAAGGATCAAACCCACAAAAACGACCTTTAAAGGCGTCATACCAGGTGTAGAGGCCCATTGCACAGGCTCAGTCACACTTGAAGTGGTCTTCGGATCCCCGGATAACTTCTGAAGTGAAGATTTAATCTTTGATATAGTCCTGTTCCGCAGTGGCTACCATGCACTGCTCGGGTGAACCGCATTTGTGAGATTCAATGCGGTACCGCACTATGCATATCTCAAGCTCAAGATGCCAAGACCTCGGGGGGTCATCACAGTCAATGGAAACACAGAGCGCTCTCTCCGCACGGAGGAGCACACTACGGCCCTCGCAACAGAAGCGCAAATCAGCCTCTTAAGGCAATCCACTAGTTCGGAGATTAAGGACCCGAACACCTTCAAGCGCGCCCGGAGTAATCGGCACCAGGACCGCCTGGCACATTCCGAGCTTGCATAGCAATGCGGCCCCCACCCCGGTCCTAGCCAAACGGCGAAATCCGTGCCACGCGTACATAATTACGCATTAAATATACCATGGGCATAGGTGGGGAGGGGGCACGACTACGACACGCTCCAAGACGCGGCTTAAACCGCACTAGGGGCTTCCTGCTTTGTTATTTTTCTTTTTCAGGACTTTAATCTCTGGAAACCCTTTCCGGCAGCATGATTGCCAAACACATGATGCAGCAAGCAAGGAGGCAGAAAAGCAACGTCACTCCATGGAACTCCCAGGTGGATTACGATAACGAGTGAAATACTTGCTTTAATACTATTCCTCAGCTTGCCCTTGGAAGGGACATGTCAAATAGTCCTACTTTTTTCTTATCGCACTACTTGTATCATTCTGCTTTAATGCACCTTTTTGAATAAACAATGCATAGCATTAAGACTATTATTACATTCTTCCTTTATATATATATATATATGTTCATTCATGACATGTAGCACCCGTACACTCTAGTACGGCCAATACGCTAGGGGCTTAAGCATACCCCATAGTACGACGTGAGAAGTCCGAACACTTTCGACAGTGCGGCACCCCGAACTTATAGCATTATATGCGTCATCTCCGAATCATGTCTTGAGTCAATAGTTGGATTTGCCCGGCTCCCATGTTTTGGTACCTTACGTTCCACTATATCGGCTAAGGTAGCACTGGGAGAACTACTGCGATTATGCCCCGGTTCTGTTGGGCTAAGCACCTCAGTAGAGAAAGCTAAAACTGACTGTCATGATAAGGCGAGAGACTGGTCGCTGTTAGAGAGGTTTCAAGTCCCTAAAGACTTATGCCGCTTAGAACGAGGAGTCGGCCTTGTCCGTCTTAAGGCTTGTATAGCACCCCGAATTCAGCCTTCCGAATACTAGGGGCTTCGCCGAAATTTAAAATTATAGAATTCTATGTCTAAGTGAGAGTGATAACGCATTATAGTCCGATTGCCTTGTTCGTTGTGCTGAGCACCTCCCTCGAAGGACCCAAAAATGGGAACAAGAGTGCTCAGGTTTATCCCGAACACCCCAGCACTCGTGGCGTGGGGCCAAAAGCCGACGACTAGCCATCTCTCAGATTTGATAAACAACCAAATAGAATGTAATATTTTAAATTCAAACAAGTGTTGCATAGCGCATATGAACAAGTTTTCATAATACAGGATTACTCGAGCAAGTTTATTCAAATATTACATCTTTCGCACACTCGTCCGCTACAAGACGGGCACCCTTCAGGACACCCTCATAGTACATCTCGGGGTGGCGATGCTCCTTGCCCTGCGGCGGCCCTTCCTTCACCAGCTTCACGACGTCCATCTTGGCCCAGTGCACCTTCACAGGGGCGAAAGCCCGACGTGCACCTTCGATGCAGACAGACCGCTTGATGACTTCCAGCCGTGGGCAGGCATCCACAAGCCGCCTCACCAGGCCGAAGTAGCTGTTGGGAAGGGCGTCGCTAGGCCACATCCAGACTATAAAGCCCTTCATGGCCTGTTCAGCCGCCTTGTGCAGCTCGACCAGTTGCTTCAGCTGGTCGCTCAGAGGCATCGGGTGTTCGGTCCTAGTATACTGAGACCAGATCAGCTTCTCCGTTGAGCTTCCCTCCTCGGCCTGGTAAAACTGTGCGGCATCCGACACGCTGCGGGGCAAATCTGCGAATGCTCCTGGAGAGCTCCGGACTCGGGTAAGTAACAAGTAATTTACTTTCACATGCTTGCTTTACATATTGAATGCCTTACCCGCCACTATCTTCTTCATCGCATCAATCTCCTGGAGGGCCTTTTGGGCTTCAGCCTTGGCACTCTTTGCACTCTCAAGGGCCGCGGCAAGCTTGGACTCTCGCGTCATCAAGTCAAGCTCCAACGCCTCATGCTCCGTCATGAGAGCGTGGAGCTCTTGCTGCACCTCGCCCACCCGTGCCTCTTGTTTTTCCCGCTCGGTGCGCTCCTGGGCCGCTTTGTTTTTGGCCTCGGATAGCGCTTGCTTCAGGGTTGCCACTTCGGTCGTGGCCCCTAGCAAATTAAAGATGATCCTATCATTTTGCAATCGCATCCTTTTTGTATATATACATATCTATAGACTAGGTATTACTTACCTTTGTTCTCCTCGAGCTGCCTCTTGGCAAGGCCGAGCTCTTTCTTGGACCCTTCGAGGTCCTGCTTCAGTACGGCCACCTCCGCAGTGGCAGAGGTCAGCAGCGAAGCCTGCATACGCATATAGACATACTTATATTAGACTCCTGCAGATATTAGTTGATCCTCTATTCGACTTTTCTTTTTGAACACCAAACAGAGCATCAGGGGCTACTGTCTATGCGGTAACATTTTTCCTATATTTCAAATACTTACCTCAAAGCCTGTTAGAAGGCTGGCACAGGCTTCAGTCAGTCCACGCTTGGTGGACTGGACCTTCTGGATCACCGCACTAATAATAGTGCGGTGCTCTTCGTCGATGGAAGCACTGCAAAGCGCTCCCAGCAGATTGTCCGGTGCCTCTGGATGGACAGAGGTCACCGGCACGGGCGTCTTGCCCCTTTTGGAAGGAGGCCGCCTTCCCGAGTCCGGAAGCACTGGAGGTTCCGGCGCAATGTTCGGCTGAAGGCCGAACTCGGAGCCCTCGGGAGCCTTACTCGCTCTGCTCCCGAAGTCCGGAAGGTCGCCTTGAGGCGCCTCCGGGACTGTCTCCCCTCGACCCAGTGCCTCTTGAGACAGCACCTCGGCATTGTCCGTAGGGCAAGGGGAGGTGGCGGTCGGAAGTGGATTGCTATCCATATCCGACAAGTCCAAGGAGCCGTCCGACGAAGATACGTCGATACGGGCTTGGGGCGGTCTGCATAATCATATTCGGCGTTAGGAGAAGCAGTGCGACAAAGGTATGCTATGAGTTACTCTGGTATTCGAATACTTACGACTTTGCCAGGGGCTTGGCCCTGAGAAGCCACTCGTCTTCGTCTTCGGCGGCGGCGGTGGAGCAGTCCGGAAGGAGAGTCCTTCCCTTCTTGGACCCTTCGCCCCCCCCCCCCAGTTGGGGCGGCCTTCCTTTTCTCGTCTCCCCCGGCTGGAGGGGGAGCATCTTCATCTTCCTCTTCGTCTTCATGGGAGGAGTGCGTCGTAGAGTCATCGAACGATGAGTCTGATACCACCTGGCGTCGGGAACTCTTTCGGGTTCCCTTGGCCTTCTTCTTGGTCTTCTCCGGCACCTTGTAAGGAGTCGGAGTCAGCATCTCCATCAGGAGAGCGCCCGCAGTGTCTTCGGGCAGAGGGGCCGGACAGTTGATCTTCTCCGATGCCCCCATCCAGTCCTAACAAAGGCATGGGAGCTCAGACCCCGCACGTGGTTAAGCTATGGGAAGTAAAAATCCTACCAGATGTACAAAACTTACCGGATTCGCAGGGCGCTTCGCGCTTAGCCAGCGGTCCTCGGTGAGAGAGGGAGGGACCTCGGCGCCCTTAAACAACACCCTCCAGACATCCTTGTGTGTCGTGTCGAAGAGGTCGCTCAGAGTCTGGTGCTGGGCCGGGTCAAACACCCACAAGTTGAAATCCTGTTATTGACACGGGAGGCTCCGACGGAAGAGCATGACCTGGATTATGTTGACAAGCTTGAGGTTCTTGCTTGCCATATTCCGGATACATTTCTAGAGTCCGTCCAGCTCCACCGATGAACCCCAGGATAGTCACTTCTCTTTCCAGGAGGTGAGCCACGTGGGGATTCCGGATCGAAACTCAGGGGCCACCACCCAGTTGGTGTTGCGCGGCTCGGTGATGTAGAACCACGCCAATTGCCACCACTTTATGGTCTCCATGAAGGAGCCTTCAAGCCATATAACATTGGGCATCTTGCCCACCATGGCTCCGTCGCATTCCGCTTGTTGGCCTCCCACCACCTTCGGCTTGATATTGAAGGTCTTTAGCCATAGGCCGAAGTGGGGCCGGATGCGGAGGAAAGCCTCACACACAACGATGAATGCCGAAATCTTGAGGATGAAGTTCGGGGCCAGATCATGAAAGTCCAGCCCGTAGTAGAACATAAGACCGCGGATGAATGGATGGAGGGGTAACCCCAGTCCGCGAAGGAAGTGGTGGAGGAAAACTACCCTCTCGTGAGGTTCCGGGGTAGGAACAATCTGCCCCGCAACGGGCAGCCGACGCGCGATATTCGCGGCTAAGTATCCGGCTTCGCGCAGCTTTTTGATGTGTCCCTTCATGACGGAGGAAGCCATCCACTTGCCTCCCGCTCCGGACATGTTTGGAGAAGGTTGAGGAGAAGGATGTGGACTTGGGCGTTGGAGCTCAAGTGCGCAAGAATGGATGAGAAAGGAGGAAGAAGGCGTGGGTAGAAAAATGTTAAACCTTATCCCCTTATAAGGGCGGCCGAAACTATGCGCCCCCACTAGCCTGGAAAAACTCGCTTATCCCCCAAGCGCCGTAATTGATGGCGCGGTTGGGTTACCCATGCCCGTATTGATGAGAATCCCGTAATAAGGGGGACACGATCTCTGCTTTGACAAGACGTGTCAAGAAACCGCCTCACGTTATGTGCGGGGCTAGTTAAAGAAAAACGGTTCAAATAATCACCAAGCCATGGCATGATGTCACGTTGCCAAAATGTGTCAGCAGATTAGATTTGTGGAAATATTATTCTCTCTACGGTGGTATGTGGAACTTATTTTGCAGGGTCGGACACTATCCTTTTATTCAAACTCTTCTGTGGTGTATCCGGAGAAGGAACCCGCCTTGCAATGCCGAAGACAACACTGTGCGCCGGACTCATCGTCATTGAAGCCTGGTTCAAGGGCTACTGAGGGATTCCTGGATTAGGGGGTCTCCGGACAGCCGGACTATATCCTTTGGCCGGACTGTTGGACTATGAAGATACAAGATTGAAGACTTCGTCTCGTGTCCGGATAGGACTCTACTTGGCGTGGAAGGCAAGCTAGGCAGTACGGATATGGATATCTCCTCCTTTGTAACCGACCTTGTGTAACCCTAGCCCCCCCCCAGTGTCTATATAAACCGAAGGGTTTTAGTTCGTAGAACAACATACAATCATACCATAGGCTAGCTTCTAGGGTTTAGCCTCTCCGATCTCGTGGTAGATCAACTCTTGTAATACTCATATCATCAACAATAAATCAAGCAGGACGTAGGGTTTTACCTCCATCAGGAGGGCCCGAACCTGGGTAAAACATTGTGTCCCCTGCCTCCTATTACCATCCGCCTTAGACGCATAGTTCGGGACCCCCTACCCGAGATCCGCCGGTTTTGACACCGGCACCGCCCTCCACCGAGCAAATACTACGTATGTTTGAGGAAAGACGGAATAATGATCTGATTGAAATTCTAAAGAGTGTGCAAGCTATGGTTGGACAGAATGGGAATCAGAACGGTCATCACTCAAAGCTGTCAGATTTTCAGAGGACCAAGCCTCCGAGTTTCAGTCAGGTTATTGACCCCTTGGAAGCAGACGATTGGTTGCGAACCATTGAAAGGAAACTTGAGATTGCTCGTACTGAAGAAGGTGATAAAGTTCCATTTTCAACTCATTATCTTGAAGGCGCTTCTACCATATGGTGGGAAAATATAAAAGCCATGTGGCCCGCTGATGAGGAAATCACCTGGTCGAAATTCACGGATCAGTTCCAGAAATATCATATCCCTACTGGAATTATGAAGACTAAGCAGCAAGAATTTCTCGCGCTCATCCAAGGAAATCAGTTTGTGGGTGAATATTTGCAAAAATTCAATCATTTGTCACGTTACTCCCTTCATGACGTGGCCACTGAAGAAAGAAAGATTGACAGACTTCTTGGTGGATTAAACCCGCAACTCCGGTGTACTCTCAGCATGTTTGATTTCCCAGATTTTCAAACTCTGGTGAACAAAGATTTCATTGCGGAAAGGGAGCACAAGCTCATGTCAGGTAATAGGCCTGTCAATAACAATCACAAGCTCAAGTTTGAGCCAAAGAAGGATGGACAACCTATACAAAAGGCTCGTACTGGCAGCAGACTCAGGTGGAATGCAAGCCCAACTGGCAACAAAATGTTAACAAGACCACGACTCAAGTCAAGAATGTCGTGCCCAACCCAGTGCACGAGGAGCGCCAGCGCATCAATGCTTGCTTCAGTTGTGGGCAAACTGGACATTATGCCAAACAGTGCCCCAAGAACGGCAAGGCGAATGCTCTATACAGGCCACAAGTCAACTTTATGGAATCATGCCCGGACCAGCACCACATCACTGGGCACGTTCATCACCTCTCCGTAGATGAAGCCCAAGAAAAACCCCAAAGTCGTCATTGGTATGTTTCCTGTTAACAACATACATGCAGTAATTTTATTGGACTCTGGGGCTTCCCACTCTTTTATCTCTCGGAGTTTTGTTGCCCAAAACAAATTTCCTTGTTCGCTTTTGGGCAAGAATATGCTAGTACAAACCCCGGGATCCTTAATCAGGAGCAATTTGGTCTGTCGTAATATGGAAATCAAGATCAACGAAGTCTGCTTTTCAACTTGTTTGATACTTATTGAGTCTGCTAAACTAGATGTTATCTTGGGTATGAATTGGCTGACTCAATACCAAGTATGCATTAATTGTGCAACCCGAGAGGTCACTTTGACCAGTCAGGAGAGGCAGGCTACCAAATTCTATGCTCGCAGAAGCATACCCAAGAAAGAAATGGCCTTCACCGCTGTGACCGAATTGGAATTAATTCCTGTGGTCAGTGAGTTTCCTGATGTATTTCCAGAAGAGCTGCCAGGCAGGCCACCAGATCGAGAGCTTGAGTTCTCAATAGATCTTGTGCCAGGAACTGCACCGTTATACAAGAAGTATTACCGTATGCCCTCATCAGAATTAGTGGAGCTAAAGAAATAGCTTGATGAAATGCTCCAGGAGGGATATATCCGTCCCAGCTCTTCACCATGGGGATCACCTGCTATCTTCGTGGACAAAAAGGATGGCAACCTCCGCATGTGTGTGGATTATCGTCAGCTGAATGATGTCACCATCAAAAACAAATACCCGCTGCCAAGGATTGATGATTTGTTTGATCAACTCAGTGGGGCCAAAGTATTCTCCAAGGTTGATTTACGGACTGGATATCATCAGCTCAAGATTAAAAAGGAGGATATTCCTAAGACCGCCTTTACCACTCGGTACGGTCTTTATGAATATACAGTGATGTCTTTTGGTCTCACCAACGCCCCTGCTTTCTTCATGCATATGATGAACAAGGTATTCATGGACTTCCTCGATAAGTTCGTGGTAGTCTTCATCGATGACATACTTATTTACTCAAGGACTGAAGAAGATCACAAAGAACACCTCCGAGCAGTGTTACAACGACTCCGCGACCATCAGCTGTACGCCAAATTCAGTAAATGCGATTTTTGGCTCAAGCAGGTTGGATTTCTTGGACATGTGCTATCCGCCGAAGGTATAGCCGTGGACCAAGCAAAGTAAAGGATGTGCTCGATTGGTTGCCACCCACAACCGTATCACAGATCCGGAGTTTTCTTGGATTAGCCGGGTATTACCGTCGTTTCATTGAAGGGTTTTCCAAGATTGCTAAACCCATGACGGAGCTGCTCAAAAAGGATAAGATGTTTGAATGGACTGAGGACTGTGAGAAAAGTTTAATGAGCTAAAGATACGGCTAACGACCGCACCGGTGTTAACTCTTCCAGATATCTACCGCAGTTTTGATGTGTACTGCGACGCCTCCAGACAAGTACTTGGATGTGTGCTTATGCAAGACGGCAAGGTAGTAGCTTATGCATCATGACAGCTATGACCCCATGAGGGAAATTATCCCAGTCATGATCTAGAATTGGCCGCGGTGGTTCATGCTCTAAAAATTTGGAGACACTATCTCATCGGGAAGAGGTGCCAAATTTTTACCGATCACAAAAGTCTCAAGTACATATTTACTCAACCAGATTTAAATCTCCGTCAACGAAGGTGGCTTGAGTTAGTCAAGGACTATAATCTTGGAATAAATTACCACCCAGGTAAGGCCAACGTGTTCACCGATGCACCCAGTTAAAAGCCTGTCAGCCTGAATGTCATATTGGAATCCTTGCCTCCTGAACTTCAAGAGGAGATTGCTCAGCTAAACCTGGCCATAGTTGATGATGGCCTTGCTAATATTTTGGAAGTCGCTCCCACCCTTGAAGAAGAGATCCGCAAGGCACAGCCTGATGCCACCGTTCTGCAGAAACGTGCCAAGAATGTGGTAGCAGGACAGACTTCGGATTTCACGAAGGATCAATTCGGTACTCTCCGGTTCCGTGGAAGGATTTGTGTACCAAATCATGCGGATATAAAACAGAAGATCCTATCGGAAGCACATGAATCTTCGTATTCTATTCACCCTGGAGGTACGAAAATGTATGAGGATCTGCGACAAGTATTTTGGTGGGATGGGATGAAGAAAGACATTGCTTATTTTGTAGCCCGTTGCGACATATGCAACAAGGTAAAGGCAGACCATCAGAAGCCAGCCAGACTTCTCCAACCCTTGCCAGTCTCACAATGGAAATGGGATGATGTCTGCATGGATTTCATCATGGGACTGCCCAAGACTCCGCGAGGCAATGATGCAATCTAGGTCATAGTGGACACCCTAACCAAGGTTGCTCACTTTATCCCGATCAGAACCACATATCGAGCAGATCAACTTGCATAGCTGTATGTATCCAGGATAGTCAGTCTGCATGGAGTACCCCGAGCCATCACTTCTGACCGAGGTTCACTTTTTACCTCTGCTTTTTGGTCACGTCTCCATCAAGCCTTGGGGACAGCACTGAAATATAGTACCACTTATCATCCCCAGACCGATGGCCAGACAAAGCGGGTGAACCAAATACTCGAAGATATGCTGCGAGCATGTGCTTTGTCCCAAGGATCTAAATGGGAAGATTGTCTGCCATATGTCGAGTTCTCTTATAACAACAGCTTCCAGACCAATCTAAAGATGTCACCATATGAGGCTTTGTATGGCCGTAAGTGTCGCACTCCTTTAAATTGGTCTCAAACTGGAGATGGCCGTATTTTCGAGACGGATCTCATGATGGAAGCCGAGAAACAAGTTAGGGAAATCAGTGACAGATTACAATTGGCCAAATCTCGACAGAAGAGTTATTATGATGCAAAGCACCGACAGATCAGTTTTGAACCCGGAGAACAAGTATACCTCCGAGTCACCCCTATGACAGGAGTCAAGAGATTTTAGACTCGAGGAAAGTTGGCACCCAAATTTATTGGTCCATTTCCCGTTATATCACGAGTGGGTACTGTTGCATATCAGTTGGAACTGCCCCCTGAATTGTTGGACGTGCACAACGTGTTTCACGTTTCACAGTTGAGGCGATGCATATCGCCGCCTGAGAAAAAGACTGCTATGACTGAGGTAGAGTTGGCAAAGGACTTAACATATGAAGAGAGGCTAGTTAAAATTTTGGATCAGATGGAAAGGGTCAAACGCAGCAAAGTAAGAAAGTTCTACAAGGTTCAGTGGGCGCATCACACAGAGTCAGAATCCAGGTGGGAACGGGAAGAGTTTCTCAAGACACATTATCCTGAATGGTTTTCCCAAGCAACCGAAGCTCGAGGACGAGATTCATTCTAAGTGGGGGAGGTTTGTGACAGCCTGGTTTTTGCCCTCCTTTATTTGCGTGATTTTCAGTTGGTTTGATTTTTGAATTTGGAGTTTTTGAATCCTTTCATATGGACTTAAACACTTGGGTACCCCTTGGCTTTCACCCAAATGTCACATTTACCCCTCTAACCATCATTCCCACTCTGGTTCATCTCAAAACAATATTTGGAATGTTTTTCCTTAATGAAAAATATTCATTTCCCTCTCTTAAACCCTAGCTAGATCAATGTGCTCCAAAGCAACCCCAAATTTTCTTGCCCACAAAAATCTGAGAAAATTCACGAAAAATCTTCGAACCCTAGGGCACCTTCTTGAGCAAAAATATTGCATAACTTTTTGGAATATTTTTGCTACAGAAATATTTTATGTTCTGGACAGAAATGGTAGTTTCTACAGCAACTACCATTTTACTTGCTCCTTTGGGGCTGATTTTTCTTGTGCATCATCACCCTAGTAGATGATTGCTACCCTCCAAAACTCAGCTCCCAACTCCTAGCCGTTTGACCATAGTAAGCTCTCAAAGTTACTGATCAGAAACTTACTAGGCTTGTGAAATCTTTTCTACTGCATCTAGATCCAAACCAAAGTGTGGTAACATTCAAAACTACCACGAACAACATGCCAGACATGAAGTTTGGGCTTAGGTCGGCATGAGGTCAGAGTTCACGCGGTGACCGCATTCGTCCAGGCATGCTGGCATGCGGCCGACGCGCTCTGCGATGCGCTCGAGCCTCTGTTGATCGCGTGCTTGCTTCCCCGCCTGCCTAAGCGTGCCAAACCTTGCCACCATCTTCATCTTAGCCCCATTAACTCTCCCCTGGCGCTCGCTGACGCTGGAGCTCGCTGCAGCGAGCACGGGCACGGTCCGGCCAACGAAACAGTGTGGTGCGCACTATGCTTGTCGCCACCCCAGTGCCCCTGTGCTCATCCTAGCTCGCCCACAGTCCCCCCTCTCTCACTGACGCCGCTCGTCGCCGGGCGCCGTGTCTAGGTGTCCACTGGCGGAGCCCGTACCCCCCTCGACGCTCGGCTATAAATAGAGCCCTCCCCAGCCTCCTCGAGCATCATCCACCACTCTCAAACACTCCACAACCTAGTAGAAGACCGTGGCCCGGCCAGGCAGGCCGCGGGCCGCCGTCCCCGAGCTCGAGCTCGCCGGCGATCCCCTCGGGTCATTCCCGTAGCTCTGGCCCCTCCCAGGCATGGGCAACCCTTCCAGGGCCTCCGCCACTCTGCGGTGGTGCCGTTCCGTCCAGTTGGAACCCCTGGAGTCACCTATGCTCGCCGTCGTCTTCATCTCCGGCGAGCTCTGCTTCCTGTCTCCGCTAGAGAGGAAGATTCCGACGCCGTCCGACCACCCCTAGCTACTCTACGGGTATGGGCAGGTGCGCCTCAGTCTCCTCTCTCGATCCCTCCCTCTCGTTTTGGCCACGGATCCCTCGTCATCGGTGTTTGCTCCGGCGAAGCCGCGCCGCCTCTGTCTCGTTTCCCCTCTGCCCCTCATCTGACTAGCGGGGCCCGCTAGTTAGCCACTCAGTACGCACGCGAAGCGGTACGAGTGGTGGCTCCCCGAGGCTTTACGCCTTCGACGTCACCCCCCTCTAGTCTGTTTATTTAAATTCAAATTCATATTTATCTAGAGAGCTTCAAACAGCTATAACTTTTCAACCATAAGTCCAAATGAACTAATTCTTTTTGCATTGTGTTCTTTGCAATGAAATCTAGCATCCCGCCAAAAATGGGATTTTTCCCTACTGCCTAGATTTTCTGGTGAATTTTAGAAGGGTTCTTGATGATTTCTTTTTGTGTTTGTAATTGTTTTCAGAGCAGTGAGGCTTGTCTTGAGGATCACCAGGAGTCTTGTGAACCTCATCTGCACTAAGGCAAGCCACAGCAACATTTTCATGGTGCCATTGCAATATTTGTGATTTTCCTAGTTGAATGAATGATTTAACCCATGCATATAGATCATTATTGTGTTATTCACATTCTGTTAAGTGCTAGTTCAAGTTAATAGGCTTGGGATACAGAAAGTTTAGAGCCAACTAAGTTGCTAAGAGACTAGGATTTATTTTTGCTATGGTAGAAATAATATGGTTATGGATATAAGTAATTAATTGAAGTTATTTTCTTGCATGAGAATAATGATAAAACTTGTTAGAAAAGATTCTGTTTAATGTGAGGTTTAATCTTGACCAGAGGACTGTCAAGAGTTGTTAATGGTTATGCTTAGTGTGGATATAGTTGACTCAGTCTTTTCCGGTATTATGTGATGCATATGTTATTGTTGCACTTCATTGCATACTGTGACACCGGCTATTTTCAATTTAAGTTGAACCTGATAATAATACAACTTGAATATATCGTTGACCGGGTCATGGTGCCACTAAATCGATTTTTCCCAGTGCAACCACATTTGCCTGTATGGGAAGGCCTTTATTCGGTCCGTTGTCATGCCTCTGGTCGGTGCCTCCAACTAGGGAAGTTTATGGGCATGCGGTACCATGGCCCGGTAAGCAGATATAACCTTGTGATCCTGTTGTTGATATTTTTGGTACCGGTCCCCATGAGGGACGGTCCCCGTGAGGGACGTTTGGCCACGACGGTGGTCGTTGTGTCTTTGGTAGACACGGGGCCACCCAGGACTAGCCTAATTGGGGAGTGGGTCAGAGTGGCCGAGAGAGTGTCATGGCAATGGAGGGGTTTCGTCGGAATGTCGTTGGTCCACCCGAATGGGAGTACGAGGCCATGGGTTCTGTGGTGTGGGTACAGTGTGCTACCTCTGCAGAGTGTATTAATATATCGAGAGCCGAGTCCACGGTTACGGACATGCTCGAAAGTAGGTCACACCATGGGTCAACATTTAATAAAATTTGCACACTAAGTAATGAACTCTGCACTGTTGATGATGGCGGGAAGGCCATCATGTTGGAAAGGACCAAGTGTTGGTCGTGGTTGTGATCGCCGGAAGGATCATTGTTTTAGACCTAGTATGGGTCGTGGTTGTGATCGCCGGAAGGATCATTATTTTAGACCTGGTATGGGTCGTGGTTGTGATCGCCGGAAGGATCATTGTTCTAGGCCTAGTATGGGTCGTGGTTGTGATCGCCGGAAGGATCACGAGATATTCTTGGTTAAGATGTTGAGGTTGGTACGGTGGTGATCCAAGAAGTGATCACCGTTGGTAAGAGAAATTTTTCCTCACAAGGATATGATCACAGCATGTTGAATATATTGTTGCATTATTAATAATTGGTTAAATATCATGATATTGTTTGTCATTATGTTTATGTCTGTTGTGAGCTTGCAAGTACATTCAATGTACTGACCTGGCGTGTCATGCCAAATTTCAGGAAAAGCCTTATTGGAGAAGAGTGTTGTCCGAGTCTAGATCGTGTCCACATCGGTGTCCCTGTACTATGGAGCTTCCGTTACGACGTTGTTCCGCTGTCGCATAGTTGTTATGATTGAGGCCTTTATGTTCACTAAATAATGTACATATTGTTTAGCCGCACCGTGCGTGCCGCTTAGCCTCGCTACCTGTTGTAATGTAAACTTTGATCCGCTAGCATCAATAAAGTGGTTGTTTTCTGTACCAAGATGTTATGTGTTGCCAGAAGACATGGTCTCTGGGCTGGCAATGCATGGTAAACTGGTTGCTCTAAGCCAGGGTGCCACAAAGCAGCGAACGTTCTTGCTCGTATCGGCGCCAAGCATGACCCTGTCCCACCTAATATCTTTCTGGAAAGGCTTTTTAAGCCATCCTTGGTGTGGCAGGGGGCAAACGGCAACACTAGTCCAGATCCGCACATAACCCCAGATTCCGAAAACACCGACATCATCGGAGACTCATCCACCGAAATGAAATCATTGGCGCATCTCATCATGGTAGTCATTGCCCCATGGACTGAACCCTTCCTGGCCTACCTTAATAGGAAGGAGCTTCCTGAGGACCAGAATGAGGCACACTGCATTGTCCGGCGTTCGAATGCCTACAAGGTTCATGACGGAGAACTCTATAAGAAAAGCGCTACCGGAGTTCTTCAAAGATGTATCTCCGAGGAAGAGGGGCGGAAGCTCTTGGCCGAGATTCACGCCGGGCTTGGCGGTCACCACGCCGCAGCTCGGGCCCTTGGTAGCAAGGCTTTCCATACAGGGTTTTATTGGCCGACGGCCTGAGAGGATGCACAGGACCTTTTCAAACGTTGTGTCGGATGCCAACTCTTCACCAATCAAAGCCATATGCCCCCCCACGGCCTTACAAACAATCCCCATCACTTGGCGTTTTGTGGTCTGGGGACAAGATATGGTCGGACCCCTTAAAGGAGGAAGCCATAAGAGAAAGTACCTGATGTTCATGGTGGATAAATTCACTAAGTGGATAGAGGCCAAACCAGTCAATATGGCCGAAGCAGGGCCGGTAATAGATTTCATATCTGGTGTGGTACACCGTTATGGTGTCCCACACAGTATAATAACCGATAATGGCTCTAATTTCACATCCAATGAAGTGAAAACTTGGTGTGCTAATCTCGGTATTAAACTCGATTACGCATCGGTCTACCACCCACAGACAAACGGTCAAGTCGAATGGGCGAATGGTCTTATTATGGGCGGCATCAAACCTAGACTAGTGCGGTCTTTGAAAGAATCATATAAGCACTGGGTGGAGGAACTTGACTCCGTACTCTAGGGGCTGCGGACCACGCCCAACCACACCACTAGATATACACCTTTCTTCATGGGGTACGGTGCAGAAGCAGTGTTACCCTGCGATATTATTCATGACTCACCTCGAGTGCGCATGTACGAAGAGAGAGAAGCCGAGCTTGATCGGCAGGACAACCTATATGTCTTGGAGGAGGAGTGCGACGTTGCAAAAGCCCGTTCCGCATTTTATCAGCAACAGGCTCACAGGTATCAAAGCAGAGAAGTGCGGGCCAAGACTTATAACGTTGGTGAACTCGTTCTACGCCCGCCGGAGAAGAAAAAGGACAAGCTCAAGCCCAAGTGGGAGGGTCCCTTGATCATTGACGAGGTTCTCACCAGAGGAGCGTACCGCCTGCGTGATGCGTCAGATAATCACCTGGAGCCGAACCCCTGGAATGCGGCCAGACTATGATGATTTTATGCCTAGCGCCGAACTACTGTGTTCGTCTTCTCCCTCCTGTTATTAACGTTATTTTTTCTCTCTTTTCGTTTTTTTATCTTTTTTCTTTCGTTTTGCTCTTTAGCCTTACGGTTTCAGTATGGCTAGACCGTCCTTACCTAATGCGTACACCTCTACATATGTACGTTCATTATACCTGGGGGCTTCTCGTACAGAAGCTTGCTATTATTCTTTGAGCATCAAGCTCACCACACATGCGTTTTTCCATATGTACCTTTTCTTCTCCACTATATGCATCGATATGACTTAAGTTTTGGCCAAGCTGGGTTGCCTGGCTCCTGTGCTTATGCCCTACGTTCCCATTAGTTCGGCTACGGCATAAAGGGAGCACCTCTGCGATTGTTACTGCCGGGTCATCCGGATGTGTACCTCAGACTGGGTGAAGCCGAAAGCTAGCATTCTTAATTGAATTTTCGGTCGGCGAATTAAAAATGTTTTCGCATTCACTTCATTGTGAAACCCCAGAAGTTACTAACTCTGTGATTTTTTTCAATCACAGTTCGGACATGCACATTAAACGCATGCACACCCAGGGAAAGGAACCCTTAATGAAACTATTCTCTTTGGAAGATGTTTCTTATGTAATGTAATATAACATAACTAGTCGGATACACATTGTCTGTTCAAGCAACTATGACCCCTATGCCTGGTTCCCATGCATACCCCGGTATATTCTGCCGTAAGGGTATTCGGAAACACTCTGCACCTTCAGGTCCAAAGGTCGAAGTGAAAAGGTCAGCCATGACAATTGTTTTTATTATCCAGTTAGAAGGAAAGTACATAGTCACCTAGGACTCAAAAACTTCCTCCTCTATACTATCCAATAGGCGGTCTAATTTACAATCCTGTTGGGAGTATCTAGCAGCCACCTCTACTTGGCCATATACTAAGCTAATGGGAATTTCTTCCCCATTTGACCCTACCGATCCGACCTAGGCCATGTGATTCGGATCCAGCTTGGTATATCACATTTTTATCATGTCCCAGGCTTCTCGTGCACCCTCCCGGCAGGCTGATATCTTCCACAGTCGGATACATCGCCGCGTTCCCTTGAACAGCTCTACAAGCTTCTCCATACTCCCTGGAGGGGAGTCGGATGGCCATAAGGCCTTGGCTACACTCCGCATTGCTAGCCGAGCTCGCTCGTGCAGCTGCAACAGCTCTTGCAGAAGATCACTTGATGATCCTGTAAGTGCATCTAGTGCCACCCCTAGTTGGTTTTGGAGTATTGACGACAAACCTAGTTGAGGGACTAATGTGTATATGAGAATTGCAGGATAACACAGGTAGAAGTCCCTCATTGATTCGGTTTTCCTACGAGAGATGACCCCTAAAAATGTATGAAGACATTGAAGTCAAAGGTGGTATGTGAAGACATTCACATTGAAGACTATGACAAGAGAAGACGTCGCGTGAAGACTATGGAGCGCGAAGACTTAGCAGTTTCGTCGTTCTGTGTTTTTCTTTGTTGAGTCATAGGAACCACCGTACTGTTAAGTGGGGTCCAAGAGAACCAGTCAGAATGACTGAAGTGATGCTTAACCAAAATCCTATGTCTTCGAGTGAAGACTATGAGAGCAAATCTTGTCCAGAGTTGGATAAGTCAGCTTTGCTTGTAGCCCAAGTAAAGTTGTTGTGTGTGTTTGAAATCTGACCGTTGGAACACGTGTCAGTTACTTAGTGACCCAGGGTCATTTTGGACAAATCAGGTCGGGTTGCCTAGTGGCTATAAATAGCCCACCCCCTACAACCATAAACAGTTGGCTGCTCAGAGTTAGAGTACGGCTTTTGTCGTTTGAGAGCAACCCACCTCGAAGCCTTCGAGAGAGAATTCCTTGCGAGGATAAAGCCTTAAACACTCAGAGCCAAAGAGTGTTAGGCATCACTTAAGTCTTCCTGTTTGTGTGATCTGAAGACTTATTACACTTGAGGACTGTGAATCCTCTAGCCGATTAGGCGTCGCGTTCTGAGCATCCAAGAGTCATTGTGGATTGCCGGTGAACGAAGTCTGTGAAGGTTTGGAAGTCTACCTTGAAGACTTACCAGAGTGATTGGGCAAGGACTGGGTGTCCTTAGCTCAAGGGGAATAAGGTGAAGACGAGGTCTTCTGAGTTGAATCTCAGCCTCCCTAACCAGACGTACAGTTGTCACAGCAACTGGAACTGGTCCAGCAAATCATTGTCTTCAGCGAGTCACTAGTTTCATCCTTCCCTTCCCTTTACTTACTGTTGGTCCTCGTGAAGTCATTGCACGATTGCATCACCATTTGGCTTCACTGAGTGATTACTTGTTCTGATTGGCTTCACAATATCTTCCTACCTGATCCTTACTGCCGAGCTGCTATTAGTCATTGTGCTTTCACTTCATTGAATACTTGACTATGGTTTGCCTAGTGTAGTCTACCTTCCGCTGCATGGTAATAGGTTTATTTCTATCGTTTGTTTTCGAAACTTACATGTTTTGAAGACTTTCCTAAAAATCGCCTATTCACCCCCCTCTAGTCGATCACTAGCACTTTCAATTGATATCAGAGCAAGGTACTCCCTTGTTCTATGTGATTCGGTTTAACCACCTGGAGTTTTAGCTATGTCGACTGCAGGGATAATTAAAGTCTCCGCTGCGTGCCCCGTCTTCGATGGAACTGAATATTCCTACCGGAAGAATAAGATGCGCATGCATCTTGAAGCCATTGATGTCGACCTATGGTATGTCGTCAAGAACGGCGTTCCCAAGGCTGGAGAAGGTGTCACTGCTGCTGATGTCAAGAAGTTCGCTCAACTGGACACTACTGCCAAGAATATCATCTGTGGTTATCTGACCAAAGGACAGTATGGCTGCGTGAGTGCTTTGGAAACATCTAAGCTAGTCTGGGACTGGTTCTCCAAGGTCAACGAAGGTGTATCAACCCACAGAGATCAGAGAATCAGTGTCCTTCGCAACCTCTTCAACCGCTTCAAGAGAAATGACAATGAGAATGTCCAGCTCACATTTGATCGACTCACTGACATCACAAATGAGCTTCAAGCCCTCGGCGCCACTGAGATCACCAAGCATGAAGTCATCAAGACACTCCTGAGATCACTTGACAGTTTGTTTGACACCCTAGCCCTGATGATTCAAGAACGTCCTGATTTCAAGACACTCGATCCGTCTGACATACTTGAGAGGCTCAACACACACGAATTTCAGCTTTCTGAGAAAAGAGACATCTACGGTCCCAACTATGGGTGAACTCGTGCCTTGAAGTCAAAAGATGTCTCCTCATCTGAAGAAGAATCTGACAGCAGTTCTGATGATCCTGAAGACAATGGAAAGGAGCTTTCTATGATTGTGAAGAAGTTCCAAAAATTCACCAAGAAGAAAGGCTTCATAAAGTCTTCACGATCAAGCTCAAGGAATGATGAAGCTTCTGCTCATGACTACAAGAAGAGAACATGTCACAAGTGCAAGAAACCTGGCCACTACATCTCTGAGTGTCCACAGTGGGACAATGAGAACAACAAGAAGAAGAAGAGCAAGGAGTATGACTCTGACGACAAGAAGAAGAAGAAGAAATACTCAAAGTCTTCTTCCAAGTCTTCCTCAAGGTCTTCATCACACAAGAAGAGCTCATCTGGCAAGGCACGTGCGTTTGTTGGCAAGGAAATGGATTCTGAGGAGGAGTCTGCTTCTGAGGAGGCGGAGGTGGAGTCTGAGGAGGAGTCCGATTCTGGTGTTGCGAGTCTAGCTACAACAGTCGTTGCCAAGTCCATCTTCAACACCGAAGACAATGACTTCATCACCGACACCGATGCAAATGACAAGGACTACTCCGCTCCTTCCTACTGCTTCATGGCACGCGGTGCCAAGGTAAACACACGCACTACTCACTATCAAACATCTAGTGATGATGACTCGGATTGTGGTTCCAAACCCAGCTACAAAACACTTGCTAAAATTGCGACTGAATAACAGAAAGCTATGGAACACATTCAAAAACTGTTAGACAAAAGCGATGATCTGTTAGACGCTGAAATGACTCGATCTCAGTCCTTAATTGAAGACATAAAAAATCTTCACGTTAAGTATGAGGAATTTGAAAGTCGTCATGAAACACTCTCAACAACTCATGAAAGGCTTTCCTATGATTATCTTCAAAGGAAGCAAGATCTTGAGAAATTGAGAGCGGCTCATGAAGATCTTCAAAAGGAAACCGAGTCACTTCTGTCGGATTTTGGGTTCCGGCAGACCCTTGAGGTTCGAACACTGGGGTCCACACGGAGGTTTCGCCTTCTACCTACCTGCACCCCTCTGCCTCACTGAGATCTAAGCTATGGAAAGAACAGCACAAGAGACACAGAGTTTATACTGGTTCGGGCCACCGTTGTGGTGTAACACCCTACTCCAGTGTGTGGTGTGGTGGATTGCCTCTTGGGCTGATGATGATGAGCAATACAAGGAAGAACAGCCTCGCGGGGGTCTGCTCTTGGATGTGGGGATGAACTGCTAGGAGGAGTTTAGTCACCCTTCTCTCTCTCTCTCTGTGTGATGCTGCTCGATCCGATTTTCCCCCTCCCTCTACCCTGTGGGTGGCTAGTCCTATTTATAGGCAAAGGCCTTGGGCCTCTTCTCAAATATTGAGCGGGAAGGGCGCCAACAATTGGCCATTTTGAAGGGGAACAGCTGGTACACTTATCCTGACTAAAGTTAGTCCTCGCCTGCCAAAGACTCTAGTGGTGTCGCTGGCTTGGGCTCCACAATGACTTCCTCCCTGCCGTTGGATTGGTCTTGGTCTCGTTGCACCGAAACGGGTGCCTTTGCTTGATGCTCTCTCCTGCGCTTGCTCCCTTTGCACCAAAGAGGAAAGGAGGAGACTGCATGGGCTGGTGCCCGCCTGGCGCCCTTGGTCGTCATGGCTTGCGTCACGGGCACCTCGTGAGGTACCCTGCCTTGATCTCTCCGCCTCCTCGCGAGCCAGCCTGATGTGGCCGTGCCTGAGGAAGCTCCGTGTTGTCCACCCCACGAGGCTTGGCCCCTCGCGAGGGTCCTGGGTCTGTGTCGATGAAGCCGTGCCGTGCTGGGCCCCCTTTGAGCCACGCCGCAGGCCGTAGGCAGGCAAGTCTGGGGACCCCTGTTCCTAGAACGCCGACAGTAGCCCCCGGGCCCAAGGCGCGCCCGGACTTGGCCGTGCAGGGAGGCGAAAGGGCAAGGGCAAAGCACCGCGGGCCCTAACAGCACGGATCAGACAAGTCCCTGCATGCAAAGAGGGTCATGATTACCTGCGATCGTGGAGGTCGGCGGTTGGCCTTCGCCGGCCATAAGTATGGAACGGCGCACGCCCTTCAAGTCCATCCCTTCTTGCTTCTCCTTCTTCCCGGTCCTTGCTCCGTCTTGCTGCGATGGCTCCGATCCGCCGGTTCTCGTCGGCAGAGAAGGGAAAGGCTCCCCGAGAGGAACCAGACCCGCTCCCGCCGAAGAAATGGCTCGCCCTCCGCGGCCAGGACGAGGGGGCCCATCATGTGGTGTCGAGGCCCTGGTGCGAGCGGGCACCGCCGGGGTTCCCGCTTCCCTTGTACGCCCACATCGATGGCCCTGAAGGAGTTGATGCTGATCGCCACGGGCAGCGCCGCCGTCGGCGCCAACGGGTCACGAAGGTGTGGGTCGTCCCCCCTGGGGTCCACACCCAGCGCTCCTCCCGAGAGTTTGTGCTCCGCGCCACCATGCCTCCTCAGTCTTGGATTCACCTTCCTCCCTTCTTCACCTCCATCATCCCGCAGGGAGAACTCCTGGAGCTTTGGCTGCAGCACGCCGGCTGCAGCACCCTCGCGACCGAAGCAGAGGTCGCGGTCGTTGCTCCGGGCGAGGTCTTCATGACTCGAGGCTGGAGCGAGATCGCCCAGGTTTGCAGGACAAGAGGCGCCTTCGCGATCCACTTGGAGTACAACGGTGCTTCAGTGATGTTCTTCAAGGTCTTCGATGCGAACCGGCGCCGGCTGGAGTGCTGCCCCGGGAGAGGTGGTCGGGACCCTGCTACAGCGAGGACTGGGCCCGCCGACCGCTCCCTTGGCGGCTCCTCAGGCGGCAGAAGTTCCAGCGACTCCGGCGAGCTCTTCACGACTCCGGAGACGAGCGACGACAGCTATGAGCCCCCGAGGCGGTGCCGCTCCTGGAGCAGGGCGGGCTCGTCAGGCCGTCGCCGACTCTGATCTGGATGGGGTTGGTGCCGGTGCTTGACGGCCCACTGTTGATGATGGCTTCTTTTGCAGGGGCGCATGTAGTTAGCGTCCCTTTAGGATCTGTTCCCTGCGAGGAATCAAAGACGCGTCCCGTGGGGGCTTGTAAGGTGCCTGTGATCCTGTTTTGTTAATATAACCCTTGTCGTAGAACTGTGCGAGTTGCTCATTCCGTTTTAGCTCAGTTCTCCCTTTCGAACCTCACGAGGGCTTGGTGCTCTGCGCCGACAGGTCCCAGTCCCAAGGCGGCTTCAGATATCGCTGGTATGCCAGGTCGCGATGCTGTGGTCAAGGCCAGGAGGTGAGCGACCCGGGGTCCGGTAAGAGCCCCTGAGTCGCGATGCTCAGGAGGTCCCCTTTGGCGCTCAAGCAGCCGTTGTTCGGTGAGAAAGGAGAGCGGCGTTGCTAACACGAGATTGCATTAGGTGCGGGGATGGTGCCACGGTAGCTGGTGCTTCCGGGTGGTGACTTATCTCAAGAATCAGGGGCCGTTCTCTGGTGTGTCGCCGGGTCCATGCATCGGCAGGCGTGAGGTTGCTCGGCGAGGCGGCCGTCGAGGGCCGGGAGGCCAAGCTCAGGAAGCGCCGCGACCGCCAAGGCGCGCTGGAGCAGGAGTTGGGGTGAGGAAGGTCGAGCTGGACGACAGGGCCTAGGTTCTTGCCGAGTACCGCGTGGCCTTCGCGGAGATGGAGGCGAATGCTCACTCCTCACTAAGGATGCTTTACGACAGCGGCCTGGAGAGCCCGCTGGCTGGCGCCGAGGACGGCCCCGCCAAGCTGCTTCCCTTCCTGGTTTGCACTCTTGAAGATGTCGCCCTTGGCCTTGGCCCCATGGCCGAGGCCGAGGCGCGTGTCCTGTCTTCTGCAGCGCTGACGCGGGGCCTCACCCACATCTACCTTCGCGATCCCGGCGTCGACCTCGACAGCCTGCTGGAGCCAGTAAGCGGCGAGCGTGCCTCTGCCGCTGCCGAGGCCGTGAAGCGTCACGCGGAGGCTCTGCTGGGGAAGTTCCGGGCCTTCAGCACCAAGCCAAAGCAAGGCGCTGCCGACCCCGCTGCTCCATGAGGCGAACCCACTCCGCGCTGCTCCACCGCCGACAAGTGACTCCGTTGTGGCTCCTGTCCTGCCTTTAATTCCTGCACATGTATCATGCCTCGAGGAGGCATTTAAACATGCATTTGGCATTGAGATAATAGTGTGGACTGTAATATTTGCTTTTGAATTCCTAGAAATTTGCGCTTTTCCTTCCTACTTGCTTATGTTATACGCCGGCAGAGCCCGGCCCCGCGCATACCTCACCCAGCGTTAGTCCCGACCGGAAACCAGGACGGGGCCAAGGAGTGAGGGGCTACGTGACAAGTTAGGCTCCTGAGTCGCGATGCTCAGGAGTCCCCCTTGGCGCACGAACAACAAGTAGGGAGGTATGATGTGGGTGGATCTAGCGTTCTACGTCCGCAGAGCCCGGCCGCGCGCATACCTCAACCGCCGTTAGCCTTTCGGAACTAAGGAGTGAGGGGCTACGTGACCAGTTAGGCTCCTGAGTCGCGATGCTCAGGAGTCCCCCTTGACGCTCAAACGGCCTTCGTACCTTGGCTCCGCTCGGGGAGAGACGTGCGACGAACCAGGCCCGGGGGGGCCTGGTTGGGTGGCGTGCGTCTGGGCATGACCCAGGCGCAGCCCCCGTGCCCAGCCCCCTCGCACGGCACTCCCGAGGGGAGGTGTTATGATGAGGCTAGACACTGAGCTCTGGGCTCCCTAAGGTTGATGCGGCCTGGGGGCCGCCCTCGGTTGTTTATCACCAGCGCGGAGCATAGCGCTTCCGTATGTGTACAGGCATAGCCGCTCCTCGGCAGTGTCGTCAGCCAGCGTGGAGCATGGTGCTTCCACTGGTACGTGGGAGGGGGCTCCCCTCCGGGAGGAGCCCCGCCCTGACATGTGGCTGGCACGGTAGGGCCTGGCGAGGTGTATCTGGGCACCCATGAGCCAGCGCGGGACTCACGGGGCCCTACCTCTAGGCGTGTTGCGCCTGGCACTGGGCCTTATCTTGTGATGTGTCCCTGCAAATTTGGTTAGATGTCGGCACTCTACGTCCTCGGGTCCCGGCCCTCGAGCTGGCCTCAGCCGTCGCTGGTATGCCAGGTCGCGATGCCGTGGACAAGGCCAGAGGGTGAGGGCTGGAAAGCCAGTAAGAGCCCTGAGTCCCCCCCCCCCTTTAACGTGCAAGTGGTCGGCATGGAGAAGAAGAGGTGCCGTGGACAGGCATCAAATAATCAAGCATGGTGGGTCGAACGCATAGCCGGAAATAAACGCAAAAGGGGTACATGCCGCTCGGTCTGGCCCGAGCGACTTGGGGGATGATGCAGCCTAAGGGGCGCCCCCAATAAGGTAAGCTAACAACATGAAATAAAAGGGATACATGCCGCAGGGGCGGACCCACGCGGCCTGGGAATAATGCAGCCCTGGGGGGGGCGCTCCCAGCTGGAAGTGAAACTTAAAAGATGTCACCTGATGATGTTGAGGACGAAGGAGTGTTAGTGTAGCAGACTCGGTGGGTTGCGGAAGCCGATCCTCACGAGCCCCCAGGCCTAGGGGCCTCGGGGGGCTCCGGAGGCGCTGGTGGTTCCTTGCGGACCATCTCCATCTCCGCCAGGGCTGTGGAACGCCCGGCCTCTTGAGCCTCCATGATGCCCCTCGTGAGGCGCTGGTACGTGGTAGCCACGTTCGGCAAGCTGTAAGGCATGCGAACATAGCTGTGGGGTGGACCTTCGCAGCGCCCCACTCGCGAGGGCCAGAGGCGCTCTAGAGAGGCAACTCGATTGAGCCCTGGTATGTCGATGCAGACGCGCAGCCCACCATCCTCGCCTGGATGGGGAGCCACAGCTGGTAGGCGGCGGCCGCCTCTCATGACTCTTGACTCCTGTAGCTCCTGAATGGCCTTGCTGACGAACTCCTGAGGGTCTGGCTCTCCTTGCTTTACTCCTTCCTGAGGGAAACGTGCTTCGAAACACGCCTCCATGTGGTGCCCAAGCGCCTCCCTCGTGACCTTAGCCAGGTCGGTGGCCCTCCAGGGGAGAGCCCCCGAGCCCTGCCTAAGGAGGGCGCCGGGCGCGCTTTCCTATGTGATAGAAGGAGGTTCCCCCTGGGCAGGCGCGGGCCCTGAGGGGCCGGGCCGGACGATGTCTTCTTCTTCTTGGGGGCGGTCTCGGGAAGCCTCCTACTTCCGTGATCCGGGTCTTCTAGTGACGCGGCCTGAAAGGCTCATTCCAGGGAACACACCACGTCCTTCTCTTCACAGGGCACCGTGATGACTCCGCCACTTCCTGGCATCTTGAGGACGTTGTAGCCGTGGTGAGTTACGACCATGAACTTGGCCAGCGCTGGGTACCCAAGGATGGCGTTGTACGGCAGGCGAATGTGAGCGACGTCGAAGTCGATGAGCTCGGTGCGGTAGTTGTCGTGTGTCCCGAAGGTGACTGGGAGGTGGACCTGCCCAATCAGGACCGTGGAGCCGTCGGTGACTCCGGAGAAAGGCTTGGTCGGCTAAAGCTGGTTGTAGGGCACTTGGAGATTGTTGAATGTTTCCACGGACAGGATGTTGAGCCCTGCCCCGCCATCGATGAGGGTCCTGGTGACCACCACATTGCTGATGATTGGGGAACAAAGCATCGGGAGGACTCCGGCTGTAGCTGCACACTTGAGCTGATCTGCTGAGCTGAACGTGATGGCGCACGCCGACCACCTAAGAGGGCGCGTGGCTTCCAGCTTGGGGAGGACTGCATTCACTTCGCGGGCGAACTGCTTGAAGATGCGTTGAGAGGCTGGGGCTAGAGCCCCGCCCAGGATGCAGGCGACAGCGCGCGGCTCCTAGAAGCCCCCAGCCCCCACGTCCTGATGTCGGTCCTCATTTCTCCTTGGCTACGGCGGCAGCAGAGGGAGGCCTGCATTGCCTTGCGGGCGATCCTCGCGAGGCTGATCCCTCCAGTCTCCCTCGCGAGGCCGGTCTTGCCAGCGATCCTCGCGAGGTTGATCGCGCCACCCTTGGCGCGGGCCGCGGTCTTCCCAGCGTCCTGCGTTCCTTCCTCCTCCTCGACCGTAGCCCCGGTCATCGCGGTCGGGGCGACGGCCGATCCTTCCTTCTCGCACGGCTCGGAGCTCTTGACATTCGTTGGTGTTGTGTGTGTGGAGGTCGTGGTACACACAGTACTGACTGCCCTTGGGAGGTTCGGGCAGATCTCTGCCCCGCTTGGTGTCTAGTTCTGCCGCGAGCATGGCAGCCCCCTTGCGCTTCACATCCTTGGCCTTGGGCTTCTTCTCTTCTGGGTCTGCGACAGGCAGCTCGAGGAGGGAGAGACACCCTTCCTCAGCCCTGGCGCACTTGATTGCCAAGTTGAACAACTCCAAGGAAGTGCACAGGTCTTCATGCATCGCCAGCTCCTCCTACATCTTGACATCGCGCACGCCGTCGGAGAAGGCTGAGATGATGGCCTCCTCGGTCACCTTGGGAATCTTGAGGCGTGCATTGTTGAAGCGCTGGATGTACTTCTGCAGGGTCTCCCCGGGTTGTTGCTTGATGCGGCGCATGTCGCTCACGGCGGGTGGCCGGTCGCGAGTACCTTGGAACTTGGCGATGAAGCGGGTACACATCTCGTCCCAGGAGGAGATCGTGCCTGGGGCCAGGTTCAGGAGCCAGGTGCGGGCCCCGTCCTTGAGCGCCATGGGAAACTAGTTCGCCATGACCTTCTCGTCTCCGTTGGCAGCTTTGATGCCCAGCTCATAGAGCTGGAGGAACTCCACAGGGTCGTCCGTGCCGTCGTAATGAGGAGGCAGGTCTGCCTTGAACTTGCCGGGCCACGCGACGCTGCGTAGCTCGGCGGTGAATGCACAGCAACCTACTGTGGCCACAGGAGGCCTTGGGTGAAGAAGAGCTTGGTCTTGCATGCCCCCATGCGCTGCAGCTGGGAGCAGCGCGGGGTCTTGACGCGCGGGAGCAGGAGCATGGTCGCGACGTGCTGGAGCAGGGAGCGCCCGGGAAGCTTCTTGCGGACGAGGGACTTCTTGGCAGCTCTACTCTTGCCGCGCTGGCACCTGACAGAGCGGGTTCCGCCCAGGGGCCACGCGCCTTGGAGCCATGGCACCTTCTTGAGGAGGAGGCGGCCGGGGCGCCGCCGGAGCTTCGTCGCCCGCGCGGGGCGGGGTGCGGTGCAGCGGAACGGACGGCGCAGGAGAGCCCCCTACGGCGCGGACGAGCTCGGCGACGCGGTAGAGCCATTCTTCGTAGACGTTGTCAACGGGACAGTAGCGCAGGAGCTCGTTTGCCGCGATGAGCGCAGCTCGAGCCTCCATGGGTGCGCGGAGCACGCGGGACGAAGAACCAGCTGGGGTGAGCGAGGGAGTAGCGGTGCGGCCGTCTTGCCGCATGGACGGATGCTGAGATGACGCTTGCTGCTCATCCCCCACCGGGCCGGTGGCGGCGTTGACGGCAAGTGACGGGGAACGGAGAGGACGCCCGCCGACAGGAGCCATCTGGGCGACGCGGGAAGTGAGAGCGGCCCGACGCTCGGCGCGGGCCCGACGAGCGTCAGACATGGACGCGATGGTCGGAGGAGAACGGGGTGGTGGAAGACGAATTCCGGCGCACCCCTACCTGGCACACCAAATGTCGGATTTCGGGTTCCGGCAGACCCTTGAGGTTCAAACACTGGGGTGCGCGCGGAGATTTCGCCTTCTACCTACCTGCACCCCTCCGCCTCGCTGAGATTTAAGCTATGGAAAGAACAACACAAGAGACACAGGGTTTATACTGGTTCGGGCCACCGTTGTGGTGTAACACCCTACTCCAGTGTGTGGTGTGGTGGATTGCCTCTTGGGCTGATGATGATGAGCAATACAAGGAAGAACAGCCTCGCGAGGGTCTGCTCTTGGCTGTGGGGATGAACTGCTAGGAGGAGTTCAGTCACCCTTCTCTCTCTCTCTCTTTGCGTGATGCTACTCGATCCGATTTTCCCCTCCCTCTACCCTGTGGGTGGCTAGTCCTATTTATAGGCCAAGGCCATGGGCCTCTTCTCAAATATTGAGCGGGAAGTGCGCCAACAATTGGCCATTTTGAAGGGGAACAGCTGGTACACTTATCCTGACTAAAGTTAGTCCTCGCCTGCCAAAGACTCTAGTGGTGACGCTGGCTTGGGATCCACAATGACTTCCTCCCTGCCGTTGGACTGGTCTTGGTCTCGTTGCACCGAAACGGGTGCCTTTGCTTGATGCTCTCGCCTGCGCTTGCTCCCTTTGCACCAAAGAGGAAAGGAGGACACTGCGCGGGCTGGCGCCCGCCTGGCGCCCTTGGTCGTCATGGCTTGCGTCATGGGCACCTCGTGAGGTACCCCGCCTTGATCTCTCCGCCTCCTCGCGAGCCAGCCTGATGTGGCCGTGCCTGAGGAAGCTCCGTGTCATCCGCCCCGTGAGGCTTGGCCCCTCGCGAGGGTCCTGGGTCTGCGTCGATGAAGCCGGGCTGTGCTGGACCCCCTTTGAGCCACGTCGCAGGCCACAGGCAGGCAAGTCTGGGGACCCCTGTTCCCAGAACGCCGACAACTTCGCGCCAAACAGACCAGTTCAGCTCAGGAAGGATTTGAACCACCATATCTTAAATGCATTGAGCGTGATAACGCTGCTTCTGTTGCTGAATGTTCTACTGCTGCTACTGTTGCGATATCTTCAACTGTTGATGTGGTAACTTACCCCTCTGCTGAGGATACCACTGCTATTGCTGATGAGAATGCCAGGTTGAAGACACTGCTTGAAACAGGGATGTACAAAAGTCTCAAAGGGCATCAGACACTATGTGATGACCTCAAAAGGCAGATCCTGAGCCGAAACCCTAGGAAAGAGGGTGTTGGGTTCGAAAGGAAAATGAATGTTGATGGCTCTTACTGGAAACCTGAGCAGTACCCCAAAACCACATGGGTTGCTGCAAAGGAACCTTCAGCGGATCCATCCACTCTATCTGGCTTCACTTGTGCTAATCCCATTGTTATTGATGAATCCTTTGATGCAAACTATAAACTGTTTAAGAATCAGAATGGTGAAGTGTTTGCCAGGTATATTGGTACTAACTACAGGAATGGACCGCCTATGAAGAAGATCTGGGTGCTGAAAAGGTGTTTGGAGAATCTTCCTGTGAATGTCATCATGCCACCACATGTGAAGAAGACAAACCCCAGACCACAGGCTTCATACGGTCCAAAGGCTTCATACAGACAGAGGACTCACCTGAGTCGCACTAACGCAAATGTTTTGCAGGGAAGCCATACTCAGGCCTATGAATATGAGCGCGGTTCAACAAACCGCCATGTTCATAAGACTAAGAACTATTCTGCTTATTTTTATGAGTACTGTTGTCCACCTGCAAGACTTTTTGCTAGGGCTCCAAAGCCAAAGTTCTCAGATGCTGCACTTAGACTCATTGCTTCGAAGCCACCCTTGAAGATGTGGGTGGCTAAGAAAGCTTAACTCTCTTTTGCAGGGAAAGGTCTCCAGCCGAAAACCAAAATTGTCTGAAGCTATTGCTGGGGACCTTAAACATCTTGTAGGGTGCAAGATCAAATGCCCAAATGGTCTTATTATGTACTTTGTTCCTGAATCGCTTGCTACTTGCCCTATCAGTCCTAATCTCGATCTAATCTTTAATAATCCACTAGTTCGTCAAATGTTTTTGCTTCACAATTCTCTTCGTGAAGCCTATCCCCCTAACTGCACTGTAGGGTACGACACCAGCAGCTTCAGAATGGATTATTCATAGTGGGTGTACCAATCACATGACTGGCAAGTGAAGCCTTCTCATGGACTCAACTTTACGTCCATCTGACAAAAATCACATCACATTTGCTGACACTGGCAAAAGCAAGGTATTGGGTCTAGGTAGAGTTGCAATCTCAAAGGATCAACACATGGATAAAGTCATGCTTGTTGAATCCCTTGGTTTCAACTTAATGTCTGTCTCAATGCTTTGTGATTTAAACATGACTGTGATGTTTGGAAAATATCGTTGCCTTGTACTAATGGAATCTGACAAGTCTCTAGTGTTTGAAGGGTATCAGAAAGATGATTTGTATGTGGTAGATTTCTCAGCAGGACCACAACTTTCCGTATGTCTTCTAGCAAAAGCTTCTGAATGCTGGCTCTGGCATCGAAGGCTAGGGCATGCTGGCATGAGGAACCTCCACACCCTTGCAAGGAAGAAGCATGTCATAGGCATTGAGGGCGTCAAGTTCAAGAAGTATCACTTATGCGGTGCCTATGAAGCAGGAAAGATGACGAGGGCCAAGCATCCCTCGAGGACAATCATGACAACGACTCAACCCTTCGAACTGCTCCACATGGATCTTTTCGGTCCCACTCATTACTAAACTCTTACTACTACTTCTTGTCTCTATGGCTTTGTCATTGTTGATGATTATTCAAGATATACTTGGGTGCATATAATCCTCTACAAGACTGAAGTGCAGGATGTCTTCAGACGCTTCGCCAGTCGAGCAATGAACAACTATGGCGCCAAGATAAAGCACATCAGAAGTGACAATGGCACTGAATTCAAGAACACTGGCCTAGATACATATCTTGATACCTTAGGCATCACACATGAATTCTCAGCTCCGTACACGCCACAGCAGAATGGCGTCGTCGAACGCAAGAACAGAACACTTATTGAGATGGCCCGAACGATGCTTGATGAATACAAGACTCCAAGAAAGTTCTGTCCTGAAGCCATTGATACTGCATGCCATATCATCAACCGTGTTTATCTTCACAAGCTTCTGAACAAGACATCCTATGAGCTCCTTACTGGCAAGAAGCCAAACGTCAGTTACTTCAGAGTATTTGGCGCCAGGTGCTGGATCAAGGATCCACATCACACTTCAAAATTTGCACCAAAAGCACATGAGGGTTTTATGCTTGGATATGGAAAGGATTCGCAATCCTACAGAGTCTTCAACCTTTTTCACTACAAAGTGGTTGAAACAGTGGATGTCCGGTTTGATGAGATGAACGGCTCACAAAGAGAGCACCTGCCAAATGTGCTAGATGAAGTTCCATCCAGTGAATCAATCAAACTTATGGGAACTGGAGAAATCATACCGTCTGAAGCTCAGCCTGAAGAGGAACTTATCATCTCCGCACCTGATCAACCTGAAGACAATGCTCAGCCTGAAGAAAATCCCTCTAACAATGACAATGATCAGCAAGAGCAAAATCTTCGTCATGTACATCCTCGTGTTGCAAATGAAGTACAGATTGAGGAATAATTGATAGCATCAATGCACCAGGTCCACTCACTCATTCAAGGGCAACACAGCTAGCAAATTTCTGTGGGCACTTCGCATTCGTCTCAATATCTGAACCCCAGAAAGTTGAAGAAGCCTTCATGGAACCTGAATGGATTCAAGCTATGCAAGAAGAGCTTCAACAGTTTGAGCTGAATAATGTATGGGAACTGGTTAAGCGTCCTGATCCTCGCAAGCACAATATAATAGGCACCAAATGGATATATCGCAACAAGCAAGATGAGCATGGTCAAGTTGTCAGAAACAAAGCTCGTCTCGTTGCTCAAGGATACACTCAAGTTGAAGGGATTGACTTCGATGAAACATTTTCTCCTGTGGCTAGACTTGAAGCCATACGCATACTGCGGGCCTATGCAAATCATCATAACATACTTCTATATCAAATGGATGTGAAGAGCGCTTTTCTCAATGGCAAGATTGAAGAAGAAGTGTATGTTGCACAACCGCCTGGCTTTGAAGATCCAAAACATCCTGACATGGTGTACAAGCTCAACAAGGCACTGTATGGCCTCAAACAAGCCCCTCGGGCTTGGTATGACACACTCAAAGACTTCCTGAAGAGCAAAGGCTTCAAATCTGGTTCCCTCGACCCCACTCTCTTCACGAAGACATATGATGGTGAACTGTTTGTGTGCCAAATATATGTGGATGACATTATCTTCGGCTGCACCAATCAGAAATACAGTGAAGAGTTTGGATATATGATGCAAGAGCAATATCAGATGTCCATGATGGGTGAGCTGAAGTTCTTCCTTGGTCTTCAAATACGTCAGCAACGCAACGGCATCTTCATATCTCAAGAGAAGTACCTCAAAGATTGCCTGAAGAAATTTGGTATGCAAGACTGCAAAGGCTTCACGACGCCAATGCCAGCCAAACATCATCTGGGTCCCGACGACAATGGTAAAGAGTTCGATCAAAAGGTATACCGCTCCATGATTGGTTCTTTACTTTATCTATGTGCATCTAGGCCAGATATTATGCTTAGTGTTTGCATGTGTGCTCGATTCCAAGCGGCACCAAAGGAATCGCATCACTTAGCTGTGAAGCGAATTCTTCGATATTTGGCTTACACCCCAACATTAGGATTATGGTATCCAAAGGGCTCAGAGTTTGATCTGGTTGGATTCTCGGATGCTGATTATGCTGGTGACAAGGTGGATCGCAAGTCTACATCAGGCACATGTCATTTTCTGGGACGATCACTTGTATGTTGGTCTTCAAAGAAGCAGAACTGTGTATCTCTCTCCACTGCTGAATCTGAATACATTGCTGCTGGATCTTGCTGCGCTCAGCTTCTGTGGATGAAGCAAACACTCAAAGACTATGGCATTCATCTGAAGCAAGTGCCACTCTACTGCGACAACGAAAGCGCCATCAAGATCGCCAACAACCCAGTTCAGCACTCGAAGACAAAGCACATTGAAATTCGTCATCACTTTCTCAGAGATCATGTTGTGAAGGAAGATATTGATATCATACACGTCAACACTGAAGAGCAATTGGCAGATATCTTCACCAAGCCCTTGGATGAGAAGAGATTTTGCAAGTTACGGTGTGAGCTAAATATCTTGGAATCCTCAAATGTCCTGTGATCAGGCACACATCCTAACACTTATGCATATTGATGACTTAGATGTGCAACACACGAAGTAAAGTATATCTTCAATCAATGAAGACATACATTCTAAGTGTGAATACATTAATGTGGAATTTGACTTCGGAGCGCCACGATAATTGTGCGCCGTGTCTGGGTCTAATACTTCCTATACGGTGGGTAACGCCACCACCAAATTCTTCTATTTGAAGTGTTTCACCCATGCGTTACATTTGCTATGTCTTCACATTTGGTTTGGCTTCAATAGAATCTCAACCTGTCTTCATGATTATCTTCACTATGTTGATTATATATATATACTAGTGTTCTGTCCTCTACAGCATTCACTTATAGCTATGTCTTCTTGTTGAATCTTTTGAACTAAGTGAATGTGATCGGACCCTAACCTCTCTATGCTTTCTATCTCAAACTCTATCTCTCCAAATCATATGCATTCTCTTGAAACTGTCGAATGTCTTCTCTGCGTCCTTGTCAGCAGAAGATACAGAGACAAACATTAAGTCCGCTTTCAATGCTAATTCCTTCACCTAAAACCCGGAGAAGTGGGAACGACCACCCGACAATCCAGGTGTGCGTGGGAATGTGGAACAACCTCCGATATGTTGCATGATGGCCATGTGTCCTTAAGATGTGAATCACCAGGGGCACCTATGTAATAACGTTGTGTTGTCCCTGTCCTTATAAATACATGCCTCGCCACAGTCATTATCCTTTCTTCCACTCTCGCACAAACCCTAGCGCCACCACTAGCCCTTGACGATGCCGGCGACGAAGCGCTTAGCTGTCGCGACCTCTCGGACGTTGTCTTCATGCCGGCCGCGGACATCGTCTTCTCCACCGTCGCCATAGGTGTCCTCCGTCGCCAAGTTAGGGCACGAACGATCAAACTGCTCGGCCTCATCTCCCTCTCCGTCTAGCAGTTCTTCGTGTGGTAAATAAAACTTCCTTTTTACGGCCCCTTTGATCCTATAGATTCATCACTTTCTGCCATAAGAAGTTTCTATTCGCACAAGTTGGATCTATTTCATACTGCATCTCATAATATGCCTAGTATGTTCACTTATGCTTCACAAAGTAGTTAGATTCCTCACTTGTATTGATCCATGGATTCGTACAAATCTGGAACCAACTCTTTATCTATGAGTGAATGTCTTCGCACGTTGAGGTCAATGTCTTCTAAACTGATTTATCTTCAAAATCTTCTGAGAATGCATATGACCTCTTCCCCTTCCCTCGCACCTTAATGCTGTCACAGGTACATGTCCGTGGGAGAATCCCTTGGTTCTCATAGTCTGCATTCATTTGCAGAATTCTTACAGCATCATATAAATTCTCCCGAAGCCAGTTCCTGTTTGTCCAGCAAGCGAAAGCCTTTGAAGCCTTTGAACGTGTTGAAGCCATTCAGTTTAAAGTTCATGGCTGCAGAGAAATCAGTAAGGAAGGGTGGCAGAAAGCGTCGAGGTGAAACATCAAGAGATCTGCCCGATGACCTCTTAGAGCTGTACAAGACAGATCCAGAAGAGGATTACAATCAGCACAAGACATGAATCCAATGGATTCGACGATATTGGGCAGAACAGTGGTTCAAGTACAGGTTTGTGACCAAGGAATATGCTGAGAAGAATGCCATCAAGCGACCATGGGGAGACATCCTATACAGAAATCTTCAACCCAGGTCCAAAGATGAAGCCATTGAACAAGGCTTCTATCCCTGCATGGTCCGTGGACCATAGCCTGCGGATGCTGACCCATCGTCATTGCTATGGTGTCGTGACGACAATTTGTTCAAGCGCAACTTCCAGTTTGCCTAGAATTCGGCGAAGCAGAACAAGAAGTCATTGGGACTAGACTTCAACCCTGGTCCCTCTGCTCCCCATGCCGATGGCACCCGCGAAGCTGAACCCAATCTTGTTGGGCCCTTCTACAACTTGGAAGGTCTCATCACTCATATCATGGTTCAAGGGACAGCCGTGGATGATCCTGCAGATGACGCTGAATCTGATGAAGCGCCTGGACCACCGAAGCCAAAGAAACTGAAGCAGCCTAAAGCTTCAAAGCCTGCCTCAGCACCAAAAATCTCACAGGTGAAGCCACTGGCTACTGCACCTCCTGAAGACAGTGTGCAGTTTGAAGATTTGTCACGCATCTCCAAGCCCTCGAGAGTCAAGATGCCTTTGAAACACACTAACCAAGAACTGACTGCTGCTGCTATTCTACGCAATGACGCCATTGATCTGTCCAGCGATGAAGATCTTGCAGATGACGCTCTTGAGCAACTGATCAAGAGAAAAGAAGAAGCAGAAATCTTCAATGATTTGCCTCTCTTTGACGTGGCAATCATCCACAACTTCATTGATGAGTGGTTTGACACGCCCAACCTCAGCTTTGAAGATCTGCAACTTCCAATTGGCCTCAGTGTCGCCTTCCATGGCGCCATTGCTTCAGAGCTAGCTCTAGCTCAGCGCATCGTTGAACTGAAGCAAAAGATCGACTTTGAGAAAGCTCAGTTCAAGAAGCACATGGCCAAGCTCAGCGTGCAAGAGGTCAAAAATTTCAAGATCATGCTGCACGAGCTCAAAGAAGCCTTTCTCAAGAAGCGTGAAGAAGCTCAAGGTTCTCGTGAGCGCATGAAGAGCCTGGCTGACAAGTGTGTGCAAGCCTACAATGAGGCTGAGAAGCGCAAGGCCCTTGGTCGTCCTGGCATCGATCCCAGGATGGCTGCAAAGAAGAAGAAGAAGCCAGCTGTGGCTGAACCCGAAGCACCAAGGCAGGAAGCACATCCCATTGTCTTCCCAGCCAGCATGACTGGCTCGAAGCCAAAGGTCAGGTCAACTACTTCAGAACTGAAGAAGACGAGGACTGCTGAGGCTGAAGCGAGAAAGAGGAAACATCCTGAAGCCTCTGATGCTGCTCCCTCCAAGAAGAAGCGCAAGACCAAGAAGGATCGGGCTGCTCCCACAGAGCCCTTAGTTGTTGAACCTATCTCCATGGTTCGCCCTGCAGCTGAACATCAAGAGCGCCAACTGATTGTCCATGAGCCTGCTTCCACAGAGGCTCATGAAGCTGAAGACATTCCAGCAGCTGATCCCACCGCTGCTGAAGACATTGGTCACCATGACAATGTTGAAGATGATGTAGTTCTTCCTCAGATCGAGCACAACTTGGTATCATCGCCTGTGCTTACGCACAGCGAACTCATCAGCATTGGTCGTCCTCTGACGCCAATTGCTCAGGATGCATCATGGGCTGATCACCCATAACAACAAGTCACACCACCCCGGCAAGAAGAAGAAATGACTTTGAGGCCCAGCCAACTCCGTCTCCAGAGGCGTCGCCAGCGTTACGCAGGCTTCGCAAAGGACCAAGGTCTCAAGTCCCTCTTTCGAGCGTTCCAGAAGGAGAAGTGCCCCACCAATCTGTTGCACGTCAAGTGTTTCCAGATGCCACTCCTACTGTGAATGTCTTCGAGTCTGAGGCTAAAGTTGCTGAAGACATTCCGGCTGCATCAGCCGATGACACACAAGAAGAAGAACCTGTCCCTACTCCCCCCATTACTGAAGAAGCTGTTCTCGAGGAGAACGTGTCTGTGCCCGACCCTCCAGCTCATCAAGTGGAGGTTGAGAATCTTGAGGCTGCCACCACCAACACAAATGAAGCCAATGACGTTGTCATGGCTGAAGCAAATGTGGAGCCTGCACCAACCAATGTGCCAGAAGTCAGTGAAGCCAATGATGCTACTGCTCCTGTTCCTGCCTGCTGCTGGTCCTCAGTTTGACTATCACGTTGAGCACAGGCCTCAGGTACAGAAGCCAATGCCAAGGTTGCCCAGGTTTCCAGGTCCTGCATCAGCACCCGGATCCTTTAATGTCAACGGCTTCAAAGCAGACAACACCTTCTTCAATAGCGCCAAGAACCCCTACTCAAGGGAAAGAATATCTTCTGATCGGTTCTGGAGCTATCCGCAGCGAAGTTATTACTCATGCATTCTGTACAATCAAGGTCGCATTTTCCCTCATATGCGTCTTGACACTGAAGCCATAACTGGTCTGCCTTGCTTGGAAGAAGCTCTGGATTGCTTCAAAGAGTCTGGATTGTTGCCTTTCGTCACCGACCAAGAGCACTGGAACGAAGAGTTGCTGCTCCAATTCTATGCCACTCTTCACATTCGTGGCTACAACAGAGATCCGAAGACTTGGGTCCTTGAGTGGATGACCGGCAATGTTCATCACGAAGCCAAAGCCTTTGATATCATTGAGCTCACTGGTCTGCCCACTCCTGGAGATCTTTATGAACCTGGTTGTCAGCTTCACAGTGCAGCTATGGAGAGCATCTTTCAGAAGCCTGAACCGAACATGAGTCAGATGCTTAGCATGATGAAGCCTTTGCCTCCAGATGCTGCATATCCTAAGGAGTTCTTTGTTGAAGACCTTGAGTATCTGCCACGCACTATCTATCACATTATCAGGCGAACTCTCTGGCCCATCAAAGGACATTCTCCACATGCAAAGCTGGAAGGTGCAATGAAGACTTTGGTCTTTTATATTCTTCACGGCAAATGCTTCAATGCACAAGACTTCTTCATCCGCCAACTTGCTGCATCAGGATCTGATCTTTTTGGCTTGAAGTTTTACGCTCCATGGATAATGCGGCTGATCAAACTACACTCAGCTGTCTCATATCAGCCCTCTGCTCGCAATCATCGGATCTTTCTGCCTGACGTTGATATGTCCGTTGAAGCCATCTATCCAGAGCCTGCCAAGGAGCCTCTTAGTCTTCAGAATGCTGAGCATCAAAGTTTCTCTCAAAACATTGAAGGAGTTGAAGCAGTCACTCGTGTTTATCCTCTGGCTGGTACTACACGTGCACCTCATCGTGCCCTCACTGAAGCCACTGAAAGCACTATTGCCCAACGGCCCAAGAAGCGATCTCGTGTTCTCAATGACCGAGAGCTTCTGGTTGCCCTTCATCAGAAACAGGATAGGCATCATGACTGGCTGAAGCGCCAAATGCAAAGCCTCTTGGTGGATGTCAACCGCATTCGCAATCTTGCCACCAAGAATGCCTTTGTTGCCCATGAAACCTGTCGGCGTACATGGAAAGGGCTGACGCTTATGTGTTCTGAAGATGATCTTCAAGAGGATGGCTTCTCTGAACGTTTCAAGTTTGACTCCACACCTCCAAGAAGGACTGTGCTGCGACGAACTCCGTCTCTTGAAGACTCTGAGTTCTCTTCCTCCGCGGCAACTGTGAATGCCAGAGTGATCGAGGACGAAGACGATGCCACTTCACCGCTCCCTACTTCTGCACGCATCGACACTGCCCCGAGTTCGTCTGCACCGCCGAACAACACCGACGACCTTGCTGCTTCACCTACTCCTCATGGGAACGAGTAGACGCTCTATGTCTTCAAACCTTTTTGGTCCTTACTGACAAAAGGGGGAGAAGCATATGAGTTTGATAGTCTTCAAGCGGGTCCATATGGGCGGTTGCTTTATGTTTTGCCTAGTGTTTACAACTCTCGTTTTGATACATTTGGTTCTTTGAGTTGTAACACTTAAACTCGATGGTCGTCTGCTACTTATTTGCTATTCTGTGATGCGATGATAAATTCCGCATGTGCGACGATAAATTCCGCACTTAGATCATTTTGCAGACGTCCATTTTTCATTATGCATGTCATTATCTTCACATACTTTTCATGCATGATGAATTGTCATCATAAGTTGAAGAGGATCTCCACAAGTACAACCTGCCATGTGCATTTGCATTCCAAAAGCAAATTACTTATATGCACATCTTCAGGGGGAGCCCTTGCAACTTATGAAGACAATTCCCTATCCTTTACAATTTCACATATTATATTCCCCGTTGAAAACTTCAACTAGTTTGTCATCAATCACCAAAAAGGGGGAGATTGTAAGTGCATCTAGTGCCACCCCTAGTTGGTTTTGGAGTATTGACGACAAACCTAGTTGAGGGACTAATGTGTTTGTGAGAATTGCAGGATAACACAGGTAGAAGTCCCTCATTGATTCGGTTTTCCTACCAGAGATGACCCCTAAAAATGTATGAAGACATTGAAGTCAAAGGTGGTATGTGAAGACATTCACATTGAAGACTATGACAAGAGAAGACATCGCATGAAGACTATGGAGCACGAAGACTTAGCAGTTTCGTTGTTCTGTGTTGTTCTTTGTTGAGTCATAGGAACCACAATACTGTTAAGTGGGGTCCAAGAGAACCAGTCAGAATGACTGAAGTGATGCTTAACCAAAATCCTATGTCTTCGAGTGAAGACTATGAGAGCAAATCTTGTCCAGAGTTGGATAAGTCAGCTTTGCTTGTAGCCCAAGTAAAGTTGCCGTGTGTGTTTGAAATCTGACCGTTGGAACACGTGTCAGTTCCTTAGTGACCCAGGGTCATTTCGGACAAATCAGGTCGGGTTGCCTAGTGGCTATAAATAGCCCACCCCCTACAACCATAAACGGTTGGCTGCTCAGAGTTAGAGTACGGCTTTTGTCGTTTGAGAGCAACCCACCTCGAAGCCTTTGAGAGAGAATTCCTTGCGAGGATAAAGCCCTAAACACCCAGAGCCAAAGAGTGTTAGGCATCACTTAAGTCTTCCTGTCTGTGTGATCTGAAGACTTATTACACTTGAGGACTGTGAATCCTCCAGCCGGTTAGGCGTCGTGTTCTGAGCATCCAAGAGTCATTGTGGATCGCCGGTGAACGAAGTCTGTGAAGGTTTGGAAGTCTACCTTGAAGACTTACCAGAGTGATTGGGCGAGGACTGGGTGTCCTTAGCTCAAGGGGAATAAGGTGAAGACATGGTCTTCTGAGTTGAATCTCAGCCTCCCTAACCTGACGTACAGTTGTCACAGCAACTGGAAATGGTCCAACAAATTATTGTATTCAACGGGTCACTGGTTTCATCCTTCCCTTCCCTTTACTTACTGTTGGTCCTTGTGAAGTCATTGTACGATTGCATCACCATTTGGCTTCACTGACTGATTACTTGTTCCGATTGGCTTCACAATATCTTCCTACCCGATCCTTACTACCTAGCTGCTATTAGTCATTGTGCTTTCACTTCATTGAATACTTGACTATGGTTTGCCTAGTGTAGTCTACCTTCCGCTGCATGGTAATAGGTTTATTTCTATCGTTTGTCTTCGAAACTTACATGTTTTAAAGACTTTCCTAAAAATCGCCTATTCACCCCCCCCTCTAGTCGATCACTAGCACTTTCAGATCCGTACACCTCCTCTTCAGGACGGACCGTCAATATACCCGCAATCACTGCTATATCAGCTACTGTTACTTCTGAACTGTTATAATATAAATGTGGTCACATACTGAATATGCCGCCTAGTAGTTTTTTGTTGTCCTTCACGGAGTCAGCTAGTTGAGATCGCACGTCTTTCAGTTCTTCACCCAGTTTGGTGTTCGAATCCTGGAGTTTCTTTTTCTCTTGAACAACTTTTGTTAACACACGCTTGCCCGCTGCTAGCAGTTTTTTGGCTCCGTGTTCTTCGCCTCGAGTGGCATCCAGCTGCTCCCGCATTTGGTCTAACGATCCAATACAACGATAAGCAACCATATTAGCATTATTAGTATACAATTATGATTTCTCGATGGAGGGAAACATTACCGGTGGATGCCTTCTTGGACTTCTCCCGTTCGGCATTGGCAATAGACAGCTGGCACTGACACTTTTCTAGTTCCTGAGTGAACATGGTGTTCTTCTCTGTAAGCACCTGGTTGTACATTGATCCTTAAATCAGTTGTTTCAACTACTTTAAGTCTTGGGGGCTACTGGTATATGGTTATCATAGTCAGACAAAACAAACTTACCTGCACATCTTTTAAATGTTGTTTTGTGGCTCCATTAAGCCCATCCCGAGCAGCTCGGATATATGCATCAGCAGAGTTGAAGGCATTAAATGACTCTTCTGAAAAGCCAGGGTCTTGTAAAATGGCCTTGAGGCGCCGATGATTCATGGCGCTCTCCACTTTCGAGTTGGTGACGGATACATCATCTGAATCCTTCGCTGGCGGACAGTCCGACGTCACCCCCGCTTTAACCCCCGTCTTCATGGCAGGATTTGAATCATGGCTGCGAGAAGTATGACTGGCCGGACACTCGGATATAGTCCAGCACACCTTTCTCCTGATAAAGGGTAAACAGAAAGGTTACAGTAAGACGTGACTGCCAAGATGCATACTTGCGAATTCATACCTCTTCGATGGAGGCTCGACCGTATCTTTCTTTGCCTTCCTCTTGGAAGGCTTGCCTGGTATGGGGGACGCTCTCTTCGGAGACACTCCCGGGGCAGCATGGCGCACCGAACGCTTCCCCTTCTAAGCACAGGACAGTGCAGTGGGTAAGGAGGAATGAGAAAACTCTTTTGGATAAGGTGTCTTCGGATTACTTACGCGTGAAGCAGGAAGGAGGCCGGGGTAATCGGCGATAATGGGTACATATGTACCATCGTAGCTCATCTGATAAAATACTCCGTCCTCAAGCTCCACAAATATGTCCGGATCTTCCTCATATCCGGGGTCAAGATCCCGGTTGCGATTCTCCGGCTAAGGGGCAGGGTCATGGATCCCCTCGACAGCCTTTCAACATTCCTATTATGAGTAAGATAAGATGATGCCTGCCAAGAATAATTCAGGGACAAGAATAAAATAAGTGGAGCTGAACCTTACCCAACTGGGAGGATTATACATGGAAACCCTGTCTCGGATTTGGAGATGGGTGAACTCCTCCTTCTCCCCTTTATACACCTTGGCCAGTATTTTGGCTAGGGCGGCAGGAGTCTTTGGGCCCTTTCAGCCATACCGTGAGGAATCGCCTTCTCCATTATACTGCCACATGGGCAGCCCTCTATATTGAAGCGGCTGGACCACCCGCGTTATCGAAATCGCCATCACCTCGGCTACTAACAATCCGGACTGGGCAAGCATCTTAATCTTGCCTAGCAGCAGGCTGATCTCTTCCCTAACCTCTTCCTCGAGGCTCCGAGGATGCCAGCTATGGCGTTTTTTCAGCAGAGCGTTTGAAAACTCAGGGTGGCCCATGCGGACAGGTTCGGGTAGAGCAATGTTGTCGATGTAGAACCATTCGGACGGCCACTCTTCAGGAGCTTTCTTCGGCGTGCCGGACAGGTATCCGGTCCCGGCGATGCGCCACACTTCGGCTCCTCCCACTTCGAAGATTGACCCACCTTGATTGCGAGGGATGAAGAAGAATAGTCTTCTCCACAAATCGAAATGGGCTTCGCAACCCAGGAATAGTTCTCATAAAGCGACATAGCCCGCGATGTGCAGAATGGAGGCCGGAGTAAAATTATGTAGCTGGGAGCCATAGTACTCCAAAAGCCCTCGAAGGAATGGGTGAATTGGGAACCCCACGCCCCTCAGCAGATAGGGGACGAAGCACACTCATTCTCCCACAGATGGATTGGGGAAATCCTCCGCCTGGGTTTTTCCGTTGAAGGAGGCCAATCCTACTCGAATAGGGACCAGATCTGCAGGAGGAAGAAACCCTTGCGTTTGCAGTTTCGCCAATTGACTGTGGGGCACGGAGCACCTCTCCCACTCGCCCCTCTCTAGGTTCAAACAGGAAGAGGAGATGCGAATGTTGGCCATGTTGGAATGGTTTTACCTGGCAGTGCGTGAGGATTTTCTCCGCGTGATGTTGAAAGGATCTGAGATCTAATCTCTTTAAATAGACACTCTTTCTTGTAGGGCTAGGGTGATATTTGCAAAAAATACCCTGACTATCCACATTCGCCCGACACATGGAAGATGAAGTCATAAATGCACAGAAGCCGAGGGGTGCAGCGTTGAATTGAAAGCCGAACACCCTGCTTGGAGGGCGTCGGAGGAGGAACCCGCCTTGCAATGTCGAAGACAATCTGCACGCCGAGTACCTCGTCATTGAAGCCTGGTTCGGGAGCTACTGAGGGAGTCCTGGATTAAGGGGTCATCGGGCATCCGACCTATTACCATGGGCCGGACTGATGGGCTGTGAAGATACGAAGACCGAAGACTGTACTCGTGTCCGGATAGGACTCTCCTTGGTGTGGAAGGCAAGCTTGGCGACCGGATATGTAGATTTCCTTCTTTGTAACTGACCTTGGGTAACCCTAGGTCTTCCCAGTGTCTATATAAACCGGAGGACTTAGCCCGGATAGGACACTCATTATCATAGCCATACAAGATAGACCTCTAGGGTTTAGCCATTACGATCTCGAGGTAGATCAACTCTTGTAATACTCATACTCATCAATATCAATCAAGCAGGACGTAGGGTATTACCTCCATAGAGAGGGCCCGAACCTGGGTAAACATCGTGTCCCTTGTCTCCTGTTACCATCGACCTTAGACGCACAGTTCGGGACCCCCTACCCGAGATCCGCCGGTTTTGACACCGACACCCATCATTGGTATATACAAGCCAAGTTCTATAATGAAAATTCCCACTAGTATATGAAAGTGACAACATAGGAGACTCTCTATCATGAAGATCATGGTGCTACTTTGAAGCACAAGTGTGGTAAAAGGATAGTAGCATTACCCCTTCTCTCTTATCTCTCATTTTTTTATTTGGGCCTTCTCTCATTTTTTGGCCTCTCTTTTTTCGTCCGGAGTCTCATCCCGACTTGTGGGGGAATCATGGTCTCCATCATCCTTTCCTCACATGGGACAATGCTCTAATAATGAAGATCATCAAACTTTTATTTACTTACAACTCAAGAATTACAACTTATACTTAGAACAAAATATGACTCTATATGAATGCCTCCGGCGGTGTACAGGGATGTGCAATGAATCTAGAGTGACATGTATGGAAGAATTATGAACGGTGGCTTTGCCACAAATATGATGTCAACTACATGATCATTCAAAGCAATATGACAATGATGGAGCGTGTCATGTAAACGGAACGGTGGAAAGTTGCATGGCAATATATCTCGGAATGGCTATGGAAATGCCATAATAGGTAGGTATGGTGGCTGTATTAAGGAAGGTATAAGGTGGGTTTATGGTATCGGCGAAAGTTGCGCGGTACAAGAGAGGCTAGCAATGGTGGAAGGGTGAGAGTGCCTATAATCCATGGACTCAACATTAGTCATAAAGAACTCACATACTTATTGCAAAAATCTATTAGTCATCGAAACAAAGTACTACGCGCATGATCCTAGGGGATAGATTGGTAGGAAAAGACCATCGCTCGTCCCCGACTGCCACTCATAAGGAAGACAATCAATAAATAAATCATGCTCTGACGTCATCACATAACAGTTCACCATACGTGCATGCTACGGGACTCACAAACTTTAACACAAGTATTTCTCGAATTCACAACTACTCACTAGCATGACTCTAATATCACCATATTCATATCTCAAAACAATCATAAGGAATCAAACTTCTCACATTATTCAATGCACTTTATATGAAAGTTTTTATTATACCCATCTTGGATGCCCATCATATTAGGACTAATTTTATAGCGAAAGAAAATTACCATGTTGTTCTAAAAGACTCTCAAAATAATATAAGCGAAGTGCGAGAGTTCATCAATTTCTATAAAATAAAACCACTATTGTTCTCTAAAAAGATATAAGTGAAGCACTAGAGCAAATTTTCCTAGCTCAAAAGATATAAGTGAAGCATATAGAGTATTCTAATAAATCACGATTTATGCGTCTCTCTCTCAAAAGGTGTGTACTACAAGGATGATTGTGGCAAACTAAAAAGCAAAGACTCAAATCATACAAGACGCTCCAAGCAAAACACATATCATGTGGTGAATAAAATATAGCCTCAAGTAAAGTTACCGATAGACGAAGATGAAAGAGGGGATGCCTTCTGGGGCATCCCCAAGCTTAGGCTCTTGGTTGTACTTGAATATTACCTTGGGGTGCCTTGTGCATCCCCAAGCTTAGGCTCTTGGTTGCCTTGAATATTACCTTGGGGTGCCTTGGGCATCGCCAAGCTTAGGCTCTTGCCACTCCTTATTCCATAGTCCATCAAATCCTTACCCAAAACTTGAAAACTTCACAACACAAAACTCAACATAAAATCTCATAAGCTCCGTTAGTATAAGAAAATAAATCACCACTTTTGGTACTGTTGTGAACTCATTCTTTATTTATATTAGTGTAATATCTACTGTATTCCAACTTTTCCATGGTTCATACTGATATGTCTCCAACGTATCTATAATTTATGAAGTATTCATGCTATTATATTATCAACCTTGGATGCTTTATATGCATTTATATGATATTTTATATGATTTTTGGGACTAACCTATTAACCTAGAGCCCAATGCCAGTTTCTGTTTTTTTCTTGTATTTGAGTTTTGCAGAAAAGGAATACCAAACAGAGTCCAATTGACGTGCCAATTTTTGATGATTTTTATGGGCCAAAAGAAGACCCCGGAGTAAAAGAATTGGGCCAGAAGAGTCCCGGGCCATCCACGAGGGTGGGGGCACGCCCCACCCCCACCCCCCCCCTCCCGGCGCGTGGGCCTGCCTCGTGGACAACTCAGGCACCTTCTTGACGTGAGACCGACGCCAAAAATTCCTATAAATACAAAAACCTCCAGAAATTAACCTAGATCGGGAGTTCCGCCGCCGCAAGCCTCTGTAGCCATGAGAAATCAATCTAGGCCCTCTCTAGCACCCTGCCGGAGGGGGCCATCATCACCAGAGGCCATGGAGGAGGATCCCGGAGGGGCCATCATCGTCATGAAGACCAAGGACCAGAGGGAGAACCTCCCCCCATCCAGGGGGAGGCCATGGAGGAGGAAGCACAAGGGGGAGAACCTCTCCTCCTCTCTCTTGGTGGCACCAGAGTGCCATCAAGAGGGGAATCAGCGCCGCGGTGATCGTCTTCATCAACATCATCATCATCATCACCATCCTCATCTCTTTTACGCGGTCCACTCTCCCGCACCCTGCTGTAATCCCTACTTGAACATGGTGCTTTATGCCACATATTATGATCCAATGATGTGTTGCCATCCTATGATGTTTTGAGTAGATGTCCTTTGTCTTTGGGTTGATTGATGATCTAGATTGGTATGAGTTGTATGTTTTACTTTGGTGTTGTCCTATGGTGCCTTTTGTGTCGCACAAGCGTGAGGGATTCCCGCTATAGGGTGTTGTAATATGTCCATGGTTTGCTTATTGTCTGTGTTGCGTGAGTGACTGAAACACAAACACGGATAAGCTGGACATGGCGTATGGGAATAAAGAGGACTTGATACTTTAATGCTATGGTTGGGTTTTACCTTAATGATCTTTAGTAGTTGTGGATGCTTGCTAGAGCTCCAATAATAAGTGCATATGATCCAAGAAGAGAAAGTATGTTAGCTTATGCCTCTCCCTCATATGAAACTGCAATAGTGATTACCGGTCTTGTTAACAATTGCCTAGGACAATTACGCACACCGATCCACCATCATTCCACACTCGCTATTTATAATATTTAGTAGTATATTCTAACTTTATGATAACAGCACCTACTTTTATATTTTAGCTCTCCGATATCATACAAAGTTATCCTATTCATACCCACAATGTAGTTTTATTTCTCATTGCTAGTTGGAAGCAAACGTTCGGTTTACGTAGAGTCGTATCAGTGGCAGATTGGGCTTGAGAGAATATTGATCTTACCTTTAGCTCCTTGTGGGTTCGGCACTCCATACTTATCACTTCCACCTTTGGAAATTGCTACGATGATTCCCTGCACTTGGGGATTATCAAGCTCTTTTCTGGCGCCGTTGCCGGGGAGGAATAGCGTGGGGTTGATATTCTCGTGTGTGCTTGTTTGCTTTGTTCACTAAATAGATTTTGTTTTTCCTTTTTTTTGTTTCTGTTTAGTTGTGGGTGAAACATACAAAAAAATAATTAAAGAATGAAAATACAAAAAATTACTTGCCTCTCATGCCTAAAAAGTTTTTCTAAAAGAGAAGTGATTGGAAAGTTATGCATTGAATAAGTGAGGGTCGACCTTGAGCACTCGTGTTCATGCTCAGGAAAAAAATGTAGAATTTTTCATGGAAGTTTGTCTGTAAATAATTATCCCCTTATATATATATATCCATTGTATTATAAAAATAATGTGCCAAGCTTTGGTTTTAGGATGATTAGATTGCTTGTTTACTATGTGCAGAACAAAAACAGAAACTTTGGCTGTAGCGCGTGATTTTACATTTTTTTACTGGAAAGTCAAATGGGTCTGAAACTTTTTGCACATTACTTATTTACAAATTGTCAAATTTATTTTATAATTTTTGGAGTTACAGAAGTTTACTGAACCTCTAGATTACTACAGACTGTCTTGTTTTAGATAGATTCTGTTTTTCGTGTGTTGTTTGCTTATTTTGATGCACCTATGGCTAGTATCGGAGGGTATGAACAATAGAGAAGTTGGAATACAGTAGATATAGTTCCAATATGAAATTGTAATGAGTTTGAAACAGTACCTAAAGGTAGTGATTTACTTTATTATACTAATGGATCTCACAAAGTTTTTGTTAAAGTTTTGTGTGGATGAAGTGTTCGAAGAACGAGGAGTTACCGATGTGAGAAGAATAAAGAGAGGCAAGAGCTCAAGCTTGGGGATGCCCAAGGAACACCAAGTAAATATTCTAAGGACACTCAAGCATCTAAGCTTGGGGATGCCCCGGTTGGCATCCCATCTTTCTTCTTCAACAATTATCGGTATACCTCGGTTTTTGTTTTGTTCACATGATTTGTGTCCTTTGTGTTTTCTTTTTATTTAAGAACCATGCTAGTATGAGATAGCCCTTTATTGATTTATAGAATACTTCATGTGCTTCACTTATATCTTTTAAGTATGATCTTATAGAATTTCTCTTTGTGCTTCACTTAAATCTTTTGAGTATGGTTTTATAGAATGCTTCATGTGCTTCACTTATATATTTTGATCTTGGATATTGGTTAGTCTATATTAATTATAGAATACTCCATGAACTTCACTTATATCTTTTGGAGTATGAATAATACTATCATCTCAAGTGGATTTAGAAGAAGTTTTCTCCCACTATTCCAAATGAGGAGAATTTTGCTTATGTGGAGACTAGTAAAATTTCTATGTTGTAGATCATGAAAAAAATGCTTTATGTGATGGTTATATTGCTGAACTCATTCATGATGCTACTGAAAATTATTATGAGGGACGAATACATGCTTGTAGGAGTTGCAATAATATCAAGTTTCCTCTCTATGCGCTTAAAGTTCTAAAGTTATACTTGTTTTGCCTTCCTATGCTAGTTGATTCTTGTTCCCATAAATTGTGTGCTCAAAAAATCCCTAGGCATAGGAAGTGGGTTAGGTTTAAATCTGTTAGTCATATTCTTCATGATGCTCTCTTTATGTTTCAATTCTTATCTTTTATGTGAGCATCATTGAAATCATCATGCCTAGCTAAAAGGCATTAAAGAAAAGCGCTTGTTGGGAGACAACCCAATATTTACCCTTACTGTTTTTGTGTGTTCTCATGACTAAGCTACTGCGGTAATCATGTATTATAGCTTTTTATTCAATAAAGTGCCATGTAAGACCTTTGGGAAGACTTGGGTGAAAGTTAATGTGATCTTGCTGTAAAAAACAGAAACTTTGCGCTCACAAGTTTAGCTGCCATTTTTTACAGAAGAGTGCGATTGAGTTGATTCTTTTTTCAGAAGATTAATAGACAAATTCCTCACGTCCAGCAAATTATTTAAGAATTTTAAGAGTAGCAGAAGTATAGTTGGTGTTCAGATCATTACAGACTGTTCTGTTTCTGACAGATTCTGTTTTCATTGCATAGTTTGCTTGTTTCATAGTTTCTATGGCTTATATTTCTCAATATAAATTGTAGAAATGATATGGTGCAGTAGGCATTGTGTGAAAACAATTATGAACCTTGTCTTTGACAGTACCAAAGTGAATGGTTTACATTTTTTAATACTAACCTATCTCACGAAGTTCCGTTAAGTTTTGTGTGATTGAAGTTTTCAAGCTTTGGGTGAGATATCGATATGAGGAGAATAAGGAGTGGAAAGACCGTAAGCTTGGGGATGCCCAAGGCACCCCAAGGTAATATTCAAGGAAGACTCAAGCGCCTAAGCTTGGGGATGCCCCGGAAGGCATCCCCTCTTTCGTCTTCAAAATTATCGGTATACCTTACTCGGAGCTATATTTTTATTCATCACATGATATGTGTTTTGCTTGGAGCATATTTTCAATTTTACTTGCTGTTTGAATAAAATCATTGGATCAAAAATATTTAATGAAAAATAATCCTCCCATGGCTAGTTAATTATTTGACTACTCAGCGTCCTTCACTTATATCTTTTTGGAGTAGTTTGTCATTTACTCACGTGCTTCACATATATCCAATGAGTAAATGGTTGAATGAATTGAATATCATAAATCTGAATTTATATATGTTTCATATGCTTATACCATGGGGAGTAATGACTTCACACAGAATAACTATAGGTAGTAAACTTATTGAAAGTTAGCAAACGTATAATTGGTCACTTGAACGATTCATGAAAGAATATTGAAAGAAGAGAGATTTCACATATAAATATACTATCTTGGACATCTTTTGTAATTGTGAGCACTCATTAAAATATGACATGCTAAAAGGTTGATGTCGGACAAGGAAGACAACGTAATGGGTTATGTTTTCTTATATCCGAAATAAAGTATATTGTCTTGGATCATCCAACATGTTGAGCTTGCTTTTTCTCCTCATGCTAGCCAAATTCTTTGCACCAAGTAGAGATAAAACATTCCTTAAACCAGTTTTGCCATGAGAGTCCACCATACCTACCTATGGAATGAGTAAGATCCTTCAAGTAAGTTGTCATCGGTGCATGCAATAAAAATTGCCCTCTAAATATGTATGATCTATTAATGCGGAGAAAATAAGCTTTACACGATCTTGTGATGTGGAAGAAATAAAAGTGACAGACTGCATAATAAAGGTCCATATCACTAGTGGCAATATAAAATGACGTCCTTTTGCATTAAGATTTTGTGCATCCAACCATAAAAGCGCATGACAACCTCTGCTTCCCTCTGCGAAGGTCCTATATTTTACTTTTATCTTCTACCCTTATGCAAGAGTCTTGGTGATCTTCAACTTTCCCTTTTTTTCATTTTATCCTTTGGCAAGCACATTGTGTTGGAAAGATCCTAATATATATATATATATATATATATATATATATATATATATATACATACATACATAAACACTATTCTGATCACGGGATCAGAATAATATTCTGATCACAACCTGACCTGCCCCGCTAGTAGTACGTTGAACTTCCCTGTGAACTAGGTTGAACTTCCGCCAACATTACCCAAATGGGACTTGCGATATACCGTTGGAAAGCTATGGACCCCAATATCATGACCCAACTTAAATTTTTGGCAAAATATAAGCGGTTTAAGAGCAGTTTTGAAAACCGTTTTTTCTTCGCACAAAAAACGTGAATCGTATTTTCGATCGCATTTCTAAACCGTTTCTCGGAATGAGGCATATAATATGGCATTGGAAAGCTACTGCAAAACTGCTCCTTCCACATGTTGAAAGTTTTCTCTAATTACCTATGGTTAAAGAGTAATTTGAAAAAACGTAAAATTTCGTAAACTGAACAGCTGAGTTCGTTTTTTCGATGTCATTTCTAAACAGCTAATCCAATGGAGGCATATGATATGGCGTTGGAAAGCTTATGAAAATGCGCTACTTTTTCATCATGAAAGTTTTTTTCTAATTTTGAACTGTTTAAGAGTAATTTAGAAAATGGTCCAAGTCCTACCGAGTTCGTATTTTTGAGCTAATTTTTTAACCGTGTGTCCGAATGCAGCAAATGATATGGCGTTGGAAAGCTTGAACAAATGCGAAACTTTTCTATATATATTGTTTCTCCTAATTCATTACGGTTTAATGTCAATTTTGAAAATGGCTATAAACATATTTTTGCCGTAGTTTTTACAAACTTTATCGGAATGGGGCAAATAATATACCGCTGAAAAGCTAAGGAAAATGCGAAACTTTTTCATGTTCATGGTTTTCTCTGATTCCTAGCCATTTTCAAGTAAATTCGAAAATGTCGAGATCATACGTTCTGCCTTTATCGTGAAACAGATTCTTCGAAAATGCACCGCGTGAAGAACCTGAACTTCTCGGCGAATGTACCTGAACTTCACTCTGTTTTTCACGTGATTTTTTTGCTTGTAGCTCTCCATCCACTGCTCGTAGTTCTCCATCCACTCACCAGAATTGAGCAAATGACATACCGTTGGAAAGCTCCTGTAAACATGCAACTTTTCCGTGTTGATCGTTTTTTCATACTCGCGGTGATTTTAAAAGTTTTTCATCTAAAATTCATCCACTGTAGTACTTGAACTTCCTGCTGTTTTCAGTTGAACTTCTGTGACGTATTTTCGTTTGTAATTTTCTCATACATCACCAGTGTTACACAAATGATATTTCTTTTGTACAAATCTCTCTCACAATAATTTTTTTAACTTTCTCTAATGAAGGACTTGAACTTGCAACATCAAAACTTTTAGTGTTTGCTTTTTTATTCTTTTTTTAATACAACATGCACACCGTGTAGTACATGAACTTCTGGCAGTTATCAACCTGAACCTCTCTCGGTTATGTGAAAATATTTGAGTTTTTTAATGAATTTTTCATCTGATTTTTCTTAATCTTTTTTTATGAATTTTGAAGCGCTCTATTTTTAATAGTTGAACTTCTTGTTATTTTATTTTTGGACTTCTTGTTTCCACTCTTTAATAACGAGGAAAATCTGAGTTTTCTATAATCATCGAACTTCTCCATCTTTTTAATATGGCCTTCCTGGTTTTATTTCTTAATCTTTTTTATGAAATTTTGAAGCGTTATACTTTTAAAATTTGAACTTCTTTGTTATTTTATTTTGAACCTCTTGTTTCCATTCTTTAATAACGAGGAAAATCTGAGTTTTCTTTAATAGCAAGAATTTTTGAACTTCCGAGGGAAGAGCACTTAAACTTTGCCTTTTTCATTCTTTTTTTTCTCATAAGAAATGCACAACATGCAATACGTGAACTTCCGATAGTTATCAATTTGGACTTCTATGTGTTTCAGTTTAAAATGAGAAAATTCTCTTTAAACTTTTTTTGTTTTTCATTTTTTATTTGAACTTGTTCATTTTATTATTTAGTAACGACAAAACATCTAAGTTTTTTTACCTTCGATTTTTTTTTACTTTGAACTTCTTAGAAGTATATGGTTTTACATAAGGAAACAATTTTCTAGGTTTTTAAATTTGAACTTCTAGTTTTTTTACCTTCTGAATTATTTGAAATTGAACTTTTAGGGTTGTCAAATTTGAACTTCTACATTTTTTTGACCTCTCGGTTATTTCAAATTTTCTAGTTGTGTTAATCCATTTTTATAAACTTTTTTTAGACTGCTCTGTTATTTTGAGTTGGCCTTCTCTCTTATTTTTTTAGAAACGAGGAAAATCTAACTTTTATAATATTTGGGTATTTTTTTTAAAAACCAGAAAATCCAAAAGTTTTAATGAGCATCGAACTGCTCTATTCTTTTAATTTGACCTTCTTGGTTTTACTTTTTAGAAATAGGAAAAATCTCCACAGCGTTGATGCATTTTGAGATAAACTTGGGAGAAAACCAACCTGTGAAACTGAAACGAGTGGACAAACACACCAGTTTTTTGCACCTGTTGATACAACTGAACATGCCCACCAGCTAGTACTCTATATCTACATCACACACACACACACCACACACTTTCATTGTTATCTTCTTATTTTTTGATCTAGTTCTGCACATGCCACAAAACTCTTGTTTAAATACTTTTTTGATACAGTTTCCCTGGTTTTTTATCCAGTTTGTTATCTTTGAACTTCAGCTATTTTTGTATCCAACTATTATCTTTGAACTTGTTTTTGTATCCGACCTGCCACACATTCTATTTTATAGCAACTCATCCAAATTCATTTTTTATATCAAAGCAAATGCCCTGTTGAACATATAGTGACATTCTTGCAAAGTGCATCCAAGTTCAGACGAGAAGAAAAAACATTCAGAAGCTCAATATTACTTATTCTGCGGGAAGTGGCAAGTTGTATAGTACCAAGATCACATTACACATACAGATACCAAGCCTAGTGGTTGACATACAAATTGTAGAGCTAATGGCTTTGGGCAGGCCATGACTACGCGCGAACATACACCAAGGGAACACCTCCCTCTCACTTATTTCTGATCATAGCTCCCCTGCTCAACCCGCTGCTTGAACTTGTCCATGTCATCGTCGGACTTGCCGAGCACCACCTCCTTGGTCTCCTGCAATGTCTCCTTTGCGCCCTCGGCAACGTCGTCAGTCTTCTCCTTGGCCATCTTCAGGAACTCCTCCGCCTCGTCCTTGACTTCTCTCCGATTTCGCCCAGCGTGTCACTGTCATCGTGTTTCTCGGTCGAGTGGTGCTGGCAAGATCAAGCGAAAAGAGAAGGTTGTAAAACACACTGTCACATGTACTACTAGAGATCAATTTCAGCAGTATGTGATTACGTATGTAACTCTGTAATATGTACACTGGACTAATAGCATCATCACAATATCCATAGTTGTGTTGCTACATCCAAAGATAGCTACATCTCCTAACTTCATCCAAAAAAGTACAGGGAGCAGCAGCAGTTTGTACGAGGCCAGGGGTCGGGCAGGTCGTTAGTGGTGGAACACTAGCGTATGCAGGCGGATGCGGGATGGCGGAATCAGGCGCCGCACTGGGGTCGCGCCGGTGCTGGGATTGGGCGGAGCTGGTAGGAAATGTGGAGGACGTCGTCTTGGCTGTCAGCCTACGACAATCACAAAACACAACATCTGCAACCTAGTGTTTGTTTTTTCTTCTGGTGTAATATATATTGAACTCCTGCAAGAAATCAGAAGAATGGAATCAGTTTAGCAAAATCAAAGAAACTACCTTTGATTGTAGAAATATGCATTGAGCTATCCCTTGACGACCTGCTCGACCCGCTAGGTAAATGGCTCCACTCTGCCACTTGAGAACGCTGGCCTGCATGCATACCACATTCAGATGAGATACCATCTTAAATGGTTGGTACAAACCAAAAACTACCTCTGAAAATCAAGACATGGCATTGAGATTTCAGAAGAAAAGTAGAAGCAGTTCCTCCCTTCATTGTGCTGGACTATAGGCTTGCCCCTACCCGTTGCAGGCAATATCAATTTGGAGAAGATTCAAGCATGAAGTTCATGCTTAGGCCTCGGACAGGTCGTCGCTTAGGCTTTGGTAGGTCGCCGACAACACGAGTTGCGTGGTCATGGTGGCGACATCCGGCCACTGGAGGAGCAAGCAATAATAATGAAGTTTAACTTTCCCCATTTTTATGCACATAGTGCACAAACGAGCCCATCAACCTTTATTTTTTGCTCCTTTCTTACAAACTAAACTGAAGCTGTCGCATTTTTTAAACTGAAGCTGCTCCTTTCCCCATTTTTTGCCATTAGAAGGGAGGAGTTGTTCGTCCATGCTGCAACACGCAGACAGGAGTGGAGAGGTCGTCGGAGCACCGTCGTAGTGGCTGGCGGGCCAGCAGAGAGGGGCCAATGGGCGCGGATGTGCACCAAGGCGTGCGGCAAGGGCTGGTGCCCGTGCAACAGGAGAAAGGAGCCGGAGCTCAGGCGCCGCTCGGTTGCCCCCTTGGCCGAGTGTACCACGGCGAGGTGCAATGGCCGGTGGCACGCAAGAGGAGAGAGGAGCCAGAGCTCGAGCTCCGCTCAGTTGTCCCCATGACCGAGCACCGTGTGTGGTCGATGTGGGCAGGGCGGGAGAGTTGTAGTTGTGGGTGGGTGTGCGGCGGCGCTCCGCCGCGGGGCAAGAAGCAATCGGTGATGGGCTTGCTTGGGCTGGATTACGGCAGGGGAGGGGCCCGATGGCGGCGATGTAGATGGCCGGGGCCAGCCAGCGGAGGGGGAGGTGGCCGAGGCCCGGCAGCGGCGCGGGAGGTGGTCGGGGCCCGGCAGTAGCGCGGGAGGTGGCCGGGGCCCGGTGGCGGCACGGGGCAGGGAGGGAGGCGGCAGCGGCGATGCACATCGGGGCGAGGGGCCAGATGGGATCGAGGGAGGTTAGGGGAGGGGTTGTGGCTAGCGGGTGGGTGGTTTTTTTCTTTTGTTTTATCGATCGAGGGATCTCAGGAAAGTCCGATCGCCCCTATGCTGATCGTGATCCAAATAGTTATTCTGATCCCGGGATTAGAATAGTGCTACTCTCTCTCTCTCTCTATATATATATATATATCCAATTGGATGTAAATTATCATGAACTATTATTGTTGACATTAGCCTTGAGGTAAAAGGTTGGGAGGCGAATCTATAAGCCCCTATCTTTCTCTGTGTCCGATTAAAACTTTGAACCCATAAATATCACGTGAGTGTTAGCAATTGTGAAAGATTAAATGATAGTTGAGTATGTGGAGTTTGCTAAATCAAAGCTCTGACATAGACCCTTCCTGAAAATAAGATGAATTGCAATTGTTTGATGACTGAGAATATAGTTTGTTAGTTTCAAGAAAGTTTATGATCTATACTTTAACATGTGAATAGCTTGTTACTTGATCATGAAAAGTTTTATCAAAATGAGCTACTGCTATGATATATAATGATGCTAGAAAACGTGATTGGAACTATCATTGATGAAACTTATGCACTTGCTAGAATTCCAACTTCATAAATTATTTCTTTTATCATTTACCTACTCGAGGACAAGCAGGAATTAAGCTCGGGGATGCTGATACGTCTCCAATATATCTATAATTTATGAAGTATTCATGCTATTATATTATCAACCTTGGATGTTTCATATGCATTTATATGCTATTTTATATGATTTTTGAGACTAACCTATTAACCAAGAGCCAAGTGCCAGTTTCTGTTTTTTCCTTGTTTTTGAGTTTTGTAGAAAAGGAATACCAAACGGAGTCCAATTGATGTGCCAATTTTTGATGATTTTTTATGGACCAAAAGAAGACCCCGGAGTAAAAGAGTTGGGCCAGAAGAGTCCCGGGCCATCCACAAGGGTGGGGGCGCGCCCAGCCCCCCCCCCCCCCCCCCCCGGCGCATGGGCCTGCCTCGTGGACGACTCGGGCACCTTCTTGACATGAGACCGACACAAAAATTCCTATAATTACAGAAACCTCCAGAAATTAACCTAGATCGGGAGTTCCGCTGCCGCAAGCCTCTATAGCCACGAGAAATCAATCTAGGCCCTCCCTGGCACCCTGCTGGAGGGGGTCATCATCACCAGAGGCCATGGAGGAGGATCCCGGAGGGGCCATCATCATCATGAAGGCCAAGGACCAGAGGGAGAACCTCTCCCCATCCAGGGGGAGGCCATGGAGGAGGAAGCACAAGGGGGAGAACCTCTCCTCCTCTCTCTTGGTGGCACCAGAGTGCCATCAAGAGGGGAATCATCGCCGCGGTGATCGTCTTCATCAACATCACCATCATCATCACCATCCTCTTCTCTTTTACGCGGTCCACTCTCCCGCACCCCGCTGTAATCCCTACTTGAACATGGTGCTTTATGCCACATATTATACTCCAATGATGTGTTGCCATCCTATGATGTTTTGAGTAGATGTCCTTTGTCTTTGGGTTGATTGATGGTCTAGATTGGTATGAGTTGTATGTTTTACTTTGGTGCTGTCCTATGGTGCCCTCCGTGTCGCGCAAGCGTGAGGGATTCCCGCTGTAGGGTGTTGCAATATGTCAATGGTTTTCTTATTGTCTGTGTTGCGTGAGTGACTGAAACACAAACACGGATAAGCGGGACATGGCGTATGGGAATAAAGAGGACTTGATACTTTAATGCTATGGTTGGGTTTTACCTTAATGATCTTTACTAGTTGCGGATGCTTGCTAGAGTTCCAATCATAAGTGCATATGATCCAAGAAGAGAAAGTATGTTAGATTATGCCTCTCCCTCATATGAAATTGCAGTAGTGATTACCGGTCTTGTTAACAAATGCCTAGGACAATTCCACACACCGATCCACCATCATCCCACACTCGCTATTTATAATATTTAGTAGTATATTCTAACTTTATGATAACAACACCTACTTTTATATTTTAGATCTCCGATATCATACAAAGTTATCCTATTCATACCCACAATGTATTTTTATTTCTCGTTGCTAGTTGGAAGCAAACGTTTGGTGTACGTAGAGTCGTATTAGTGGCAGATAGGGCTTGAGAGAATACTGATCTTACCTTTAGCTCCTTGCGGGTTCGACACTCCGTACTTATCACTTCCACCTTTGGAAATTGCTACGATGATTCCCTACACTTGGGGATTATCACATACCCCCCGATACTAGTCATAGATGCATCAAAATAAGCAATCAACACACGAAAAACAGAATCAGTGAAAAACAAAATAGTCTGTAGCAATCTGAAGATTTCTAATACTTCTGTAAATGCAAAAATCCTGACACATTAGGACGACCTAAGCAATTTGTTTATCAATCTTCTACAAAAAGAATCAGTATTTTATCGCGCTTCTGCTAAAAATGAAAACTAATATCCTGAGCGCAAAAGTTTCAGTTTTTCAGCAAGATCAAATCAACTATCACCGTAAGTTATCCCAAAGGTCTTACTTGGCACAAACACTAACTAAAACATAAAAACCACCTCTAACCAGAGGCTAGATAAATTATTTCATGCGAAACAGGACCTAAAAAGCAAGAACAAAAATAAAATTGGGTTGCCTCCCAACAAGCGCTATTGTTTAACGCCCCTAGCTAGGCATAAAAACATGAATAGATCTAAGTATTATCATCTTTGGCTTGCGATCCATAAGTGGCTCTCATAATATATTCATAAGGTAATTTAATTTTATTTCTTGGAAAGTGTTACATGCCTTTCCTTAACGGAAATTGAAATCTAATGTTTCCTTCTTTCATATCAATAATTGCACCAATCGTTCTAAGGAAAGGTCTACCAAGAATAATAGGACATATAGGATTGCAATCTATATCAAGAAAATGAAATCGTCAATGCCCCGGTTTGGCGGGCCAAAGTTCAACCTTGAGGCGATCATGAATCAGCCTTGCCCAAAGCACGATTCTCAAGACAAGCGAACCACTCATCTATGGAAAGATTGCTTCATCATGAGGGAGTATAGAAATTCCGGCTTTTATCAGGACAATCATGGCCCGCAAAGCGGGTCAGGATCCGGCTCTCATGGACCCGGCTTTGGAGGTGGCGGCTCAAACTCTGGCTTTCAAGGCCAAGGTAATCAAGGCGGTTTTAGTCAACAGCCCAATCAGGGTAATCAACAGCAGCAGTCCGGCTATCAGGGCAATCCAAAGCAGCTGAATAGTGGTCAATATCATGTTTTTACCATGAGTTTGTGCAAGTGGGACCAGAAGATTCATAAATGAGCGGAGAGCGCGGTTGAGCCGGCAGTCCCTCGATACTTGTGATGGTTAGAGCAGCCCATTGTATGGAGCCATGAGGATCACCCACCCCGGGTTGATAACCCAGGTCAGCTGGCTTTGTTGGTAGCTCCTTGGGTTGGAGGATACAAGTTCATGAAGGTACTTATGGAAGGGGGCAGCAGTATCAATATCCTTTATTATGATACTTTTCGTTGTATGAATTTGACTAATAAAGACCTTAAGCCGTCTTCTACCATTTTCCACAGAGTGGTGCTTGATAAGTCGGCATATCCAGTGGGTAAGATAGCCTTGGAAGTGGCTTTTGGCAATGAGCATGACTATAGGGCTGAAACATTGATTTTTCAGGTGGTCAAGATCAAGAGCCCTTATCACGCCTTATTCGGACGGCCGACTTATGCCAAATTTATGGCACAACCTTGTTATGTTTATTTGTAGCTTAAAATGCCGGGTCGTAAGGGTACTATCACGGTGCATGGTGATAGGAAGACAGCTTTGGAGTGTGAAGAGGGCCTTGCTGCCTATGCTGAGTCTGTTTGTGCAACAGAGGAGTTGAAGTTCTACAAAAATAATGTTGACACGGTGGATATGACCCCCTTGAAGAAGCCAAACACAGAGCATTGATAACCCACAAGTATAGGGGATCACAATAGTTTTTGAGGGTAGAGTATTCAACCCAAATTTATAGATTTGACACAAGGGGAGCCAAAGAATATTTGAAGCTATTAGCAGCTGAGTTGTCAATTCAACCACACCTGGAGATTAATTATCTGCAGCAACGTGATCAGTAGCAAAGTAATATGATAGTTTTGATAATAGTAGCTGTAGCAATGGTAACGATAATAGTGATAGCAATAGTTTTGTAGCAAGTGCAACAGTAACGATAGCAGTAGTAACTTAGCAAGAACGATATAAGATAAATTCGTAGGCATTGGATCGGTGACTTGTTGGATGATATTCATCATGAGACAGTTATAACCTAGGGTGGTACGGCACTAGCTCCAGTTCATCAATATAATGTAGGCATGTATTCCGTTAATAGTCATACGTGCTTATGGAAAGAACTTGCATGCCATCTTTTGTCCTACCCTCCCGTGGTAGCGGGATCCCATTGGAAACTAAGGGATATTAAGGCCTCCTTTTAATAGAGAACCAGAACAAAGCATTAGAACATAGTGGATACTAGGGATCAAGCCCTAACAAAAATAACTCGATTACATGATGAATCTCATCCAACTCCTCACCGACCAGCGAGCCTATGAAGGAACTACTCACTCCCAGTGGGGAGCATCATGAAATTGGCGATGGAGATGGGTTGGTGATGACGAAGAACGAAGATCCCCCTCTCCGGAGCCCCAAACGGACTCCAGATCTGGCCTCCCGATGAAGAACAGGAGGTGACGATGGCTTCGTCTCGTGGATCGCGATAATTCTTTCTCCCTTATTTTTTTCTGGAAAAATAGGATTGTATAGCATCGGTTTCAAGGTCTGCGGGGCCACCAGGTGGGGACAACCCACCTGGATGCGCCAGGAGGGGGCGCCCTAGTGGGTTGTGCCCACCCAGGTGCCCCCCTCCAACGGATCTTGGCTCCAGAAATTCTTATTTATTGTATAAAAAATCCTCGCAAAAGTTTCGTTCCATTCCGAGAACTTTTATTTCTGCACAAAAACAACACCATGGTAGTTCTACTGAAAACAGCCTCAGTCCAGGGTTAGTTTCATTCAAATCATGCAAATTAGATTCCAAAACAAGAGGAAAAGTGTTAGGAAAATTAGATATGTTGGAGACATATCAACTCCCCCAAGCTTAAACATTTTCTTGTCCTCAAGCAATTCAGTTGATAAGCTGAAAGTGAAAAAGGAAAAAAATTACGAACTCTTTTGCTCTTGTTTGCATAAATAAGCTTAAACAACACCCAGGTTTTCAGCCAACATTATAACTAACCAGCATATAAATCAAACCGCACTTTAGGAGGATTATTCCTAGGAAGGAAAGTAAAACTTTTAACAAAGGATTTTGTGAGGAGATGATACTGTTCGCATTCAGCTGCGATGAAGTCGGTGAGGCCGGCATAAGCAGCATATTGTGTGAACTCCTCGAGGATTCCATCCTCTTACATGAATCGGGTGTGCGTCCATTCACATGGTCGTACTTTCGCCAACCTCCGAGGATGGATATCACTGTCAGATGACTCCCCAATAACACCCTTGGAGTTCTTCTTGGAGCCAAACTTCCTAAAGATATTCATGGTTTTCCTATGAACAAAAATTCTGAAATTTTTAGTCCACAAAATTTTCTCAACAAAACTTCACAAAAATGATACCAGCTACTCATAGAGATACATAGAGGCCAAAGCAAGCATTCAAACTACTTAGAACTCTAAGAATTCAACATGCAAGCTCATCTACAGCAGCACCAAGAGTAGCTAATTATTCAAAATATAAACCACTAAAACAAAAACTAATTGGACAAACGGTAGAGTCACATACCAAGCAGCAATCCCCCGAAACAGTTTCGAAAATGGAGCTTCGAGCAAAGAGATCGAAATCCGCGGGCTTAAGAGCAAGAAAACGGGAGAGAGAGCTATGGGGATTTTTTTTCTAGAGGTAGGTGATGAAGTGGTGTAAAGATATAAGTGAGGGGGCCCACATGGGGACCACAACCCACCAGGGCGCGCCTGGGGGTCCTGGCGCGCCGAGGTGGGTTGTGCCCACCTGGTGCACCTCCGTCTGATAGTATTTGCACCAGAAATTCAGAAATATTCAGAGAAAAAAATTGTATTAAATTTTCAGAGCATTCTGAGAACTTTTATTTTCGGGTCATTTTTTTATTGCACGGGAAATTCAGAAAACAGAAAAACATGGCATTTTATTTTATTTAACTAATAAAAATAGAAAACAAAAAGTAGGGACAAAAGGTAGTGCCTACTAAATTCATCAACTTCATACCTCTAAAAATGATCCATTAATAAGGTTGACCAAGTCTTATTAACAACCACTTTCAATTAGCATGAAACCGAAGAACTTTCATAAATCACTAAGTTACCTCAATGGGGATATGAATGTCCACAACAATAAGCATTTCATATATCTTTCTGACAGTAGGTAGAGGTATTTGAAAACTTCCAATAGTGATTGTCGGAGATTTTTCAATAACATTAATACCGTTCACTTGGAGTTGTTTCTTAGGAAAGTGCACTGTATGCTCATTACCATTGATGTGAAAAGTGACCTTGCTTTTATTGAAATCAATAACAGCCCCTGCAGTATTCAAGAAGGGTCTACCAAGGATAATCGACATGTTGTTGTCCTCGGGCATCTCAAGTATAACAAAGTTAGTCAAAATAGTAACATTGGCAACAACAATGGGCACATCCTCACAAATACCGATAGGTATGGCAGTTGATTTATCAGCCATTTGCAAATATATTTCAGTAGGTGTGAGTTTATTCAAATCAAGTCTTTTATATAAAGAGAAAGGCATACCACTAACACCAGCTCCTAAATCACACAAAGCAGTTTTCACATAATTCTTTTTGATGGAGCAAGGTATAGTTGGTATTCCCAGATCTCCAAGTTTTTTAGGTACTCCATTTTTAGAAGTATAATTAGCAAGCATAGTGGAGATTTCAGCTTCTAGTATTTTTCTTTTATTGGTGATGATGTCTTTCATATACTTTGCATAAGGAGGCATTTTCAAGATATCAGTCAAGCGAGTATGCAAAAAGACCGGCCTCGGCATTTTAGCAAAGCGTTCAAATTCTTCATCATCATTCCTTTTAGTTGACTTGGGTGGAAAAGCCATTGGTTTTTGAACCCACGGTTCTCTTTCTTTACTGTGTTTTCTAGCCATAAAGTCTTTTTTATCATACCTTTTATTCTTAGGTTGTGGGTTATCAAGATCAACAGGTGGTTCTATTTCAACATCATTGTCTTGTTCTTTATTATTATTAGGTTGAGAGTCTTCATGAACATCAGCATTATCTTTTTCATTATCACTAGGTGAATGTGCATTGCCAGACTGAGTTTCAGCATCAGAGATAGAAGTTTCATTATCATTATTAGGAGGTTTTTCTATTTCGGGTTCACTAGGAGCATGCAAAGTCCTATCATTTTTGTTTTTATTTTTAGAAGTACTAGGTGCAGTGGTGTTGTTCCTTTGTGAATCATGTTCTATTCTTTTTGGGTGTCCCTCAGAATAAAGTGGTTCCTGAGTCATTTTACCTCCTCTAGTTGCAACTCTAACAACAAAGTCATGTATATTATTATTCATTTCATAAAGCAACTCTCTTTGAGATTTAGCAACTTGTTCTAACTGAGTTTGAACCATAGAAGCATGTTTTCCAACACATCCAACATCATTTGAGATTCTAAATAACAAGTCACTCAAGCGAGAAATCATATCAGAATTGTACTTCAACTGTTTCATAACATTTGCATTGAAGTGATCTTGTTTTCTAATGTGAGGATTGGCTAGGGTGCATATTGTGAGGATTGTCATTATCATTGAACTTCATTAGAGAATTTACCTCTACCACATTAGGCGGTGGTGGTGTATTAAGCCCATGTATTTCTTTAATAGGAGGTAAATGTTTAACATCCTTAGCTTTAATACCTTTTTCCTTCATAGATTTCTTTGCCTCTTGCATATCTTCAGGACTAAGATATAATATACCCCTCTTCTTCGGAGTGGTTTTAGCCGGTGGTTCAGGAAGAGTCCAATCATCATAAATTTCCAATATGTTATTCAATAATTCTTCAGCTTGCCCAACAGTTTGTTCCCTAAAAACACAACCAGCACAACTATCTAGGAAATCCCTAGAAGCATCGGTTAGTCCATTATAGAAGATATCAAGTATTTCATTTTTCTTAAGAGGATGATCAGGCAAAGTATTAAGTAACTGGAAAAGCCTCCCCCAAGCTTGTGGGAGACTCTCTTCCTTAATTTTCACAAATTTAAATATTTCCTGCAAGGCAGCTTGTTTCTTATGAGCCGGAAAATATTTTTTAGAGAAGTAATAAATCATATCATAGGGACTACACACACAACCAGGAGCAAGAGTATTGTGCCAAGCTTTAGCATCACCCCTTAATGAGAAAGGAAATAATTTGAGAATAAAGTAATAACAAGTTTTCGCATCATGATTAAAAAGGGTGGCTATGTCATTCAACTTAGTAAGATGTGCCACAACAGTTTCAGTTTCATAACCATGGAAAGGATCAGATTCAACTAAGTAATTAAATCTGGGCCGATAGAGAATTCATAATCCTTATCATCAATAAAGATAGGTGAAGTAGCAAACTTAGGATCATATTTCATTCTAGCATTCAGAGATTTTTCTTTATACTTGCATAATAATTTCTCTAGATCATCTCTATCCCTACAAGCAAGAATATCTCTAGTTGTCTCCCCATTCATAACATAACCTTCCGGTAACTTAGGCAATTCATATGTAGGAAGGCTAGTTCTAGCAGGTGTTTCAGGAGATTTAGTTTCAAGCTCATCATCAGATTCAACAACATCATGTTGTATTACTCTAGCAATTTGTTTATCAACAAATTCACCAAGTGGCACATCATCATTATCAAGCAAGGTACTAGCATCATCATAAGCATTATCCATAGCAGAAGTAGCATCATCAATAACTTGCGACATATCAGAATTAATAGCATGTGGTGTTGTTGCAAGTTTACTTATAATAGAAGGTGAATCTAAAGCAGAACTGGATGGCAGCTCCTTACCTCCCCTCGTCTTTGAGGGAAAAATCTTA